>NC_081324.1:70840034-71143065 GCF_026419965.1 Kogia breviceps
TCGCACTGTCTCCTTTGAAGCTGGGGCCCAAGGGAAGCCCAGGAACAACAGCTGGTATTTCCGGAGTCCTCACCACATGCCTGGCCCTGTGCTAAGCACTTAATCTCATCAGTGCAAGAACCTTATGAAAAGGTATGATTACTAATTCCCCATTTATTTATGACACTGTGGACCATCCGGCAGAAGGCAGGACGGGGCATGAAGAATAGGGAGAAAGGCTTCAAAGACAGAACTCCTCGGTCCCAAGCTGAGTTCCTCCCCTTCCTGAGTCCAGGACCTTAGCTAACTGCCTTTATCTCTCTGAGCCTCCACTGACTCACCCATAAGATGGGTGTAACCCACCATATAGGATTACAAGGATTCAATGGAATAACTAAGCACGGCACTTAAATCATGCCTGGCAGAGGGCAGATTCTCAGTAAACAGTAACAGTTACTAATCCCATCATTAGCATCCTCATTGCTGTCGGCAGTGTTGTTATGCTCTGCCACCAAAGGGTGAGACATGCGTGTCCGGTGAGGTCCTCACTGAGCCACAGCCTCCTGGAGTCTCCGATGAGCGAGGCTCAAAGAGACGCCAGAGAGTGTCCATCCATCCCCATTGGGCAAGTCCTTTCCCCTCTCTGAGCCTCAGTTTCCTCATCTGTAAAATGGGGTAATGGTGCCTACTCCAGGGGATCACTGAGATGGCCAAAGCTCTTAGAATAGTACCTGCGCCTTGTAAGCACTGGATAAATGTCAGCCGCTGTTATTACTTATGGGAAACAGAGGCCAGAAAGAGGGGAGGGGCTTTTGCAGCAAGAGTGGCTAAGCCAACCTGAAGTCGGGTCTCTGGGGGGGTTCCATCCTCCTCCCCCTGCCCTCCTGAAGCCCGGGGCTGCCGGCAGGGAAGCCTTCTAGCATCAGCCACTTCAGGGGTTTGTGGCTTTTATAATATAACTGTTTACATCCCACAGCCACCATTCCAGCTTAACAAATGAATTCAATATGCTTAGAAAATGCAGAATCAATCCTTGCCTGTGGCCCAGAATAGGCCCGGCTGTGGCAGCTGTCGGGCAGGGAGCCAAGCCACCAGCTGGGGGCCTGTGGGCACGGGAAGGCAGGTGGAGAACAGGGCCCAGGCGGGGACCAGCCTCGGGGAGGGGGTGGGGCGGGGCCTGCTCTAGGGCCACGTGGTAATCCTCTCTCAATCCTGCAGCACCGGTGCCGGGGTCTGAGGCTGGCACCTCGCAGACAGGGACACGGAGGCCCCAGGCCTTGCTCGGGCCACCACACCTCTGCTCACCGAGGCTCTCCTGTCTGGAGCATCCTCCCTGATTTCCGCTCTGTTTGGGAGATTCGGTTCAAGGGTCCCAGGCCCTAGAACCCCTTGGGCGGGGCTGACCCCTCTGAACTTCGGGTGTCTCCTGCCTAGAATTTTCTCCTGGCGTCTCCAGCACCCGCGTGTCTGGGTCTCCCTCCCTTGATCAGATGGAAATTTTGTCTTGGAATGTAAGAATGGCGTTGCCAAGGGCCTACCATCCAATAGGTATAGAGGAGAAGAAGAAAAGGAAGCGAGAAGGAGGGAGAGGAGGGAGAGGAGGGAGAGGAGGGAGAGAGGAAGGAGAGCAGTAAGGGGGGAGAGAAGGGGGAAGAGGGCGAGTGGGGGAGGAGGAGGAGGAGTGGGGGAGGAGGAAAAGGAGGAAGGAAAGGAGGCCACAGGGGGCGGGGAGGGGGGGCTGGAGCAGCATGAACGCAGCCACAGCCCAGGTGTTCAGAGACCCAGACTCCAGCCCCACATCCCCCGCCCAGGCTCGAGAGGCTGCAGTGAGCCGACCCTTGTGAAGACAGGCAGGGGAATCAAGCCGTGTCCGTGGAAATGTTCAACCTCAAACACATCCCCTGGTCCAGCAGGCCCAGGCCCAGGCCGCCACGGCGCCAGAACGCTCAGCCCTGCACCGCCTCTGCATACAGGGATGTATGTGCCCACGTGGCGCTGTTTAGAACCCCCCAAAGCAGGAGACTGCCCAAACGCTCGTCAGCTGGAGAAGTGCGACATCGACTGAGGCCCCCTCGCCGGGCAAGCCCTGCGGTTAGGGGAGAGAACAGGGGCGCTGCTGTGAGCCACGGGCAGAGAGGCCCACGCCGCGCCGGCGCGCCGAGAAGCAGAGCACGTGGAAATGGAGCCGGTGTGAACTTGTTTATATGATAACAGCGACAGCCCGCCACCCCTGTAGTTGTCACGTGCACAGGTGTGGCTCGCGCTCAGTCTAAGAGGCCTGAGGGTGAGGCCTACGCTGCGGACACAGTGACACAGCCACGGCCACTCTCTGCTTTCGAGAGGGACTGCAGCCACGTCCGCAGCCACAACTGGCAGAAGGGGTTAGGGACCCGATGCGTTGCTGTTCCAGCTACTTATGAATCTATGATGATTTCAAATTTAAACGTTTGAGAGGAAAAAAAAAAAAAAAGCCAGCCTGTTAGGGAAGTGGAACCAGCCTGGATCACACGGTCATGGTGGACACACAACGTGACACGACGCAACTGTCAAATCCCAGCGAATGTACATCACCAAGGGCGAACCCCAAGGTAAACTGAGGACTTCGGTTAATAACTGTGTATCAGCGTTGGCTCATGAGTTGTTACAAATGTCACCTTTGCACCTTAACAATGGTCACCTTTGAGGTCAGGAGGATCAAGGGAGTGGGGGAGGGGGGCTGCTTTCGACATTCTGCGTTCGTCTGCGTTGTTTCCATTTTTCACAGGAAGGCAATGTTACAGTATTATTTGTGCAGTTGTTTTAAAACAATAAAAAGAGTAAAACACTTCGCCAGGTGCTTGAATATGTGGTGACTGCTTTGTGTCGATGGCACCACTGTTACTGCTCCCCGTGGCCTTCGGTGCTCAGGGTCTCACCCGGGCTTGGGAAGCATCAGGCCACCTCCTCCTATCCTTGGACGGACTCCCCTGGCTGCTAGATGTCGGGGGTGGGGGGGGGGCAGGTCCCAGCAGAAGGTAGGGGGCTGGGTCCCTGTCATCATTACAATCGTCTCTTCTTCCTGCAGGCCCCTCGGCGCTCCCCGAGTTACGGTCCCATCCATTCAGGGGCTGATGTCTTTATTAGCACAGGCGCGGAGTGGTGGCCGACAGGCAGCCTCCCTCCATCACTCCATTACAGGGCCCCCCGGGGTTATACATGGGCCCGACTGCACCATATACTAGGCAATGGGGCCAGCAACAAGTAGACTGCCAAATTTAGTAAAAGACCAATAAATTAAACCTCCCATCAGCCTTCAGAGCCAAAGGAAAGCAAAGCAACTCGGCCATCGAGGCAGATAACGCAGCCTTGTTATTTTGGATTCTGAACGGTACTGTCATTTTTATTGAGTGATGAGGGACAGCGGGCAGAGTGACAGAGTCTCAGACTTTCTAGGGAGGGGGCACATCTCTTACAGCTCCGGGACCACAGGGACTGGAGAGGATTAAAGACCAGCCCGAGTCATCTTTGTAGACTCAAGCTTTGCCAGGGAAATGTCTGGATGGTGGGCAGGTTTTCTATTAACAATAATAATAGCAATAACAACAAGGGTGGCCGAGCTTTACACATCCACACTGAATAACTTAAGCGTCCCAAGGACTGTTATCCCCATTCTACAGACGAGGACACTGAGCCTCAGAGGTGAAGAGAGTCACAGATCACGCAGGAGAACTGGGGTGAAACACAGGTCTGCCTGGCCCCAGAGCCCGTGCTGTTAGCCTCGATTCCGAGCTCTCCTGCCTCGGTTCTGCTTAGCGGATGCCCTTCCAGATGAGGGAAGGGAGATTGGAGACTGGGGACAGAGCTGAGAAGCTGCTCTTAGAGGGGAGGTGGAGGTCCGAGCACCCAAAATGCACCCAAGGACTGGGCCAGATGAGCGGGCTCACAGAGGAGAAGGACGCGCGCTTTGGAGGCAGACAGGCACTGACTCTAACCTTGGCTCCAGCACGTGGAGCCGCCTGGCCTCGGCAAAGTTACGTAACCTCTCTGAGCCTCAGCAGCCTGAACTGCCAAGTGGGAATTCCCTCCCTACCGACCTGTCACGGTTGCCGTGGGAATTAAAGGAGAGAACACAGGTAAGTGACTCCCAGCCTTGGGCTGACGTGCAGGACAGCAAGACCGCGGGAGCATTTTGTTCAGGGAACATTCCTGAGAAGAGGGCCGTGACTGGTTTTAATCTCACGAAGCCAAGAGGTCCCGAGACAAAGAACTGTTTCTTGCTGCAAAAAGGGCTCCGAGTTCCTCCTTGATTTACTCTCCTGTGGGAAAAGGGTCTTTAGGGGCATCAGAGGATACTGGGGGGCACTGGTAATAAAAGTCGGGAGCAGAAATCCCAGGAGCATCCTCCTGCCATCCCAGCAGGGAGCCGGGAAGTATCTCCAAGCTTTGTGACGCCCTAATTCACAACAGCAGCTCTGACAAGTGCCTGGCACTGAGCTTAGACCTTGACATACATTTCACTTCATCTGCTCAGCAGACCTGTGAAGTCACTACTGTTTTCATACTGTTTTCAATCCCATCTTACAGGTCGGAAAACCGAGACTCAGAAAGCTTAAGTTCCTTGCTCAAGACCAACATATGGCCACACCAGTATCTCTAACCCTACATGTTTTCGAACCTCGTCACTCCCCCATCCAGGGTTGGAGTCTAGACTGCCTGGCCCTTGAAGCTGTGACATAGAGCATGGCAGCAGTGACACTGCATGACAGCTGAGGCCAGCTCAGAAAAGTGATGCAGCTTCCATGCTGCCCTCTGGAAGCTTCCTTGGAGCTCCGAAGCCACCAGGCCACAAGGAAGCCCAAACAGTCCCACGCTGGGGACCCGAGATCTGAGACGCAGAGCGACGGAGGTGCCCGGCTAGTCCCGGCGACTCCAGCCCCACTGTTTCTGGGTCGGCCACCCTCTGACCTCAGCCCAGCCGAACCCTTCCAAACTGCAGACCCCCAGGAGCTTGGGGAGATAAAAAAAATGATCACTGTTCAAGCCACGGAACAACATGGGGCTAATTTGTTATGCAGCAAGGTCACGCAACCAGTCACAAAGCTAGCAAGTGCTGGAAGCTCACTTCCACTTGAGCACAAGACTGTGTCACTCCTGACTGCTCTGACCACTACCCCACACTTTCCCTGGCCCTAAGAACCTTCCTTGAAGCTGTGGAAAGAGCACTGGACTGAGAGTCCGGAACTGGACCCCTGTTCTAAAGCTGCCGTTCACTAGCACCGAAGTTTCACCATGTGCTCTTAAGCAATGAGCTGCATTCCCTGGGGGCTTGAGTTCTCCACCCCGACCCGGCCCACATCAGGGCAGGCTTTGATGTCAACAGAGCCAACAGATAACAAAAAGCACTTTGCAAAGGGAAGGGAGTCAGGGCTTGCTGAACCCCCGCCCATGTGCCAGGTGGGTGGGATGCAGCCATTACCTGACTAATGATGTGGAAGCTAGACAGGGTTTTACCATTTTTACAGGCACGGAAGCTGCGGTCCAGAGAGGTGAAATCTCTCGCCCAGGTTAAATCACACAGCCAGGAGGTGGAGGAGCCTGAACTCAAGGCCGGCTCTGCCCACTGCGGGGGCCCAGCATGTCCCTCCTCCCCCGCCCTCTCCTTGTCAAGTGAGCTCCAGAGAACATCTGTTTGCTGCCATTCAAAACACATGGGTGCCAGCTGACTGTTCCATGGGCCACATTTTGCCACAGGAAAGAAGCACGAGGCTGGATAACTGGTTCCCTGATGGCTCCTGAGGGACGGCCCAGGCCATGAGTCTTGGTTCACAGCAAACCATCCCGCGTCAAATCACCCAGGGTTTTCTGCCTGCCATACCGAGGCAGCCCCCAGGGCCCCCTCCCCTGGCCTTCTCAAGGGACCCAGCAGGGACAGTGAGCCTGACAAACAGAAAGGAGGTGGAGACGGTGCCGAGAGAGGGAAGAACGGGGCCTCTTTATGACCGACTGGCCAAGCCAGGAGCCACGGCACCTGCCCATGGGAGGCAGCCCAGAGCGAGAGCACCGCTAGCACCGCTAGCACCGCAGCCGTGCGTGAGACCCCGGACGGCTCTCTGCCGCCCTTTCTCCCTCTTCCAGAGGAGGCTCGGGCGAGCCCCGGAACTCGGCCGAGGTCACACACAGCTAAGTAAGAACCCAAGCTGAGCCCTGAACCCAGGACTAGCTGACTTCGAGACGCCCGTGTCGCTGCTCTGCCACATTCTAGGGGGGGTGCCCTCTCTGACTCGGACGCTGCCCAGGGCACTGCTGATAACAGGGTGATCCAGAGCCCCACGGGCAGTCAGACTCCTGGGGTCGAGAACACCAGGTCATACGGGCTGGAGGGCCCCAGAAGGTGGTGGGGGAAGGTCACGGTGGCAGCGCCCTGCAGGAACTCGGGGGTCAGCGGGGGCCTAACGCCACTCCCCCAAGAGAGGAGACTCAGGGGCCCCCAGGAGTGTGCTGGGGCCGTGATTGATTAAAATGATTTAATCAATCATGCCTGTGTAATGAAACCTCCAAAAACCCCGAACGATGGGGCTCAGAGAGCTTCCGGGTCACTGAACACACCAAGGTGCCGGGAGGGTCGCACACTGAAGGCAGGGAAGCCCCTTGCTCTGTAACTTGCCCTGCGCGTCTCTTCCGCTTGGCTGTTCCTGAGCTGTATGCCTTACGATAAACAGGTACTGGTAAGTAAAAGCCCTCCTAAGTTCTGTGAGTCATTCTAGCAAATTATCAAACCAAGGAGGGGTGTGTGGGAGCCCAACTTTATAGTTGGTCCATCAGAAGTACAGGTGGCCCAAACTTATGAACCATGTCTGAAGTGGTACAGTCTTGTGGCACCGAGCCCGTAACCTGCACTAACTCCAAGTAGTATCAGGAGTGGACTAAATTGTAAGACCCCCAGTTGGTGTACAGAGGATCAGAGGACTGGTTGGCGTAAGGAAAACCCCACACGTTTGGTGTCAGAAGTGTCATGAGTAAAAACAGGGCACCCCAGTGAAAAAGTGACATCACCAGCCCTTGGAGCCTGTGAGGCCAGAAGCAGCGGCACACAGGGCCAGGGAGACCAGAGGTGTCATCTCAGAGGTTAGGCTCAGTGCCTGGGCAGACCTGGGTCCAAATCCCACCTCTGGCTTTAGCTGTGTGCCCTTGGGGATGAGGATGAACCTCTCTGGCAGGCCTCGGTCTCCTCATCTGTAAAATGGGCATCTAATAGTTCTCGCTCCTCCTGGGCTAGTCTAAGGCTGTGCAGTGACATCACGTCTATAAGTACTCAGCACAGGGCCCAGGAAAACAGGTCAATTCTCCAGCAAGCAATGACCCTAACACCTCTCTGCAAAGTCTAGGGCAGGGGAGTGATCTTTGCAGGGAGACCGACCGTGGTTCCAAACCTCACTCTGGAACATACTAGCTGTGCGACGTCAGGTAAACCACATTCCTCCTCTTATAAAGACGTGAGCCAAGTCCTGTGCTCCACACGTTTGGCACTGACTCATTTAATCCTCATGACAAGTCTACAAAGTGGGTGCCATCATTAGCCCCATTTTACAGAGGAGGAAACTGAGGTTCAGAGAAGCCAAGCCAGGAGGCTGACTCTTGCCCATGGCACTATCCTTCCTCACCAGGTTATTGTATGAATCCAATCAGATCAATAGGCAGAAGAAAGGTACAAGTGCTTTTGAAACCATCAAACACTAAACCAATATTAGTGGTGGTTGTCGTTACTGCTTAAACAGTTCAAAAATCCTAAGTCCAGTTATAAGGCCTGAAATCTCCCCACAGGGACTGACATTGGTTTTTCAAAATAGGATCAGGACTTTCAAAATAAGTTAAGGAAGCTGGGTGTGCTGTGAGGAGAGCATCGTTTTAATGAAAAAAAAAAAAAAAAAAAAAAACCTGATTAACGGAAATGATTCTTAATATATTTTGAAATGATCTGTTATGACACAAGGATTAACAGAAATGACTCTTAATATATTTTGAAATGATCTGTTATGACACAAGGAAAAGACATTTATATATGACTTTGAAATTCTTAATAGCTGATTTTAGAGCAACCTATTATGAAATCTTCCAAAGCAGACTATATAGTAAGTAAATCATCAAGCAGGCCTCTCAGGCAGACTCACAGCAGCTCCTCTTAAAATAATTTATAAGGTGGGGTGGGGGGAGGCTGGGAGGAATTATTGCCATAATCATGTATTAATAAAATATTTATAAATGTGCCTTTCTCTTTTATCGTTACAGGCAGCTACAGGCAGCTACAGGTATGAGTCCCAAGCCCACATCAGAGGGGGTGCCCCATGAGCCTCAGGAGAAGCAAGTCAGGCATCAAACTTCTCTGCTGACAGGTCAATAGACTGGGGGCTCCCTTAGCCTCTGTTTGGTCACATCAGAGGCAGAGAGGGTTCAAGTGTGACAGTGGAAATCGGAAGGTAGGTCCCAACCGCCTTGTTCTCTCCCTAGGCTTTGCTGAGTGCCGGGAGAGAGCAAGACTATTTGAGTTGAGCAAAGCAGAGACGCATGTGGCTGTGACACCCTGGGAGGGTCACCTCACCCAGGCCCAACAACACAGTCTACTGAGGGACTGCCTTGAGCTAGAAGCATGGATGACCCCTCCACCACCCCTCGCCCTGGTCATTCCGTGCCCTGGTCATTCCGTGCATACCACCCCACACGTGTCCCTGGCCTGTCTCTACAGGTACCTGTCTGCGCCTCTCTGCTTTCCTGGCTGCCGGAACGTGCGCAGCTCATGCATGGGGCAGGCTGGAAGGGCAGGGGGAATGCTCCTTAGGAGCAACCTGCAACCAGGGAGAAGCAGGAGGCGGTACAGATCAATATCCCGGCTCCCTCGCCCCTCGGATAATACATGATGAGGAGACACGTCCTTCAGAGTCTCCCAGAGGTCCCCAGAGATACTGGCCCCCCACTTCCCAGAGCTAATCCACTCCTTAAGGTCTCAGCATCACCTGCCTTTCTTCCCTCACTTCCCTATTGGTCCCTCCTGATACCCCTCCCGCAAAGCCTACATGCAATTTTCGTCTCAGGGTATGCCTCCGGGAAAAGCAGCTTAATTCAGCTTTCTCTTCTTTATTCCATTTAATCCTCACAGCAACCCCAGTCTTGGCCCAGTGAAAGAGAAGGCCTCTCTGAAGCTCAGAGAAGTTTGGTTTTGAACTCAAATCTGCCTCCCTCAAGCGCCCATAGCCTGGAGTTTTTTTTTGGGGGGGCTGCATTGGGTCTTCGTTGCTGCGTGGGCTTTTCTCCAGTTGCGGGGAGCAGGGGCTACTCTTCGTTGCGGTGTGCAGGCTTCTCACCGTGGTGGCTTCTCCTGTTGCGGACCATGGGCTCTAGAGCACGGACTCAGTAGTTGTGGTGCACGGGCTTAGTTGCTCCACGGCACGTGGGATCTTCCCGGACCAGGGCTTGAACCCATGTCCCCTGCATTGGCAGGCGGATTCTTAACCACTGCGCCACCAGGGAAGCCCCAGCCTGTAGTTTATTGCACCTAGACCTTCTGAGCCTCCATTTCCTATGCTGTAAAATAGGTTTGCTTCCTTCCACACATTCCCCAATGTATAGATGCCTGTGCCCCAACTCTAAACCTTCAGCAGTTTTTCTGATCTGAACTGTGCAATGACATCCCCAATCCCAGTCCATTTACAAAGCTGGCTGATTTCCAAATGGTCAGGGCATTGAGCGCGGCCCACGGCTGATTTTTGGAACAGGCAAAGTGGCATTTGATTTTTCCATGTTTTCCCAGTTAAGCACGTCTGCCCTTGGCTTGGACCAACTGTGGACTCCCTACCCTACCTACTTCTGACTCAGCATAACTTCTAGAAATGTCCAAAATCAAATCAGTGGACCAATGCAGCTCAAGTGTATGAAAATCAAAAGAACAGGCCACAAGGCCCACGGGTATGGGAATGGCAGGAATAACGTGCCAGCATATTCCAAAGAAGTCTGCTGCCCCACAGAGGAATGGCCCAGAATGTCAGCCAGAGTCAACACATAGCTCCAGAGGACAGACCTCCATGCACACGTGTGTCCATTCAAAAAGTAAATTCCAACTCGATGTTTTCTGGGCCCAAAGGAAGCCACTCTCTACAGGAGACAGCTAGACAAGGACACAATCACAGTATAAGGTACCGTAAGCCCCACGAAGGCAGGAGCCACACTGCTCTTGATATTGACCGTCTCCCCGGGACCTTTCGTAGTGCCAAAAGCAATGGCACGAGAGTCTGGTTAGGGACGCGAGGAGCCTTGAATGCCAAGTCAAGGAACTTCACTTGCTGTAGCAGACAAGGGAGAACCTCGGGAGGGGTCTAAGCAGGGAACGGCACAACATGTCTACGTTTTAGAAAGGAGCCCAGTGGCCACAAGGAGGGTGGAGCCAAGCCATATGCAACGACGCTACCGCAATAGTCCAAGCAAAAAAAAAGGACTAGCAAATACTTAGTCTAAGGTGATTAACAGTAAGAATAGAGAAGTCAGGACAGAAATGCTGTCACAGAAAGTACCTACAGGGCAAGGTCAACGACTGGATAGGGACGGGGAGGGAGAGGGACGATCAGAACCACTTGGCGAGACCAACTTGAAGTAGGGACAATAAGCAAACAGACAGTTAAGGACGGGGAGCAGGTTTGGGAGGGGGAGGAGAGCTGGGTCAGCTTCGGCGCATGTGGCGTAAGCAACGCCAAGATGTCTAGACAGAAAAGCGTCACCTTTCGTGCGTGGACCCAGCCTTCTCTCACCCGTTTCAGGGTGTCTCTTCTCAGCACAGTAACCACTAGCTACACGTGGCTATTTAAATGTAGGTTAATTCGAATTTAATGCAATGAAAAATTCAACGCCTCGGGTGCACCAGCTGCACGTCAAAAGCTCGACAGCCACGTACAGCTGGCTGGACAGAGAACCTCCCCCTATCATCACCCAAAGTTCCACCGGACAGTGCTGGGTTACGCAGTTTGCCTGAAACATCCAGCCCGCCTCCTCCTCGGCACGCCTGCTTCGGCAGCCGCCCCGAGAGCAGTCCCAGAGATGCGCAAGATGACAGGCTGACCCTGTCCCACCTCACGGAAAGCAGGGCCTTGTCAGGCACCTGCTGGTGGAGACGGCCGGCAGCCCAGGGGAGCCCGGCGGCAAGCACGTACCTCTGCAGGCCCCCGCCGCACCCAGGTGGTAGATGGCTGCCAACACCCGCCAAATGGCCCTCTGCTCGCTCTCCAAAATGCCCAGCGTCTCCATGGCGCCCCGGAGCTGGGCGAAGGCAGCCGCCGCCCTTTGCTTGTCTTCAGGCTGAGAGCAAGGGGAGAGAGGAAGACAAACAGGCCGTCACGGTGGAGGAAACGCAACCTTGCAAGCGGAAGCAGGGCTCGGTCTCGGGGGAATGTGTGGTCATCTTATGACCATGGTAAATTACCCACGATTAAGCTGGGGAGTACTGACACACAGAACTCAGGCTGTTGGGAAAGTTATAAAAATCATTTCTATCTGACTTTGGAAGGCGACACGATTTTTATTCATTCGGGTGTTCATTCAATAGGTTTACTGAGGCTCTGCACCGTGCTGGGCTCTGGAGAGAGAGAGAGATGAGCGAAATCCAGAACTCGACTTTGAGGACCTCTCAAGCCAGAAGTGGAAAGAGACGTAAAAACAACTAAGTGTGAAACAGGCTAAGTGGGGGACTGTGGGATCTCAGAGGAGGGCCTGGCCGATTAATCCCACCTGAGAGACCCAAAGAGAATGTCGCAGAAGATGAAACAAGACTGTGATTGAAGTCTGAAAGACAAATAGGCAGAGCTGACCAGCTGGACGGAATGAAAGGCCTGACAGGCAGAGGAAACAACGGGAACAAAGGGCATCTTTGGAGACAACAGGTGCTCAGCTGAACGTGGACAGAGAAGCAGGTATTTTTGGAGGTGGGGCAGACAGAGTGGGGGAGGAAATAAGCACGAGAAGCTGGCCGGTGCCATGGAGAAGGCCTCAAACACAAGATTAAAGGGCACAGGCTTAAAACTCCAGCCACGATGGACAAACACGCATCCCTATTTACACTCCTGGACCCGCGGCAGACAACACCAATTGATGAAGATCCCACAGCAAACCAGCGAGTCCAGATTCTTTTCAGGATGTCCCCCCTTGCAGCCCCACCCAATGATCTGCCTCAGCAACTGAAACAGACCCTGTCTGCCATCCCCGGGGCACGCAGAGGGAAACTGCCAAAGATTTTTAAGCAGGAGGAAAGAGAAAATAGTATGAGCAGATGTTTATGGGTTGTAGGGTGTCACTTTTCCTTTTTCAGATTTATGATCCCAATTATGTTTGCTTTTTTTAAAAAAATAAATTTATCTATTTATTTATCTATTTATTTTTGTCTGCCTTGGGTCTTCGTTGCTGTGCACAGGCCTCCTCTAGTTGCGGTGAGCAGGGGCTACTCTTCATTGTGGTGCGCAGGCTTCTCATTGCAGTGGCCTCTTCAGTTGCAGAGCACGGGCTCTAGGCGCGTGGGCTTCAGTAGTTGTGGCACGTAGGCTCCGTAGTTGTGGCTCATGGGCTCTAGAGCGCAGGGCTCAGTAGTTATGGCGCACGGGCTTAGTTGCTCTGCGACATGTGGGATCTTCCTGGACCAGGGCTTGAACCCGTGTCCCCTGCACTGGCAGGCGGATTCTCAACCACTGTGCCACCAGGGAAGTTCCCCCAATTACATCTGATTGAATATTAAAATTAATCTGAAACTCCTAACTCCACACACGCCATCTGGCCAAGGAGACGTGGCCCAGAAGCCTGCTGCGTTGAGAGGAAGTGAGCTGGGGATGAAAATTCTTTTGTCAATAATCCTCCAACAGATAATGAGGACCTGATTTGCACTTAGCCTGTTTACAGAGCTTGGGTGATGAACTGTAAGCTGTCAAAGCTGGCAGGTCCTGGAATTTTATGAAGTCCAATGCTCAGAGAGGGGATAACACTTGCCCAAGGTCACACAGCAAGTTAGTATCAGATACAGGATTAGAATCAGGCTTTCTGACTCCCCGTCCAGGCCCCTCCACTCAAGCCACTTCTAACTGGGAAAGAAACCTGCAAGGATCATCGACCTATTGGGACAACGCCAAAGCACGCAGTGACACTGAGAGATTCGCTGTGGAAACGTTTCAATTAATAGCAAAAGCATGTTCCACTGATCCATCATATTTCTGGGGCACCACAGGACCACGAAAACCCTAGCAACGAGGAGCTCAACCTAGCAACTGCAGCTGCTCCGCTGGAGCAAACGGAGAAGAGGAAAGCATCTTACCAACATGCTCTTGGTTATTTATGAGATTTCAAAGCAGCAGAGAAAGGACACCAAAAGGACAGTGGCAACACATTTATTATGGCTCCTACTGTCAGCCATGAGCATTTGACTTTAAATTACAGGCAGACTCCATCATCTGCCACTTAGCTCGTACGAACAGAAGAATTAGAAAACTTCCACTAACGCTTGTTTGCTTCTTTTTCTCTCCTGCCCGCCTCCCCCGGTCTCTGCTGCGACAGAAGACACGGAGGGATGAATATATATGCTTCTGATCTAAAGCAATTAGAATCACAAGGATATTTACAGTTCCCTACACTTCTAGGGAGCCAGACACCTCTGCATAATGCCCTGACAAAAGCCAGTCCTTGCCTCAAAATCACGAAAATAGAAATCAGATCAGTGGGATAAATCAACTCACCGCCGAAATGTCTACCAAGAGGAGAATGGATATAAACAGTGGGTGGTCCAATCAGGGCACAGTGATGGGGTAGCACACAGCAATGAAAAAGATCACATCACTGATCATGCAAGCACGTGTAGGAACCCCGCAGATTCCACGTAAGACAGGGGAGCCACGTACAAAAGACCACGCACTGTGGATTCTGGTTACATGAAGTCCAGATGTGGGCAAAACCACCCTGTGGAAAGAGAAGTTAGGATGGTGACTCAGGTGGGAGGGATGCCTCTGAGGGGTGGGGACCCAAGGGAGCCTCTACTGGAACGAGGAATGTTCTAGATGTTGAGCTGGGGGGGTCGCAGGTGCATGTAAGGATATAATCATCACCAAGCTGTACACTTAAAATTAGTGCTTTCATAAACATCTGACTGTATGTCTCAACTGAATTGAAAAAAGAAAGTGTACAAGTAAAAGCTGACTCAGAAGATGCCCAAGCTTTGTCTGATGCAATTAAAGACTCAAGGTTAACCCAAGATGGCAAGTAATTTAGTGCAAAAACTAAAATCCAAAATATTCTCTCCACATTCAACCGGGCTGCATTTAGAGCACCCAGGAGATTTCGACAATGCAGAGAGGGGCCAGGTTTGGATTTGGAGGCAGATGGAACTGCGTGTTCTCCCGGCTCTGCGTCCCTGCGGTGTGACTGCACAAATCTCTTGCCCTTGCGCTGGAGGCTCAGTTTCCACCACTGTAGAATGAAAGTAACAGCCAAACCTCGTCCCAGGCCACTATGAGGATTAAACGAGTTGAAGTGTGTAAAGTACCAGCACAGTGCCTGGCACACGGTGGCACTCAATTAGTGCTGGGCTCGACCCCATGCCTTTGCCCAGGCTGTCTGGCCTTCCAGGGACACCTTCCCTGCTGCGGCACAGCAGTCCCCGGCAAGTGAATCAGGCGTGGCCCGTCCTTGAGGGGTTCCCAGTCCAAGAAGGGGGACAGATGTGCAGACAGACACTGAGAGCACAGGGTGAGAGCTGGGCCTGGGGGGCTCTGGGGAGGGGTAAGGAGCCGACTTCTGGGAAGAAGCACTGTATGAAGCCACCAGCACGAGCAGGAGAAGCGGGTGCTGGGCGGGCAGGCAGGCAGGGTCTCCTAGCAGAAGGGCGCGGGGCTGGAAGACAGGGTGCTTTAGGTGCCAAGCCCCCTGAGGGGGCACGTGCAGGCCTCTCTCACAGGGTGCAGGGCCGCAGAGAGCCACGGTCTGCAGCTGGGCGCTGCCCTCTGGTGGAGGGCGCGGCACCGGGGGCCTCCCTGGCCGAGGGAGCCGGCCCCTGGAGTTCTGCCCCTGGTTACCAGCACAGTTCGGGCCCGGGGTCACACTCTGCTTCACGGGGATGTAAACCACGCCCCCTCCTCCAGGGCCAGGGTGGGCTCCCCTGTGTCTCTACAACCAACCAACGCAGGGCTGGAAGGATCCCCACGGTTCCAGCCCCTGGATCTGGAGCCCGATCTGGGAGGGAAACGCAGAACACTGACTCTATTCATTTGCAAAAGAAACGTGGGTGCCTGTACAGGGGGCTGAACTTGACGGAGACCATGGGGAGGGCAGGACAGGTGTCCAGCCAGAGCCAAGGGCTCCCTTTACCTCAACACTGATGGTCCACGTTCTCTCCGGGCACTGCAAGTCCATTTAAGGAGGGAGAAGATAAGAAAGGTTAACGGAGCACCTACGATGCTGCACTAGGTGCTTTTACCTTGTAAGGCAGCTGTGAGTCTCTCCAATTGTCAGAGGAGAAACTGAAGCTCAGAGAGGCTAAGGCACTTGCCCAAGGCCACCCAGGTGGGCAGGGACAGAGTCACTATACGCCAGGTTCTTTACTGAGCCCCTACCCTAGGAGCAGACCAAGGGTCAGGGTGCTGCTCCACCCATTCCACAGGGGGAAAAACTGAGCTGAGAGAGAAGAAGTGACCCAAGGGTGCACCCTGGGGCACATCCCAGAGCACGCTGTCTTCAGCCAGGGCACAGACCTGAGACGACAGTGAGGGACAAACAAGAGAGACAATTTGGAGTCAGGCCAACCTGGATTCCCTGCTTCTGCCACTTAAAAGCTGTGTGCCCTTAAGCAAGTAGTTTCACCTCTCTGAGCCTCATTACTCCTCCCAACCAACAGATGTGATAATAATCCCTTCTGTCAAAGGGTCCTTAGGAGCATTAAGTAAGAGAAAGCTCCTGGCAGAGCCCCTGGCAGGAGTGCCTGATCCCCCATCCTTCTGTCTGCAGCCCATTCCTCCACAGTTGATGCCTGGGTCATAAAAAATAAACGTGCCTCGGGCCAAAGCCTGGCTGCTGCCAGCCAGAAGAGAACTGCTGGGAGGCAAGGATTATTATTGTTATTATTATGACCACTGCTGTTGGTACTTTTTTAAAACATCACTCTAGGCTGCAGAAAAATAAATTATAGAGAAGAAAATAATACGAAAGCTTTGTGATTTCAAATGTGTCCTGGTGCCCTAACAGATCTCAAGTAAGTTCCATTTAAAGCTGAAATGAGGGGCTTCCCTGGTGGCACAGTGGTTAAGAATCCGCCTGCCAACGCAGGGGACACAGGTTTGAGCCCTGGTCCGGGAAGGGAAGATCCCACATGCCGCGGAGCAACTAAGCCCATGTGCCACAACTGCTGAGCCTGCGCTCTAGAGCCTGTGCTCCGCAAACAACAGAAGCCACCGCAGTGAGAAGCCCGCGCACTGCAATGAAGACCCAATGCAGCCAAAAATTTTTTTAAAATAATAAATTTTATAAATAAATAAGTAAGTAAAAGCTGAAATGTGGCAGGCAGGGAGGACGCAGCGCAGGGACCAGGAGGGGAAGCTGGCCATCAGCAAGCGAAGGCGGCCACGGAGGGCCAGCACCACCCCGAGGGCCGGCTTCCCCACAACCTGGCCCCACTCCAGCTGACAGCCCCCCGGGCCCACACCCTCACCGTGTGCTCTGCAACCACTGCACTGCTGGCTCTCCCCTACCCTTGCCTCTGCATCGGGAGCTCGGTGCAGCAGGAAGGCTGGCCTCGCTGCACCTGCCTAACTTCTCTCACAGTCCAAGACCATCTTGTACTCACCTCCTCCAAGTAGCCCTCTCTGATACAACTTCAACCCTCCAGGCCTGCCCATGTAATATTTGGGACACACTTAAGTTAAAAAAAAAGTATTTGATGTTTATGTGAAACTCGAATTTAACCGGGCATCGTGTATTTTTTCTAGCTTTACTGAGTTATAATTGACAAATAAAAATTGTATATTTTTAGGTGTGCAATGTGAGGATTTGATATACATAAACACAGTAAAATGATTACCGCAATGAAGTTAATTAATACACCCATCACCTCACATGGTTACCGTTTCTTGGTGTGTGGTAAGAACACGTAAGTTCTACTCTCCCAGGATATTTCAAATGTACAGTAAGTCCAGTATTATTAACTATAGTCACCATGCTGTTAGATCAATTACAAGATGAATATGGTCTAGGTATCCCATATTTTTATTTGCTGACTCTGGAGACTTCGGGGGCTTGTACTTAGCAACTCTCATTCTTGGGGTGATTTCCTGACCACCAAATTCCTTCACTGAGCCAGTACCTGATGGCCCAATCCCAGAAAACTAGCCCAGGCTTGTATCAAAGACAGACGAATTTCCAGCTTGTATTTTTGCTCTTAGAGAACAAAGAAAACACTCTCCATACCTGCCAGGGAGCAGGGTGAGAACAAAGAAATACCCTACCTGTTCCCACAGAACAACTGGTCTAAAAAAGCAACCCCCAGAAACACACAAAAAAAGAAAGCCACTTCCAACACCTCCTTGATTGGGTTCACACTGTGCCCCATTCCTGTATGCAGACTGTGAGCCAACAGGTCAGGCTGGGATGCTCGAGGGCCTGGCTTGAGCCCTTCTCCTCCTCAAAACCAAGAAAACAAACGACGCTCTTACTAATTCAAAGGGATACATGGGGCCCAACCTCATTAAAAAAAAAAACCCAGCACTGGGATAGCCTCGCATCCCCTGCTGTCCTGGGGCCAGTCTGGGCTCCCAGCGGCCGGAAACCAGAGGGAGAAGAGGCATGAAAGAAGAACATACTGCAAGTCCCCCCACCCCCGTTGGAGGGGGGTGTCAGGTAGGTGAAGCTGGGGGAGCCACATCACCTCACTCCATCCCACTCCACTCACTGTCGAAACAGACTCACCTACAGTGGTTCTCAAAGCGGGGTCCCCGGACAGCTTCAGCATCACCTGGGGACTTGTGAGAAATGCAGATTCTCCGGCCCTAGCCCAGACCTACTTAATCAATAACTCTGTGGATGGTACCCAGCAGAGAGAGAGAGAGTGTGTGAGACAGCCTTACTGGGGTGTAATTGGCAAAAATAAACCACTCATCTTTAACAAGTACACTGTGATAAGCTTTGACATATACACCCGTGAAAGCGTCGGCACTCAAGACAATGGACACATCCATCACCCGCAAAAGTTCCCTTCCATAATCCTCTCTCCCCTCCTCCCGCAACCAAAACCCCAGGCAACCACTGACCTGTTTGCTGTCACAGCAGATTCGTTTGCATTTTCTGGAGTTTCAAATACATGGGGTTATATGGTTGTACTCTTTTATCTGAGATTTTTCACTCAGCACCATTATTTTGAGAGCCATTGTGTTCTTGGATTTATCCGCAGTTCATTGTTATTACTGAGTAGTATACTACCTTTATGGTTTTCTACAATGGATTCATCCATTCACCTGTTCATAGACATTTTGGGTAGTTTCTAGGTTTTGGCTCTTACACATAAAACTGCTAATGAACTTTCATGTACAATAAATTTTGCACGGATGTACACTTCCACTCTCCTGCATAAAACCTAGGAGTAGACTAGCGTGCCACGTGCGAGGTGTATGTTTAACTTTGTAAGAGACCGTTTTCCAACATGGTGCAGTATTTTCCACTCCCATCAGCAGCGTATGAGGGTTCCAGTTACCCCCCCATTCTCACCAGGGTCGGTAATGATCAATCTTGTCAAGTGCAGACACTCTAGTCATTTGTAGTAGTATTTCATCGTGGTTCGAGTTTCAATTTCTTTAATGACTAAGGATGTTTAATATACTTTCACATGCCATCCAAGTATCTTCTTTGGGGAAGTCTATGTTGAAACCTTTTGCCCATCTTTTTTGTTGGGTTATTTATGAGTTCTGAGAGTCACTTATAAATTCTGGATTCAAAGACTTTATCAGATATGTGATTTGCAAGTATTTTCTGCCACTCTGGCTTGTATTTTCATATTAACAGTGACACTCAAAGAGCAGAAGTTCTTAATTTCAACAAAGTGCCATTCATCAATTTGTTCTCTCATGGACTGTGCTTTTGGGGTCATATCTATGAAGCCTTTGCCCGATCCAAAGTTACAGAAATTTTCCTCCTGTTTTCTTCTAGAAATTTTATGATTTTAAGTTTTACATTAAGGTCTATGATCCATTTTTTTGGGTCAATTTTTGTACATGGTGTGAATCTGTGGACTGAAATTCTTTTTTTTTTTGCATGACGATACCAAATTATTCCAGCGCCATTTGTTTCCCCAACACGTATGTTTGGAAAAGGGCTTCAGAGTAGAAATGATTCACTCCCCTCTGCCTGGTAAACTCCTACTCATCCTTCAAAACCCAGGTCAGATGTCCCCTTGGCTAAGAAGCCTTCCCTGACTGAGGCCAAGTAGCTTTCATCTATCCTCTGGTATACAGAATGTTATACAAACTCTGGCATTTCTCTTATCCCACATGATTGCATTAATTCCCAAGTCTTTCTCTCTTGAGAGGGTGAAAATTCAGGGATGAGGACCATAATCCCAGCACTCAGCACAGGCCTGGCACAGGGGGTGATGGTAGGAGTGGGGGTGGGGTGGGTGACTCAAAACAATTTTTAAATATAAAAAAATAAATAAAAGAATAAACAAGTGAACAATGTGCTTTTTTAAACAACTGAATACCACCTCTCAAGGCCCTACTCACAGGCCCCATCTTCCAGGAAGCCACATTAATCATCAACAATATTTCCTAAGAAAACCACCACTGACTGATGTAATGCAAGCCCAGTGCTTTCTGCACATCGTTTCATTTAATCCTGACAACAGGTCCATGAGGCAGATACCGCAACTACTGTTATTTTACCTAAGAGGACAGAGACATTCAGAGAGACTAGGGTCCATGCCTGAGGTCTTACATCTAGTAAGTGTCAGAGCCGGGGTGTGAACCCAGACAACCTGTCCCGGAGAGCGCGCCCTTACCTCTACACAAACCACCTTCTGGTTCCCTTTATTTGCACAAGACTCATTTCCCTGACAAGCCCGGGCCCCATAAAGGTAACCCTGCCTCCCCCACCTGACCAGCCCTTGCCAACTACTCAGCCCAGTGGCAGAGGGACGAGTCACACAGGGGACCCTCCGATCTTGGCCACGGGGACACAGACACCCACTCACACCCAGAAGGACCTCCTCTTTACCTTAGGCCACACGCCCATGCCGAAGGGCCTGCTGTCTGCCAGCTTGTGCAGGTACAGTTCTGTCCTGGAAACAGAGAAGGGACCAGAAGTAAGGGAGGACCCACCCACACCAGTGGCTGGCAGGGCAGGTGGTCATCATGGCATGGGGCTGCACACAGTGCCCCAGGTGGCCCCAGTGTCTGCCTCAGGCCCTGGCCCTGCCTCCCGAATATTCCTCACTTGCTGCCCTCACTGGGACCTTCTTAAGTGAAGGCCTTCCAAAAGCTTCCCTACTCCTCTGTTACCCTGCTCTGAAAACTGGGAGCTTCCTCTCTAATCTGCCCTCTCTCCAAAGGGTAAGGTGCCCCTCTGGCCTTAGCCAGGAGGCTCAGGACAGGTTGGGCCTGCCCTTCAGACGGGGGTGGAAGGCAGGAGACAAATGATGGGGGACGCAGAGGGAAATTGAAAATTATCACCCCTCGCCTGGGGTGAGCACTCCCTGGAGCTTCACTAGATAGAACCTTACTCGTTCATTCAACAGATGAGGAAACCAAGGCTCAGAGACAGGGAGCCACATGTCCAAGAGTTCCCAGGAGTCAGCGAGGGGCAGAGATGACTCCCTGGGCCGCCTCCCCCAGAAGGCCCTCCCAGATGAGTCTTCTGCATTCTCTGCTGTTCCACCTGAGGCCTCCTCGCCCTGAGCTACCTCAGGTGCACCCAAGGCTCTCACAGAGTTTAGGAGCTTCTGGAAGATTCGGGGTCTGCTGTTCCTTGCCCACCTCCCACGCTGCTGTCAGAACCTGTACTGAAATGTCACCTCCACAGCAGACATCCTCCACCACCCCCCAGTGTGTATAAAGAGCCATATGTGAATTACCTCACTTAATCCTGTAAGGTCAGTCAAGGTACTATTTCTACTTTACAGAGGAAGAAACGGAGGTTCAGAGCAGGTGACACCTGGCCAGGTTCACCCAGCCCAGAAGCAGTACCGGGCAGCTGGAATCAGAGGCCAGATTCCTAACCACTGGGCTCCACTACCTCTCAGCTCTAGGCAGAGGTAGGGCTGGGGCCCTGGAGAGCGGGGGCCCTTTGTCTCACTGCCCTCGGCCGTCCCTGCTCAGCCCAGTCGCTCACCTGAGATCCAGGTCCAATCCGGCTAGCATCTGGGAGAAAACCTCGAAATTGCCTTCCCCTTCCAGCTGCCGAGCCACGTGGCTCTTCTCCAACAGCATCGTCTGCCAGGGGAGAGGACAGGCGCCTGGTCAGCACGAGGCCCAGCTAGGCTGCCCGCACACCCCCCACCAACCCCCAGGCCCACTCTTCAGGCCTTTGTCTCACTGATTCAGAGTCCACGCAGGGAATCTACGACTGCAACAGGCTCATTCCGATGAAGGGAATCCAAGGGTACTAACAATTAGCCCACAGCCGCCCTCCAACACACTCTTATGCAGCCGAAGCCCTTAAAAACTTGACCCACATGGTGATGCACGGTAGACTTTCAGGGCCGGGACAGAAAGGGATTTATCGGGCACCAGCGAGTCTGGATATTCTCCCAGCTCCACTCACAAACAACCCTTCTAATCACCTAATCCTATTTTCTGTTCAAACAGAATGTTTTTTTTTTTTTTTGGGGGGGGGGGGAGGGGAGGGGCCGGGTGATTTCAGAGAGAGGGACAAACAGGCCATGTACCGGTCACACACGGGCTGCCGCGGAAGGCCAGCGAGCGTCTATTTAATTTCAGCTTACGTTTTCAAGACCCAGCTAATGAGCGGCTGAATTATGTATCTACTCATGAATATTTCATCCCTGTGATACTCTGAGGCACAGACGAGCCGGCTTACTCGGGGAGGAGATATCTGGGCACTGAGCGAGGCGGGGAGGAGCTAGCCTTGGCCTGGGGATGGATGACCATTTAGACACATTCCAGGGTTCCAGCTAGAGGCGTGGGCCCTGCTGAGTGGGGCTGAGGCTACTGCAGCCCCAAAGAGCCCCCTCTCCCTCCCACCCTGAGGCCTCACCTGGAGCTGGGCGGCCGTGACTCGGCCTGTGGCGTTGAAGTCCAGTGACATCACCATGGAGAACCGGGTGGCACGGCGGCTATGGCCAGTGAACACGGAGCCAAAGGCCCGGAGGACAGTGAAGGTGGCTCGAATCTTCTCCACTGGTGGGGCACGGACAGGGCATCACCCATGGCCCGGGTGCTGCCACCCCCACCTCTCACAGGACCCCAATCCGGCCCCAGGCCCCAGCTGGGCCCCCTCCAATCCCCCAACTCAGCTCTAAGCCACACCTCTTCTGCTGCTGGGCCGGCCCTGTGCTGCAAGCAGGGGCACGGGGGGAGCAAGAGTGAGCCCAGAAGGGGAGATACACACACCTAGGATTGGTACGATCTGAGTGACAAGGGCTGCCCTAGGGCCTCCTGGGCCCGGTGGAGTCTAGGAGGAGGGCAGGGCATTAACATTCTTGGACCTGCTCTCGGGGAAGGCTCCATCACAGCAGGCTCAAAAAGCCCTGCAGTCCCCACACAACTATTTAACGAGCACCCACTACGTGCTAGGCACCTGGATACAGCCTAGCCTGACTCCCACTCCCCCAACACACACTTTCAGCAGCACTACATTCTGGGAGGGCCAAGACTGGTGCCTCTCCCTGCTGTATCCCCAGCTCCTAACAGGGCTCTAACCTAACAGGGCCAGGTGCAGAACAGGTGATCAATAAAGCATTGGAATAACCCCAGTAGAGAAGCAGGATAGTACGATGGTTAAACAAGCTTGAATATGGCCTCTCTCCGTTGTTAGTCACCTGCTTTGGAGCAAATTAATTAACCTCCCAGTGCCTCAGATTCCCCATCTATAAGATAGGGGTAATGACAGTACTTACCTACCTCATGTGGTTGCCACAAAGACTAAAAGATTTAATAATGTAAAGTGCTCAGAACATGCTCCAAATGTGGTGGTGTTATTATTATGTTTGTTATTATTAGAAAAGCAATACTGCCTGGGTCATATATTCTCAGCAGGGGGAATACTGCCCCCAAGAGGGCAGAAACTGATCTTGAGGATGGGGGCAGTTTTCCTTTCTTATGTATAGAATAGAGCACAGATACATATATATATATATATGCCTGTGTGTGTCTGTACATATATACACACACACTGCAGAAACAAATATATGGTGAACCTATGGCATTAAATTTTCATGGTGGGAGATGATTAGGAGAAAGAACAACTAAAAAGGCCCCTCAGAGGAGCAACAAGACATTGAGAACACTGGCCCAGGGGTAACAGCTCTGGAGCCAAACGGTCTGTGTTTGAATCTCAGCGCTGGCATGTATGAGCTGCGTGGCCTTGGGCAAGCTGGTTAACCTCCCTGTGTTTTAATGGCCTCATCTATAAAATTCAAACAATAATAATGTCTACCTTATAGGGATGTTTTAAATAATAAATAAGTTAACCCGCTTGGAATAGAGCCTGGCGCGTAAGTCCTCAGCAAGCGTTTACCACGATCACCATCAACGCTGTTATTATCATCAATTGACACCCTTTTTAATTGAAGTACAGTTGATTTACAATGTTGACACTCTTTCTTTAATGCCCAGCTCAAACCTCATTTCCTCAAGGAAGCCCCCCAGCCCCTTCTCTGCGCTCCCTGCCTCCCCCCTCCCCGGCTCAGCCAGCAAGCGGTGCAGAGCACTGGAGTCTGGCACGGACGTGCAGCCGAGTCTCCCTTCCGGCTGCCAGCGCCTCCTTGTCTTTGTTTTTACTTAGCGGGTCCTCCGCACAGTCCAGTGGGCTGTGCGCTGCACGAGGACGCCACACCTAAGGGCACAGCATTTCTATCAGATAGCCACAGGCCTGTATGCTTATTAGGGTGATGGCCCAGAAAGTGGCAGTCGAGCCTTTGGTTCTAACGATGTCAACGTGTGATGACTGTTCCACATATGGCAGTGAGTGTCTTAGGCAAGGAGCACCTGTTTCTAAGTCACAGAGAAGCACCCAACAGACTAGGGGTGGCCCTGCCCAGAAGCCAGCCCAGGGTCTGCACACAGGTGCTCAGCGAACGCCAGCTGAGCGGATATAAGAGCGAGCGGCCCAGCACCCCCGCCGACGCTCCCTTCCCTTCCCCCACGCCACTGCCCCCGCCACGTCCCAGCTGCACGTCACCTGGAGACCACTGTACCTGAGACCCTGCCATCCACACTGCCTGCCATCCCCACCAGGTGCTCCAGGACCTGCTCACAGCAGGTGGTCTTGCCAGCACCACTCCGGCCCAGGGCCACGATGCTCTGGTCCCTCTGCTGGCTCAGCAGAGCCCAGTACGCCCGCTGGGCAAGGGAGCCAACGTGGGCGGGTAGGCCATCCCGGCAGCTCCTGGGCACCTGCAGGAAGATCGCCGGCATGAGCTTTCCCACCCAGCCGGGGCCCAGGGAGCACTCCACAGTGCTCCAACCCGGCCTCAAGCCCAGATCCACGTCCACGCCTCCCATCCTACTCCAGCCTTGTCAGAGACGTCGTGCATTTTTAAGCGGGGGGGGGGGCTAGCCTGGAGATCTAGTCCTGCCACTGGCTCGCTGTGAGTCCCTTGGCAGCCTCGGACCCTGCTCTGAGCCTGGCCTCTTCTTCCGCCAATGAGAGCCTTGAACAAGAGCTGCATTAGCTCACGGGGCTCATCTCACTTGCTACACAAAGGACTGGATCGTACCTGTCTGAAATGAAGCCGGTGGATAAAATGGCTCAACTGATTAGTGACGTCTGCCACGGAAACAGAATGGGGCATGGGGGAATTGGTACGTGTGCTATGTATTTGCTGTAACAGATTTAGATACCGGAAGCCCCTTTGACTTCATTCATTCATCCATCCATACGTTCATTCACTCAGTAAAAAAAAAAAAAAAATTCGTTGAGCACCTACTACGTAGCAGGCATTATCCCAGGCACTGGGGGCACAACACTACTCAAGGCGAGTAAAGGAAGTCTCTGCCAACCGTGACGAGATACCGTTATACACCTATCAAGATGGCTGGGGCTTCCCTGGTGGCGCAGTGGTTGAGAGTCCGCCTGCCGATGCAGGGGACGCGGGTTCGTGCCCTGGTCCGGGAAGATCCCACGTGCCGCAGAGCGGCTGGGCCCGTGAGCCACGGCCGCTGAGCCTGCGCGTCCGGAGCCTGTGCTCCACAACGGGAGAGGCCACAACAGTGAGAGGCCCGCGTACCACAAAAAAAAAAAAAGGCTAAAAACCTGTTTTTAATTTTTTTGACACACTACCAAGTTCCTGTTAAGATGCAGAGCAAGTGGAATTCTCCCACAAGGCTACACAATACAGCCACTCTGGAGAACAGCTTGGCAGCCTCTTTTACAGTGATACGTGCACTCGTCACACAACTGAGCAATCCCACTCCTAGGTATTTACCCAAGAGAAATGAACATTTGTGTTCACCAAAAACCCCTCTCTGTCACTGGTTGTATTGGGTATGTATTCAGAATCATCAACAAACTAGAAAGAACCCAAACGTCCCTCAACTAAAGAACTAAGATAACCAACCACCCTGGTTTTAGCACTGAAAGTCCCATGTCCCAGAAAAACCACTCCCTCCCACAGAAACCAGGACAATTGGTCCCCCTCTGAACAGATAAACAAAGCTGTGCAATAAAATACAACAGAATAAAAGAAGTAACGGCTCACAGCTGCAACAACATGGGTGAATCTCAAACGCGCTGTGCATTGTGCTAAGTGGAAGAAGCCGATTCCAAAGGTTACAAGCTGTACAATTCCATGTATGTGACTTTTCAGAAAAGGCAAAACTAGGGAAAAGGGACAAAAAAACAGATTAATGGCTGCCAAGGGCGGGACATGGGGGAGGGGTTGACCACAAGGGTATGGAGAACTTTCGGGGGTGATGGGAACTGTCCTGTAACTGATGGCGGAGACAGTTTCACAACTATACGTGTTTGTCGAAAACTTACAGAAGTGAACACTAAAAAAGGTGACGTTAACTGTACGTAAATTATACCTTAATAAACCTGACTTAAGACAACAAAGCCCTACCTGTAGAGCTTGCTTTCACTTGGGAGAAGACAGATGATAAAGAACCAACTGATTAAATTATACCGAACGGGAGTCATTTTAAAGCCATGAGCTTGGATGAGATCACCAAGGAAGTGGGCGTTTAAAGAGGGAGAGAGAACAGGCGCAGGGACGGGGCACCCTGACTTGGAAAGATCGGGGACCAGCAAAGGAGGCTGAGAGGGAGGGCCAGCGGGACAGAAGGAAAACCAGGAGAGCGGAATCCCGGAGCTAAGGAAGAGAGTGACGGCAGGAGGAGGGAAGGGCCAGCCTCTGAAGTGCTGCTGAGGGTCAAGTCAGAGGAGACCGGAGAACTGTCCACTGGGCTTGGCAGCATGGAGGTCACCACGACCCTGACAAATGTCTGCTTAGCGTGGTCTTCAGGGAGAACGGAAGAGGGCGGTGGAGGTAGTGAGGGCAGTGGAAAGGCACCAAAGGGAGCAGGGAAACGGGCCTGGCTGGAGGAGGACCTTGGAAACCCAGGATGCTAAGTGGGTGACAAGTGGGCTAACGTCCGCCCTCCCAGTGGCTTGACAGGGCCAGGGGCAAAAATTCCGGTGTGGCGGCCCTCCCCCTCCCCGAACCCCCAGCCTGGGGCTAAGGAGCACCCCCAGTGCACTATTGGCCTTTCCTACCCCGAGACCCCCAGGAACAGCAATGAGTCCCCACCCTGACACAAATCAAAAGGCTCAGCAGGACCCAAAAGCCGGCAAAGTAGGACAAGCCGCCACACTGGGGGGACACAGCCTAAGGGAACACAGCGGGCAGAAGAGCCTGAGGTCTGAGCCTCGGAGCCACCTCCCGCTTTGGAAACAAAGTTCAAGGGCCAGGCTATCCCAATCGTCAGCCTTCTCAGGCCTGCAGGGGAACAGGGAGGAGTCTGCAGGCCCAGGCACCGCAGTCACACACAGGTACCCCTGCACGCTTGAACACGGGCACGTTCAAGGGCACGTGCACCCGACAGCTGCAGAGGCCGCTGCACACAGGTGTGCCCATCTACCCCCCAGGCAGTCACAGCACACTCACCCCAAAAGAGGCCTGCACCCCGAGGCACGCACCCAGCTCCCAGCCACCCGGCAGGCCCAGACCCCCAGTGAGAGAGGCCTCCAGCCCCGCCTGGACCCCTCCTAGCCCATCTTCAAGGTGGCCTCAGTCCCAGCCTCACCGCAAGTCTCTGCTCCCACCTGGTGGCCATTTGAGGAACCAGAGGAGACTCAGCCCAAGACAGGAGGCAGCTGTGTGTGCGGGAGGCAGCGTGACTTGAGGGGGACTCAAGCCCACCGCAGGGCTACAGGGGCTTAAGGGGATCACGGGACTCAAGTTCCTCCTACCAGGGTGGGTCCCAATCCCCGCACTTTTAGGCTCTCTGACCCAGGCCGTGTACCAGACGCCACAATCGAGGACAGTCACGGTCGTGAGAACTGGGCTTGCGGAGAGACCCGTGACAAACACCCCTCCCAGGGGCCCCCTAAGGGACCAGAGCAGGCTCTCGGGGCCTTGGGCTGCAGTAACAGCAGCACAGCCTGCCTGTCAAGGGAGGGGAGAGCGCAGCATCGCCCTTCCAAGTCCCTGGACAGAACAGCCAGGGTGGGGAGGGGCCTGGAGGGCGACCTAAGGGTGGGGCGGTGTCCAGGAGAAGAGAAGCCCCCGGGGAGGGGGTGCAGAACCACTGTCCCCTCTTTAATGGACTAAGCATCGTTTGGGGGCTAGGAGTGGCTTTGTCCCACGGGACACCAAAGGGTAAGATGAAGCTTTTCATCCTCCATTGACAGATAAGAACACCCAGGCCAGAGAGGTGTCCTGATCTTTCCAAGGTACCTGCGGCGCGTTGAACCTTCCCACCAGCAAGTCCTCAGAATGGAGCACATATAAGGTTTTTGACCTCCAGAGGGTCTCCCTGCCTCCACTTTTTTCGTCTGCCTCTATCTAACCTCCGCTGAGGAGCCAGGAGGGTCCTTTTACAGCGTCAGACCACGTCACTGCTCTGCTGAAAATCTCCATCACGCTCAGAGTAGAAGCAGAGTCACTATGACCACGTATGAGACCTGGCACGACCCGTCCCCGCTCCTCCCGACCTCCACCTTGCTGTCTCCTCCTCCACACGTTTCTCTGTGTCATGCTGGGCCTGTCTTCCCTCACGAGGATGGAAGCTCCATGAAGGCAGGTTTATCTTCCCACCTTCTTCCCTGCTCCTCCCTCCACGCCTGGCATACGGGACCCTCAATCGATAACCTCAATCAGGAGCCACTGAGTGAATGGAGGGGATGGGGTGCCAATGATTCGGCTGTAGCTGCAGACCTCTCCACGAGGTGGCGCTGACAGGTTTCCTTTGCTTTGACTGGCATCTTAACCAAAAACGGGCCATTTTACACTCCACAGGGAAAAATAAATGAAGGCGGAACCGAGGCTTCTGTTTCCCCATTCACATGGGTATCTGGGACTCCCGCGGGTCCAGCAAGGGGTTCAGAGCACGGAGGGGCCAGCGGCGTGGGTTTCACCCCAGCTCCTCCACCTGCTGGGCATGAGTTTGGCAGCTGGCCCAGCTTCTCGTCCGTGGAACGAGGCTGGTCATGGTCCCTGTCCTGTCAGGTGGGCCTGAGAACTGATGGAGATGCACACGAAGGTGCTTGCAGCAGTGCCTGGTACACAGGTGATAGCCAGTCAGTACGTTCTTTCTCTCTTATTATTACTGTCTTTCACGCTCCTGTTGCTGTTTCTATCAGTTACTCATCCTTCCCCTCTAAGGAGGGGGGTTCACGTGGTCCCCGAGGCTACCCAATCCACGTCTGCAGGATGCTGCCCACAGACACGTTTGCAGGGGCCTTTGGCTGCCCTGCTCTCCCCTGAGATGCAGAGGGACCCCTCCACCCCACCCCTCTTGCGCAGTCCCCCAGCCCTGGCCCCACGGTCCCCCCTCACCTTGGCTGCAGAGGGCGCCGTGGGTCCCTGGGGCTGAAGGACGATCAGGTCGGGCCCAGCGCAGGTGTGCAGCAGCCGAGCCCGGTGGCGGTGCAGAAGCGTGTTCAGCACACTGGACTCGTTGACACTGACCAGAGAGGCCAGGTCCTCAGCCTGGTCCAGCTCGGGGGGATTGGCCTGTGAACCATCACACAGTGTCCTCTGGCCTCCCGGGCCCCGCCCCCCCCAAACACACACACACAGCCCTGGTGACCCTGCCCCTGGAGAGCTCTGTGCCAAAGACCAGAACAGAACACAAGGACTCTGGAGAGAGTGAGGAAAGCCTACAAATGAAACAAGGGCACCTCTTCTCCTTTGCTCTTTGTGCAGCCGCCCCTCCCCGCATGGTCCCCCTTCCCTGTGCTCATGGCGCCGGGAGGGGGGATGCCCTCAGGACGACACAGCAAGACTCAAGCACCTTTTGTCTCTCAAACACGAAAGACAAGATGGGTGGTGCTCTAGAGTGAGGAAGTGTCCTCTGCTGTTTCCTCCTCTGCTGGGTCTTGTCGGGGAGCTCTGCGTGTGCTCCGTGACACTGAGGATGGAGGCCAATGCCCTAACTGCCCCATTTCTGATAGCCCGTTGTACACTGATCGCTTGGAAATATGCCCAAACCCTTCTAGAAGCAAGGGATGACTGCAGCCTCTCCTTAGGGCATCCACTCTAAAAACCTTCCTACCATTCTTTCCAGCTTCAAGGAGTCTTTTGGGCCTAATGCTCTGGCGTTTGGGTCAACCCTCAGCCCTTTCATGGGTCAGTTTTTCTTCTGAGGACACTGGCCTTCTGCAAACTCCCAACACTGGTGGGAGTAGAGGCCCCGGGGTGGGCAGAGAAGGAGCAAAGAGGCATGTAGATGAACGAGGCCCACATGGAACTCCTGGAGGAAACTCCTTCTCAATTAGTAGGCTGTGAGGGGTGGAAAAGGGTCAGGATAGGACCTTTTACCTCTATCATTAGACTCCGACTCATCCGCAAATAGATCCATGGTGTAGTGCAAAAATTATGCAAAACCACCAAAAAAACACAAAAGGTTGACACCCAAAAGGTAGGCCACTGGAACCTATGCTATGGTTAATGGCAAACTGCTAATCTGGCAGCCAGGTGAAAAAGGAAGCATGCTTTGTAGCATGATTTGCAACGTCCATAAAAAGGAAAACAATCCCTTTCTTAGATCAAGCAGAAGAACTTCCAGTCCCAAGACCTGACAAACACATCTCTCAATGTGTCCTCATAAAGGGGACACTATGGGACAGAGTAACAAGCCCTGAGCGATATACCTCCAGCAAAGTGATGACTTCAATGGTGGTCTTCCCTATAATTCCCCCCAGGGCATCAAGCCGAAGTACTACGTGCAGTCAAGCACCAGGAAATCTCTCCCGGGGGGGCGGGGAGGGGGGGTGCAGAGCAGGCGGGGAGGGGGACGGGGGGCTCACCCGATGGACGTGATCCTCATCCACCTCAGTGAGGCTTCTGTCGGCATCAATGCACAGTCGCACCCTTCCTGCCGGCAGGTCGGCTGTTCCCTCGTCTGGCTTCAGCACCGTTGCTGGTAGACAACCCAGTGGGAGAGAGAGAAGGGGAGGGCGGAGGGGAGAGAGAAAAAGAGGAGCAGGGAAGGAGGGGAGGGTAGAAGACGGGGGCAGGTGGGGAGGAGAGGAAAAGAAAGGAGAAGAGAGACTGATTCTGAGCTGCTGAGCCAGGCCAAGGAGCTGGAGAGGTGTGAGACCTGTCAGAAATGGGTTAGCATCACCTCCCCTTAGAGCCTATTTACAGGGAGGGTTCTGACTGTGACCCCAAACTCTTTGAGGAGAGAGGCTGGGTCTGACTCATTTGGGGCTTTTATCAGCCTGCACGATGCCAGGCACCCAGATGGTTGGGTGCACTGACCCAATGCATATATAGACCTGGGACGGCAGATAATGGCAAACGGGCTGCCGTTTTTCTTTCCAGGGCCCATAAGAGACATCACTAATCAATCACCCTTCCCAGCCGTGTTCTGAATGGGACTCAGAGTAACTTCTCAGTAGCTTTTGGTCACTAGCCGCAAATCACCAGCAAAAGATGAAATGAAATGAAATCCACTGAGATGAAATCAATTTGCCCACTTGCACTAGACTCCAAGTTCCTTGAGCAACACTGCAGAAACCGAACAATGCTTGCTGCTTTAATGAATTACATTTATTAACTACCAAGGAACACATGCCTTTAAAAACAGCACCCAACAGACCAGCTGCCAAGGGTGAAATGACATCCACCTATTCCCACCCCAAAGCGACATATCCCCATCCCAGTCCCAGCTGCCCCTTACCCCTTCCCTCCCCTTACTCCGAAGACTGGGATCAGGACCTGGCAAATACAGCTGGCGGCAGCGGCGGGTGTAAGAGGGAGAGGCTTAGCCCCCGGGTGTGCCAACAGCCCTAATTACCAAGAGTAAATCCATCCTTCTGAACCAGCCAGACCTTCTCCGCCTCATACCATCTGTCCTCAGGAGCCTGAAGGCAAAGATCACATATATTAGACCAAGAGGACGCTGCCCTCCCCCAACCCCCATGTGAGGGGCAGACCCCTTACGTGGGCACTTCGAAATCAGCATCTCCCAGTGCGGGTGAGGGTGCTTATTTAAATGCAGAAGCCACAGCCCCCCCCCCAGCTTTCTGAATGGTCATCTCCAAGCTGGGGACCGGGAATCCGCATTTCGAGCCATCTGCTGTTTACCCAGCACGAAGAACTGTCGTGTGACAACGTAAGCTCGGGCTCGAGAGGACACCTCACGTGGTTGGGACGTTCCCTCACCCTGTGGAGAATCTCGCCCCAGGCCAGGTGCTGCGGGGTCCTCAAGACCCCCGCTAGTGGTCGGGGGAGTGCCTGTTCCCTCCTCTAGGCTGGCCATGCCCTCCACTCGCGGTCCATCTCCTGTCCCTGCCTTGTCCCCCTCCAGGGGCAGGCCTTTCCCACCCCTCCTTCTCTGGCCTGCCCCTCCCCGCCCCCGGGGCCGCAGCCCCCTCACCTGGTCTGAGACTCCGCTCTGGCCTCCTCTGCTCCCCTCCTGCAGGGCTGGCCCCTCTCCGCTCTCCTGCCTCTGAGGCCTTTCCACACTCTTCTCCAGAGCAGGCTGTCCGGGTCCTTGCGGCTCCATCCCCGGGGCCCCAGCCCCATCACCTGCTCTAGCGCAGGACTCCTCTGCTTTCCGCCCTCTGCCCTCAGGCTGGTCCTCCTTCCCAGCTGTAACTGGGGTCTCTCCGCGTGCATCCACCTCCTTGGGGGCTTTAGAGCCCTTCTCCGTCTCACTCCCGGCTTTACCCGCCTCCCCAGACTCGCTCGGAGGTCGTCCCACCGTTTCCATCTTCCCCTGGGGCCCACCTGCCCGTCCAGTCCCGCTCCGAGGCTCGCCTGCTTTCTCCACGGCTCCCGGAGCTGCGCCCCCATTGCCCTGCGCTGTGCCCGTCTTCTCCACCTTTGTCTGAGGTCCGTCTGCCTTGTCCGCCTTACTTCGGAGCACACCTTCTTCGTCCTTCTTACTCTGGGGACCGTCCCACCTGCTCTTTCTGCCCAGGGAGCCTCCCCACTTCCTCACCTGGGCTTGGGCCCCAGCCCACTTCCCTTCACCTGCTGCAGCCTTGGAGAAATTCCACTTTGCCCCCTTCTTTGAGGGGTCCCCTCTCCCTTTCTCCGCTGCCTCCAGTTGCCCCCCCTCACCCAGCCCCTCTCTGCCCTGGGGCTCACCCCCTTTCGCCCCTTTCGTCTGGGGGGCCCCGCCCCCGCCCCCTTTCCCCCCTGTGCCTTGATCCTTCTCGCCTTTGGTCAGTAGCACAGTTCCTGGGTCCCCAAGATCCCCAGTCTGGGTCATCTCAGCCTTCAGAGCTGCATCCTTGGTGCCGGCCTGGGGGCCACAAGGAGTCCCTGGGGTCTCCCCCTTTTTCTCCCCTCCAGGGTCTGTGGCTGGGGTCTTGCAAGCGGGGCCATCCCGGGGCTGGGTCCTCTGCTCTGCCTTGGCTGAGTCCGGGTCCAGCTTGGCCACCATCAGCAACACATCGCCCCGCCTCATCCCTCTCCTGAAGGGCAGGCTTTTTTTGGCTGGCGTCACACTGGGGCCCGACTCCTGGGGCTTCTCGCCATTGATACTGGTCATCAGCACCGGGTCCACGGTGCCGGCCCCCTCGCTCTTCTGGCCCAGAATGTCTGGGCTCTGAGGAGAGTTCGACTGGTCGTCCTGGGAGACGTGCTGGCTTCCAGATTTGGTGCCACTGTTGGGTTGGCTGGTGGAAATCTCTGGGGTCTAGAAGAGACACCACAACCATACTTAGCTGCTTGCTGACCAGGACAGCTTTGTCATTCACTCATTCATTCACTCATTTGTTCAGCCAGCCATTCATTCACCCAAAGACCCTCAAGCATCTACGGGCAATGGGCCAAACCCCAACACCCTACACCCTAGGCTTTGGCTCAGAACCTCAAGGCCATGTGACGTTATGAGAGGAGAGTGGACTTTGGAGCCCAAGAGACCCAAATTCACTTCCGAACCCTGCCACTCACTAGCTGTGTGGCCTTAGATAAATTACTTCCCCTCGGGACTTCCCTGGTGGTCCGGTGGTTCAGACTCTGTGCTTCCACTGCAGGGGGCACAGGTTGGATCCATGGTCGGGGAACTAAGATCCCACATGCCAAGCAGCACAGCCAAAACAAAAGAAAACACACAAAAAAACTTCCCCTCTCTGAGTCAGTTTCCTTACCAATAAAGTGAGAAGCATCATGTCCTACCTCACCAGGTGGGCGTGCGGCTTCCCAGTAGCATATGGAGGCTGAGCCCAGCACCTAGTACGTCCTCAGTAACAGGAGCTCTTGCTGCTGCTGTCACTGGTGCTGTTGTCACTGTTCTTACTATTATTTATGCCTGATTCTTCCTGCTGGGCCAGGAAGGGATGGGGAAAGGACGTGGAGCCTGTCATCAGATGACCTGTTCTAGTCTTGGCTCCGATGCTTTCCAGTTTGGTGACGTTGGATGACATCGCCTATCCTCTCTGAGCTTTGGTTTTCCCTCAGTGCAGGCAGATACCACCTGACCATCCAGATTTTTTGTAGGCTGAGTTGTGGAAATTGCAGAGAACTGAGCAAAGTGATCTGCTGCTACTTTCGCCACCCTGGTCCCCAGACCACACCTGCACACCAGGTGAGGGCTCTGGATCTGCCCTGAGGTCTTCCACTTTTGCTTGCCCAAGACATCTGGGTACCCGACACTCAGGGGTCTCCACTGCCTGTTCCTCTCCCATGTCTTTCTACTGCCTTGTGATGTCAGCCCCGCCCTGCGCTCCATCCTTAAACCAGCCTGGCTGTGGCCTGAACTGCTCACAGAGCCAGCTTTGCCTCTGCCCCTGCAGAAGGAGACCATGGGGGGGAGTTCTACCCTAATGCCTGGCTGCACCATCTGCCCTAGTCTGGGTTCTGCCACTTTGGACCCTGCTAACACCAGGCTCCCACACACCTGTGCCTGAGCATCTGGGGTTCTCATCCTTTTGCATCCAGAACAGTCCCAGGATTGCGTTGATTCCACCTGCAAAGCTTCACACCTGAGTCTCCTTTCCCAAACCCAGATCTACTCTCTCTCACCTGGGCCACGGCCACAGCCCCTGAGCTAATGTCCTGTCAACTTGCTGCCAGGCATTTAAAACCTCATCAAAAGATTCTGGAAGCTGCCCAGAGCCTCCAGGAAAGCCATTCAACACAGCCATCTGCCATTCAAAGTTCTTGAAGAGGAGCCCCCACCTCCATCTGGTCTCACCATCCCTGCTCGTCTCCATGCTTCAGCCACACCTGGCATCTCCTGCCACACCTGACGCTTCCCAGCTTCCGTGCTTTTGTTCACGTTGAGCTTGCTGCCCGGAACGCCCTTGCCCTCTCCACTCGCCCACCTTCTACTCGTATTTCTATACCCAGCTCAAATGCCCCCTCCTCCACAAACCAGCACCTGAAGACCTCAATCAGAAACTGCCTCATAGACCCACAGAGTCCCAGAGCCCTGGCTGTCCGTGCACCATCTGCACCATGACCCCATTCTGCATCCCGTTCTAGCTCTGACTTGTGTTGCTCTCCTGTTTTAGGTGATGGGTGCCTTCAGAGCACAGTCTCAATCTTCATCTTTGTAAAAATGACAATAATAATAACTATCATTTATAGATCTTGCAATGGGCCCTACATCGTCATAATGCAATATCCTTCTTAACCTAATAAAGAACCCAATGAAGTAGGTTCTGAACTTCTCCCCATTCTACAGATAAGGGAGCAAAGAGATGTAGGGGGCCCAAGGGACAAACCCAGAATGGAAAGTCACACAGGCCTCTCTGAGTCTGAAGCCAGTGCCCTTAACTGTTGAGTACTGACAGCCTTGCTTGTCTTCCTGGGACCCGCTGGAAACTCCTGGGAGCTTTAAAACATTCTGTCGCTTCAGCTCCACTCCCAGAGAGTCTGATGCAGCTGGTCTGGGTGGTGGCCCCCCAGGTGACCGCAACATGCAACCGGGACTGAGAACACCAGAGCCCGGCAGCTCAGCCTGACCTTCTGGGACCAGGCAGGATACCGCCTTCGAAAGGGGATTGGCTACAGCTGGCAAATCTCACCACTGTCCACACCATGTTGAACAGTGAGTCAGTGCCTTATTTTTAACCAAACCCCTGTAGAGGAGACAGTAACACAGGGGTGGGCCAAGCAACACAACCCATCCCAACCTCCCTCCCCTCTACTCTGTGTACTCTCCTCCTTCGGACTTTCTCAGTCACCAAAACCCTCAGATCCCATCTGCAGCCTTCTTAGTACAAGGGGGAAGAAGAACATCTAGAATCAATGGGGCTGAGAGGAAACGCACAGCCCATTTTACAGATGTGCAAACTAAGGCTAAGAGAGGGGATGGGATTTGGCCTGGAACACACAGAGTGGTGGGGCCAGAGCTAGAACCCAATTCTCCTGACATTCGATATGGATCTCTTTCTGCCCCTATGTTATTCCAGTCTCTCCCCGTCCCTCACTGGCTGGGTGGCCTTAGGAAAACCAAGTCACTCCCAGAGCCTCGTTTTCCACCCCCTGCAAAATGGTGATGGATGCTAATGGTTCCCTGCAAGGATTATATGAGGCTCCAATGAAATGGCTGTGCTGGGGTGAGGAGAGAGAGGCCAAACTTATTTAATGATCGGGGCAAGAAAATTAAACTGGCAGGACCCAGCAAGGGCTTGCTGCCTCGCAGGAGCATGTCCCGAGGCTGCCCTGCTCCAGCCCTGGGAACATCTCGGCCCATGGTCCAGACACCTGTTGCCGTCCGAGGCCTGTCCATCATACTCCGAGTCTCCATCCATGCCCCGCAGTGACAGCTTATCCCTGTCCTCTGCTTAGCTCTGCTTCTCAACTTGTGCGCAGCAAAGCCAGCACAGCCTGCGGGCTCCTGGGACCCTTTCTTCCCCAGGCCGCTGTGGCTGCCACACTCCCCAGACTGGGCTCTCCCAGGCAGCTTGCCAGAGCAGAGGACACACAGCCTCCGGCCCTGGTCTGCCTCTATCTGGTCTCATAACCTTGATCAGGTGCCTTGACCTCTCTGAATCTCAGTCTCCACCTCTGATAAGTGGGTATAATCCCATCCACCTCCTTGCTGTACAGGGTATCATATGAGCCCCTGAGCAGACAGTGAATCTCGTCGAGTGATAAACAGCACACAGTAAAACTGGATCTCGACCTAAAAGCAGTCTGTGGGGGTGGACTTTGGCTTGGCCCCCACTTATGCCTGCATCAGCCAGGGCTGGGGACAGAGCCTGCCCTCCCTGTCACCACCCCCACAAAGGCTCAGCAGGGGGGTTTCAGCAGCTGCTGCCGTTCAGTTGCTAGAGGACTTCGCTGATGCATCAGTCACTGTGACTGGACAGGTGCAGGCTCGTGGGGGACCAGCCAGGCAAACAACAGCTGAAGGGGCATGGGAGGCAAAGCCAGCGTGGCCACTGGGCTCAAGCCAACTCCAGGCCCTGAGGCCACCAGATCTCTCAGCCCGAGCGCTGCAGCATCCACCCAGCCTCAAGAGGGCGTAACAGAGATGCAAGGAGATGCCCTTTCTGCTAACACTGTGACATGCCCAAGGGGCAAGCACCCCAAGCCTGCTTCCCCGGTGTCCAGCCTCATCGTCCTGTCTCCCTGGTGTCCAGCCTCATCATCCTGCCAGGGTTCCCTGGCTGAAGAGCTGGGGGAAAGGAGGGAGGCAGCATTGGACACCATCAGGGATCAATCTGCAAGTCCGTAAAGCACAGGGACTGCACCTCGTCCACCTACTACTTCCATCCAGCAGTGCTGTTCAGAACATGTACGTGGACACCGACCAGTCAGAAGGGACGCCAGCTGGAGCAGGGCCCTGAGGTCCCTCCTGTGCCAAGCGGCGAGCCTTTAGCCATTGGCTGTGGCCACTCTGAGAGACTCAGGAAAGGGGCCTAGGTGAGCATGGCAGCTGGGGGGCACTTGGGCCCATGGCCATTTACCACCTGCTGTGGAAGGGTTTCAGAATTTTAACAACCAATACAGCAATAACCAGAGAACACCAACTGAACATCTTTTCTGCTTAAATGAAAGCAAACTATCTATACATCCCCCGTTAACATTTAGGTTTCCCTTTCTACAAAAGTAGTGGCAAAATGATCCCCTCGTACATCAACTGTTACCATCCATTCACTCAGTGAACAACAATTTTTGAGCATTCACTATGGGTCAAGTTCTATGAGAGCTGCTCAAGATACAGAGTCAAATGAGAGAGAGAGGTGTTGCTCTTAAGGAGTGCCTAGTCAAATAAGTCACATGATCAACTGATTACTATGCTGACCACAATTAAGACAGGCATAGAGGGTGGAGTGGGAATTAAAGGACGGCAATGGGAGAGCTTTCCAGAGATGTACCATTTGAGCTGGGTTTTGACAGAGGTGTAGGAGTTCAAGAGATCAAGCTGAAGTGGGGACTGCAGGAACGAAGGCTGGCAAGTGACTCAAAGGATGCTCACAGGACAGGAGGGTGGGTATTTTTTAAATTATTTATTTAGGCTGTGCCAGGTCTTCGTTGAGGCATGCGGGATCTTTAGTTGCAGCATGCACATGTGATCTAGCTCCCTGAGCAGGGATTGAACCCGGGCCCCCTGCAGTGCGAGCGCAGAGTCTTAGCCGCCGGACCATCAGGGAAGTCCCCAGAATGGTAGGTATTGAAAGTCGCCTGGTCCCCTTCCTGTGGGGCCACTTACCTCTCCTTCCGGGGAGGCAAGCGCTGCCTGTTTCCTCCGTCTTGCTTCCTTCGACTCTTTCTCAGTCTCCCGGACCAGCTGCCTAATGAAGCCCCCTGGGATGACAGAGAAAAGGGGAGGGGGCGAGGATGGTGGAGGGCTCCTGTCCTCTTCCCGAATCTGTTTTGCAGAAGCAAGGAAGGAGAAAGCTCAGTGAATGAACCAGTGGAGGCAAGCTGCCCTTTAAGGAATCTGCGACAGAGCCAGGGAGGCACCCAAAGAGGACCTACACGACCAAGCTCATGTGTACAAGAGGCCACAGCAAAGCAGGAGAGGCTCAGTGAGGCTCTGGGAAGCCTCGAGACAGCACATGAAAACGGAATGCACGAGCTTCAGAGGTTACTCCAGTTGGTGCAATCTCTGCCTGGACCCAGTTTCCTCATAATACGAATTTGCATGAACAAGGCCACTGGTTCCCTTCCTTGGTGTGGGACAGACCCATCTCTGGGAAGACCTGTTTCAGAAGGAGCTTTTCCAGGTTTCCACAAGGCGATGGATCACAGGGAACCATCCACACTCTCCTGTCCCATCTCAGCTTGTAGTTAATAGATTAAGCAATTAATTCATCACTTTAATCACTTTGTGTGCCAGGAGCATGGTAAGGGAGGGAAGGGCGGGAAGCCATGGTTTATATAAGGATCCAGCCCTGTGGCCATAGCCCGCTCTGCTGACCCAGTGCCGTGACTTCTTGATGGTCCTTAAGCCAGAATCTGGACAGCCACGGGCTCCCCAACACTGGGCTTTAAAGCCTGCATTTTATCCCCCAAATGTGGTCTAAGCCAGCTAGCTGGACTTGGATTGCAGCTGAGACTCGCCACAGAGACCTTGGAGGCTGAGACCTGGGCCTGGCTGTGACTGACTGGGGTGCGTCTTTAACCAGCATCACTGTGACTGCTCGTGAGTTTAAAAAAGAAAAAAAATCTCCAGCGCTTCTTATGGCAGAGCTACACTCTGGTTTAAAAATAAGCTCCTTATCAAGGTCCTCTTCAAGAGGGTAGCAAAGACTTGATCTCTGCAGCCCTGCTAATAAAAGGGAACCTAAAGGAGATAGGACAGGCCAGGAGACAAAGCAGAGGCCAGGAGATAAGGCAGACTTCTGCCTAGGAAGAGAGAAACCAGAGACACACGGATAGTGGGCTCACGTTTACACCACGCTCACATGGACTAAAACCCGAGAGTGAAACGCACAGTCAGCGGGTGTCAACGTCCATCCACTCCCTCCAGCATTATTCTATGCTACATCCAGATCAGTCTGGGAGGGGCAGAGGTAGCCAGAAAGAAGTTTCTCGGCCACCCCACCCTTCAGCCTCCAATTCATTAAATGTCCACAGGGTGGGATGAGGTGAGAAGGAGATAACAAGCATCAAAGAAAGAGGCGGCCCTTCGTGGAATCTTATGAGAAACACAAAAGGGAAAAGCAGCATCACTGGGAAGAAGGGCCCGTTTCCAGTTCTCCATGGTGACAGAAGGCAGGGACCTCAGAAACCCATCCCCATGGCATAAACCTGGCAGCCAACAGCCCTGCCTCTGCCCCCTCACCCCCCGCTTCCCCACCCATACTTCTCCCACACAACCCTCATGCTCATGAGAGCTGCCATGAGGATGGAGACCGGACAGCTGGTCTACCCTTGTTTCCCCGCCACCTACTGCGGAACAGACGGAGACCAGGCAGCCATGGGAGGAGTCAAGGGCATGGTCACTGATGCCTGGCTGGGTTGGAGAGGCCATGGCTAACCGAGGCAGAAGGCCGAAGGGGGACCGGACATGCCCCAGGGAGGCTCTGGATGTCAGAATCCCTGCCCCAGGTGGCCCCAGATGGGAGGGGGCAGCCTGGGCCACCGGGGCCATGACTTGTCCTTGGAGGGTCCAGTTGGCCCATGTGGCTGCAGCCCGAGCCCTGACCGTTACTTTCCTTCTGCTCCCACAGGGCAAGGCGTGATGAGATGGCCATGCTGAGGCAGTGCCAGGACCGTGAGATGAGATGAGATGAGATGGATGGGATGGGATGAAGCTCTCTGCCAGGCAGCACGGGATACGGCTTTATGGACACACGCAGCGCATGAGGTGATGGACACGAGACTGACCCGTGGAGACACAGAGGGGAGAGAAGAGAGGGACAGGTTAGCTCGTGGGTACTGCCCAGCTCTAACCCCCACCAATGCCATGAACCAAGACCACAAAGCCGGGCACAACTCACTGTCATCTACATCTGGGAGAAATGTGGTCAGCAGGGAGCTGCTGGCCATGGAGTGGACAGTGCCCTGATATCCTTGCCCCTGACCCCGCAGTTTAACTTTCTCTTGATGTACACAGTCAGAAAAGTACATACTAGTAAGTGTATAGGTCAGTGGCTCTCACATAAAGAACACAACTATGTAACTAGCAGCATGACCAAATTAAAACTATTAAACTTTTAAAATAAAAACATGATTTCATTTAAAAGTATACTGAATTTAAAGTATTATTGATTAAAATTAAATTTCAATCTTAATTAAAATTATAACAATTTTAATTAAATTAAAAGTACATTTGAATTTAATTTGAAATATTCTTTTTTATGAATATTATAGTATATAAATATTGTAAACATATTATATAAATACTCAAAATAAAATAATAAACAGGCAAATCTAATCTATAGTGATGGAGGTGGAAGCACCATGAGTGAACTTTCTAAGGCAATGGAAATGTCCTGTATCTTGATGCGGGTTGTGAAATGGGAAATAAAATGGAGTCACTTATGTCAGGGGTTTTACAACGGGGCCGGCAAGCCATCAAAGACGGGGACCTTACACACATCCTCCCCCGGTGCAACCAGGAACTTCGGAACTGATCCAAACCACAAAGATTCCAAGGACTCTGCAAGAACACCTGAGATTTGTCCCAGGGAGGAACTTTTACTTCCCTCTAGTGATAGCCTTAGCGCTCATAGTGATAGCCTTAGCGCTCAATCACGTTAATCGAAGGCCAACTTCGACCTCCAACTCCAATTAAAATTCTTTGTAATGCAAACCTCCCCCCTTTGCCTTTAAAAGCCTCTGAATTTTACTCCCTAGCAGGACACTGTTTGCGTTGCTACCGAAATCTGTGAGGCGGTATTACAATTCTTAATCCCAAATAAAATTTTTGTTGGATTACTGCCTTCTAAGTTTATTTAGGTTGACAGAGTGCTGGTTACGCTAGTATAGCACGTGTAAAAATTCCTCCAGCTATACAATTAAGCTTGAAAATTTTACTGTATTAAATCATATTTCAATTCAAAAAATAGAACATTACCAGCCCCTTGACCATCCCTCATGCCCCCTTCTAGTAACTATTCCCCTGAGGACAGCCACTCTCCTGATTTCTAAAACCACAGAAGAGTGTGCGTTTCTTTTGTGAGGTAGCAGTTGGCTCCACGGTTTGACTGTGAAAATGAGAAAAGGGTAGGACACCTTGACTATTAATCGACCCAGAGCTTTGGGGAAAGGATTAAGCATTTTTAGCATCATTTTGAAAGCCTTAATAAACACACATAAGTTTTGACCTAGAAAGCCCTCTCTGGAAAACAAATTTGAGGGAGTGATCCTCAACCAGAAAACGTCACCACTGTGTTGCTTCTACAACTAAAAAACCTAAGTCTCTGATAACTAGAGAAGTTGAATAAATTAGAGCATGTCGGACTTAAAGGAATAGTATGAACCCACTGAAAAGGATGCTTAGGAAACATTTTAAAAGCAGCTTTATTCATCCCACGTCAGACCTTCTAGAAGGCCAGTGTCTGTACAAACCTGCTGAACAGAGTTTTCTGGTCTCTTTATTCAGGTACTATAAATAGAAATGTTGGGGGGGAATGTAAATTAGCAGGCCCAAAGTGGAACGAACCTGTCAGCCTCATATCCAGGTGTCAGTAATAAAATAAAAGATTAAATTGTTAAAGTAAAAATAAAAAACTGCATTCTCTGAGGTGTAATTTCTATGCCAGCCGTAAGCTTCACCCATTGTGAGCATACACTTTGATGCTTTTTGATAAATTTACAGTTTTTAAAATAAATTTATAGAGTTTTGCAACCCTCACCAAAATCCCATCACCCCCAAAAGGCCCTTCATGCGTATTTGCCTTGCTAGCTGTTCCCACCCTCAGCCCCAGGCAACCACTAATTTACTTCTAACCTCTATAGATTGCCTTTTCTGGACTTTGGATATAAATGGAATCCTAGGGAATGCACTCTTTTACGTGTGTCCTCTTTCATTTTGCATAATGTTTTTGAGGTTTGTCTGCATCGTTGCGTATATCAGCCTTCCACTGTATGGATAAACCACATCCTCTTTATCTATTCACCAGCTGACGGACATTTGGGTTGTTTCCACTTTGGGCCCTGATGAATAATACTGCTATGAATAGTCCTGTAAGCCTTGGTGTGCCCATGTGTTTTCACTTCTCTTAGGGAGATTCACAGGAGGTCGCACTGCTGGGCTGTCTGCTAACTTTATGTTTGACTTTTTAAGAACTGGCCCAACTGTCTTCCAAAGTGGCTGCAGTCATTTCCCATCCTGCCTGCAGTGTCTCAGGCCCATTTGGGAAGCGCGTATACACACACACACACTCTATCCAAAGCGTATACACACACACAGACACACACACACACACACAGACACACACACACTCTATCCAAAATGGGCAATTAACAAAGCACCCCACACAGAAAATGAAGAGCCCTCCTATATGCCCAGGTTCTGCATCTGCGAATTCAACCAAGCGTGAATCAAAAAATCTTGGGGAAAAAAAATTCCAGAAAGTCCCAAAAAGCAAAACTTGAATTTGCTGTGCCCTGGCAACTATTTACGTTGTATTTACATTCACATTGTTTTTACATCGCATTTACATTGTATTTATAACTGCTAACATAGCATTTACAGTGCATTAGAGATGATTTAAAGTATATGAAGGAGGCTGTGCTGGGTTATATGCAAATATTACACCATTTTATATGAGACTTGAACATTCATGGATTTGGGTATCTGTGGAGGGCTCTTGGAACCAATCCCCCAGGGATACCGAGGGACGACTATACAGCAAGATCTTCGTAAAGGGGGTCAACAGGGGAGGAAGGAGCCTCTTTCTTCCGCCTTCGGCTTTTCTCACTTCTATCTCTGAGCAGGATCCCTCACTGACCCCTCCTAGAAGATAACCCCATCCTCAACACTCAGAGTTACCATGGTTCACGAAGTTTTCGGCGGTCCCCTTGGCCTGTAAAGAGCTGCTTTCAGGGACTTATCCATAAGAAGACGGCTTGGGCAGCGTTCCTGGAAACCCTGCCCCACGCAGAGACAACTGCACATCCTGTTAGCTGATGAGACAAACCTCACGGGGTGGCGCTGCGCTGAAGCCATCTCGCCAGACACCACCACGGCCTTTGTCTTCCAACTCCGTGTGGAGCGAGGTCAAGCCACTCCCATCATCTCGCGAGATCCCACCGTGACTTCGCTTTTCAACCCCCACATGAGGCGATGTCAAGCAACTCTCATCATCTCGCGAGAGCCCATTGTGGCCCTCGCTTTCCAACACCACATGGGGTGCTGTCACATGATAGTCTGAAATCAGCCAAGGGAGTGTTTACACCACAGAAACTGGCAAATACCACAAAGCAGGGCTTTTGCTCCCGGAGCCAGGCATTAAACACTGACCAGAGCCGGGCGTTAAACACTGACCAGCACAGTGCTGGCTGACACTGCAGCACTCCTGCAGGGCCTGGCAACGATGAAATCACAAGATCCGAAGACCCAAGAAGGGATATTTTAGCTCTGATGAGGTCAGGTGCCCACGGGAGACCCTTAAAACATGTTCGAGTGAAACCAGCCAAGTCTTTGCCTTAAGAAGAAGGCCCCATAGTGTGGGTTCTCCAGGTTGCAGAGGCACAAGAGGTAAATAAAGCTGGAGAATAAGCAGGAGGCCAGATCTCTGGGGAGAGGGGCTGGGGGAGAGAAGCGGACAGAAAACCCCCTCCCCACTCATCCCCTTAGGAGACACTGGAGAGGACCCGAGTGACTCACAGCCAGATTTCACTCTGCTACACGCCTGGGCAGAGGAGCCCAGGCTATGAATAGGCCTGACCTGAGGTTGCTGCCCTGGCCACTGCCCTCCCCACAACACTTCCCATCTGGCTCAGGCCCGCCCAGGTCAGTGGCTGCTAACCAAGAATCGCCCTCAGCTTCAAAGCTCTAGGGGGGATCCTGGCTGATGGTCTGGGTGGTCCTCAACCGGGCTGCTGGCAGGCCCAGGGGTCCAGAGCACATGGGGGAAATGAGAGAGCTCAGTCTCGGGCCTTTCCTCCTCCTGTCTTGACCCTCAAAGGCACCAGGCCAGCCCCACTGACCCAGGGCCAGGAGCCAATCCTACGGGGGTGGCTTTGTCAAGCCTTAATTTAAGCAAGTGTTCTTATCACCACATTCTCATCCCAGCCTGAAACTCACACCTGCCTCATCAGCTGCTGTTTTAAGCCCATGAGGAGGCCCCAGATGCTCCGAATTCGTGGGACAAAGTCTCAAGTCTCCCCTCAGAGGTGAGGGAGGCTGGTGAAAGGAAAAGTAACCCCTAAAGCCAGGGATGGTTTGAAACAGTTTTCCATGTAGACATGCTGGTCTGAGTGGCCCCATGGGGCCCTCAAGGCTTATCCCTCTCACATCTCAAAGTCCAGCCCTAACCCAGCAGCTACTCCTCCAATGACTTCACCTGTCTCAGAGAACCAACTCCCCGGTCTTTATAGTGGCCTACAGGGCCCTCGTGGTCACCTGTCCTGACGCCTCTCCCCCTTGCTCCTCCACTTCAGTGAGAAGTGACCTGGATGCACCCTTCCACGTTCCGTCCCCTCTGCTTCACACGCTTTCCCTTCTGCGTGGCTCACGTCTTCAGCTCTTTTAAGTCTTTGCTCAGAGTCACGTTCTCGGCCATCCTGCCTTCACCATCCCATTTAAGTTGCTGCATAGCTCCATTCCACCTCGCCCCACCCTATCCCAGGACTACCCATCATCTGATCTGACCCTTCTTCCCCCATAGCACTCGATCACTGTCCACCATGCTGTGTTCTTTGTTTAGTTTCTGACTCCCCATGCAGAACATGGCCCCTAAGAGGTTCAGCATTTCCATCTGTTTTGTCAGCTTATGTGGCCCCAGAGCCTAGGACAGTGCCTGGCACACACATGCTCTCAATACGTATTTGTCAAGTGACTGAATGGATGAATTTGATTAGGAGCGTGGCTGGGGAGGGGCAGAGCAGGCCGTTGCCAGCAAGTCTACAGCGGGGATTGCTGACGTCCCCACCCTGTGCTGTCTGCATCTACATCTCTTATCATGGCCCATGTTCACGTCCTGCCACCACTATTCCCTTGTGGGCGCCCAGGAAGTTCTCTGAGACTGTTTTCTCAGCCGTAAAATGGGAAGAGGACGGCCACATACCCACATGCTTAACCACTGGTAACTGCTTTCAATCATCTTTCCATTTTCTTTCGACTCCATGGCCAAAGCCGGCCTGGAGGCCCCAGCCCAGGACTCAGAATGGGATGATTCACTGACATTTAGGGAGAACCGACACCGTGCTGAGCACTGAGAAAGAAACCTTACACCTAAACTGCCCCTGGTCCCCTTAAATTCCTACGGGACCTGACATTTAATTATCTTGAAATCCATTATCACATTTCATTCCCAAGACAGCAACCACATGGCTGGCGCCACAAGAGTCTCTGAGAGGTTGAAGCACTTGCCTGAGGTCACCCAGCGAAGGTCAAGCTGTTTCCTATCAGGATAGGGGCATGTAGGTTTCAACTCACATATCAACTCTGATAGATGCGTGGGTTGTGTCTGGAGTGTTATACGGGAAGGACTCTGAGCTTCGGTCTGAGTGACAGATAAGGTATCCCATGTGACACCTATGGGGTGCACCCTCCATTTTCTTGTCTAGAGCCTTCAACCATTTGCCGGGTGAGCAATTTCTCATAGCGCCCAGATTCTTCAGAACACGGGCCACTGTGCCCTGGGAGTGTCCTCCTAGACCGCTCTCTGCAGCACAAGGGGACACTTCCCTCCACAAGAGGCTGAGCACGGTGAGCGCAGCAGGCTTATGCCCGTCGGGGGACAGACGTCAGTCCTGGAGCCCCCACATCTGAGCTTGGGCCCCATGCTGCCTGTTGCCAAACCTCTCTGGGCCTCAACTCTCCCATCTGTCAAATGGGAGCTCCAGTCTTTCTTGTCCACTTCCGGGCGGCGTGGGGTTGGGGGTGACACTAGCCTTCTGTACACCTGTGAGCCGTTACTGACTTTACTATGATGGCCTTTTGCAGCAGCCCTGTCACCTACTGATTGATTGAGGTCGAGTCCCACCCAGTCTTTTAAGTTCCTGGACCCAATTCCAACGTGTGTGTGCCAGGGTGTACGTGGGGCAGGTCAACTCAGTTCTGACACTATCTCCCCAGACATAAGATTAGATTCCATGAGTAAAGGGCTCAGTCCCACGAGACTGCCCTCCCCCTGCCCCCACTTCAGCCACCAATCCCAAGCTCCGACTGTTACCTGTGCTTCTGACCAACTGGCTATAAATCAGAGGTTCCCACGAGCCCCTCCTTGGGTTAGATCAATTTGCAGAGTGGCTCACAGAACTCAAAGAAACATTTTACTTACGAGATCACTGGTTTATTATAAAAGGATATAACTCAGGAACAGCCAGATGGAACAGATGCACAGGGCGAGGTAGGGGGGGAAGGGGCTCGAAGCTTCAACGTTCTCTACACGCACCTCTCACCCCCAGTCTCCACGTGTTCATCAACCCAGAAGTACTCCAAACCCCGTCTATATATTTGGGACTCACAGCTTTCAAAACCCTTGGAATTTCCTAAGTGTTGAGAGTGATAAAGTTGTCATATATACACTACCATGTATAAAATAGATAACTAAGGAGAACCTACTGTATAGCACAGGGAACTCTACTCAATGCTCTGTGGTGACCTAAATGGGAAGGAAATCCAAAAAAGAGGGGATATATGTATATGTATAGATGATTCACTTTGCTGTACAGCAGAAACTAACACAACAGTGCAAAGCAACTATGCTCGAATAAAAATTAATTTTTTTAGAAAGGTGCCTTTTGTTATGTTAATGAGGTGACTTTTGGAAAGCCATATATATATATATATATTTTTTTTTTTTTTTTGCGTACTAGATTACCAGTTTATTATAAAAGGATCTAACTCAGGAACAGCCATATGGAAGAGATACATAGGGCAAGGTATGGGGAAAGGGGTGCAAAGCTTCCATGCTGTCCCACCTGGCACCTCCCTGTGTACACCAATCCAGAAGCTCTCCAAACCGCATTCTTTTAATTTCACTGAAGCTTTCTTATGTAGACAGGATTAATTGATACAACCTCAAGGCCCTCTCCCCTTCAAGGGGGTGGGGGGAGGGTGGAAGAGACTGAAAGTTCCAATCCTCTAATTCTGGTTGGTTCCCCTGGCAACCAGCCCCTTCCTTAGGGGCTTTCCAAAAGTCACCTCATTAACACAAACTCAGGTGTGGTTGAAAGGGTTTTGTTATGAATATCAAAAGACACTCCTATCTGGAAATTCCACAGGTTTTACAAGTTTTGTGCCAGGAATGAGGGACAAAGACCAAATATATATTTTATGATACCTACTCCCTAATACTAAATCTTACTGCTAATAAGGTAAGTACAATTAAAACTATAGTGCAATACTATTTTCACCTATCAAGTTGGCCACATGGAAAAGTTTGATACCACTCTGTGTTGGTGAGGATACTAGGGAACAGGCAATCTAATCTCATATACTGCTAGTGCAAGTATGAAGGGCAGCATCTACTGAAATTTTCTATGCATATTTCCTTTGATCCAGCAAGTCCACTTTTGTGGGCAATTCAGAACCCTCTCTAGAATAAGGGTCAGCAAATTATTATTTTTTTTTTTCCAAAAAGCGCGAAAATATAAATGTTTTAAGCTTTGGGCCATGTGGGAGATGACCAAATATATATTTTTGGTCTGAATGACCAAATATGTATTTTTCTTCATAAATCACAGTAACGCACCCAGCCCAATAAAAATCTCCAAATGCTTTGCACATCAGCTGGCTTTGACAAGTCTTCACCTCTCCCCCCACCCGCTTCCTCTGTCCCTAAATCACGCTCTGAGTGTTTCTTGAAGAAACAGAAAAATCCTGGCTCCTCCAGCACATTGCCTCTCCGCTCTCCATATCTGTGGTTGCCTCACTGACCCAGGTTGGCCACATGTCCCTTGCCAGCCACCTTACAGCCTGGTGAGATCCTGGACCTTCCAGATGGGCCTCGGGGCCTAGGGATGAGCAATAATCTCTCTCTCAAATGCTAGCATCTACTAATCTGTAGTTGGGGGCTGCCTGGAGTGTTTTATTGAGAAGGATCCTGAGCTATGGCTGAACTAGCAAGAAAGTGTGTGGTGATCGACTAGCAATGTCTGCCATGGGTGCAGAAATGGTTAGGAGTGGTGCCTGTGCCAAGTATTTGCCATTTCCAGCCTGGTGCTTCCCCTGCCACAGTGAGGCAAGAGGCTGGTCAGGCTTTTGCTGGGAGGCTCCCCTGATTGCTCCATCATAGGGCTGTCTTTCTACCCCTGCTCCCTTGCTACCTGGAGTTTTGCTGTCTAACACAGCAGCCACTAGACACATGAGGCTATTTAAATTTAAATTAATTAAAATTAAATTAAAACTTCAGGGGCTTCCCTGGTGGCAGAGTGGTTAAGAATCCACCTGCCAATGCAGGGGACACGGGTTTAAGCCCTGGTCCGGGAAGATCCCACGTGCCTCGGAGCAACTAAGCCCATGTACTTACAACTACTGAGCCTGCACTCTAAAGCTGGTGAGCCACAACTACTGAAGCCCGCACACCTAGAGCCGGTGCTCCCAACAACAGAAGCCACCGCAATGAGAAGCCCGTGCACCACAATGAAGAGTAGCCCCTGCTCACCACAACTGAAGAAAGCCCACGCGCAGCAACAAAGACCCAATGTGGCTGAAAATTTAAAAATAAATAAATTTATTAAAAACCAAACCAAACAAAAAAACCTTCAGCTTTTCAGTTGTACCAGGCACTTTCACATGTTCCACACATGGCTAGTGGCTACCATACTGGACAGCAGAGATATAGAACATTTCCATTATCGAAGAAAGTTCTGTTGGACAGAACTAGACTAGATCAGGGTTTTCAATAGGTGGAGATTGTGCTCACCCATGGACACTGGGCAATGCCTGAAGGCATTTTGGGTTGTCACAGCTGGAGACGGGGTGCTACTGGTATCTAGAAGGTAGAGGCCAGGGCTGCTGCTAAACATCCTACAGTGCTCAGGACAGTCCTCCCACCACAAAGAATTATTCAGTCCCAAATGTCAATAGTGGTGAGGTCAAGAAACCCTGGTCTAGAAGAATCATGTCAAGTGGAGAGGAGCGTTAAGGGGGAAAAAGGGCAAAATAATCTTGCTTCAGGTCAAGAAACCCTGGTCTAGAAGAATCATGTCAAGTGGAGAGGAGCGTTAAGGGGGAAAAAGGGCAAAATAATCTTGCTTCAAACAATAAATAGATGTGATATAGAAAAAATTGAGAAAATGAGTCAACCCACTGTTGACAGAAGAATAAGAGGAGAAGTCATTCCTGGACCCATCGCCACTTAGTGGCTCTGTGACCCCAGGCAAGTCACTAACCCTCTCTGATTCTCAGTTTCCTCCTTGATAAAAATGGAACAGTATGATGCCCCCTCCTGGATTGTCAATGGATTAAATGAGATATTGAGTTTGAATAGGCTTTGTTATCTGTCCCTGTGGAACAGTGTTGCATAATTGGTTATCTTGGCTTACATTGTTTATTAGACTAGACTAAATAAACAAGTCTCTGGCAGCAAGGCACGAAGTCCCACTTTCATTTCACTCTGCATGACCTTGGGTCACTTAAGCCTCTAAATCTCACTTCCTGATCTGTAAAATGGGGCTAATCACTCATGCCCAAGCTCACAGCAATATCCAGTGTGAAGGAGACATTTAATCCCAGTAAGCAACCATCTCTCTCTCTCAACTCGACAGCTAATCTGGTTGTCCTCCATGAAACTGAAACTCAAACCCCAGCTGGTACCCAAGAAACAGCTGAAAATGCAGGCACGCAATCTGTTATGGGCGGAGATGAATTCCCTTGGGACCCCAGACCTTGAAATCCCTGACTCCCTGAGCCTGGGTACTGGCTGAGTATCTGATAAATCCACCTCACCGATTCTCGAAGATCTTTCCTTTACTGCCAGAAACTGTACTTCTTCAAAGTAATTAAGTAGCAGGGAGAAGCACAGTGTAGAACAGGAAAGGAAAATTATGGAGCTGGGTGAGTCATGCCGGGGCCGGGGGAGGTGACTCAGGTGAAGCTGATGTTGGCTCTGGGTCCTTCAGAATGAATGGTGTACGTGTGTGTGTATGTATGTGTGTGTGAGAGAGAGAGAGAGAGAGTGCTCGCGAGTAGGGTAAGGGAAGGGAGGGGAGGGGAGGGGGAAGGGAGGGGGAGGGGAGGGGAGGGGAGGGGAGGGGGAGGGGAGGGGAGGGGGGAGGGGAGGGGGGGGGGAGGGGAGGGGAGGGAAGGGAAGGGAAAGGAAGGGAAAGGAAGGGAAAGGAAGGGAAAGGAAGGGAAAGGAAGGGAAAGGAAGGGAAAGGAAGGGAAGGAGAGAGACTGACTTCTGCCTTGATGGTTATGAGATATCCCAGCAGCTCTCATCCCAATGAGCTTGTTTGTGTAATAAAGTTCATTTTAGAGCTGAGATTTAATCCTTTCATTTGAGGCTTGGAGGATGATGGTGGAGAAGGTTTTGGGGGTGGGAGGTAATAGGAAAAAATTGGGTTATTATTCCTAAAATGGGGAGCCCCAGGCTGTTTCCTGAATGCCAAACTTGAAGGCAGGGGCTGTTCTAAGCCCAATGCCGTCACTGCAAAGCTGTGTGTCCTTGGGCAAGTCGCTAACCCTCTCTGTGCCTTGGCTGCCCGATCTGTGAACAGGTGAAGCTGGATTTGACAGCACCCGGGGGGCCCTGCACTTGCCGACTTTCTCCATTTTTCAAATGATTCAATTTCACATAGCTTAAATATTAAGGATACCATGAAAAGACACGGAGGAAACTTAAATGCATGTTACTAAATGAAAGGACCCATCTGTAAAGAGTATGTACTGTAGACTCCAACTATATAGCATTCTGGAAAAGGCAATACTGTGGAGACAGTAAAACGATCAGTGATTGCCTGGGCTTGGTGGGAGAGAGGGATGAACAGGCAGAGCACAGAGGATTTTTAGAGCAGTGAAACTACTCTATAGGATACCGTAATGACGGATACATATCATTATGCATTTTCCAAATCCATAGAATATACACCACCAAGAGTGAACCATCACAGACACTATGGATTTGGTGATGATTACGTGCCAGTAAAGGTTCATCAGTTGTAATAAACATCCCACGCTGGTGGAGAATGTTACCACGGGGGAGGCTGTGAACGTGGGGACGGGGGTGTATGGGAATCTCTGTACCTTCCCCTCAATTTTGCTGTGAATCTAAAACTGCTCTAAAAAATAAAAGTTATTAGTTAAAAACACTCAAGGATATGCCATATGCCACAGTCGCCATACAGCGACTAACCACCTGCTTAAACCAGCCCATTCAGACGGGCGTCTGTATCTTCTACGTAAACCAGGAGCCGCTGAAGGGCTGTGTCATCAGGGCCTAGAAGGAACCTAGCCAGAGTTCCCATCCTTTTGGCCGTGTCGGGAGGTTCTCTCCGGCGTTGGGGCCTTCTCATCTCACCTCACAAAGCCCCCAGAAGCGCCTGGTCTTGCCCCTGGCTGAACACGGGCCTTATGAAATTTTGCAATAATCAGACCCTAACAGAGGACAGTGAATGTTTTCCACGTCTGTGATACCATGAGTTTTGACAAGGTGGGTGCTAAGCAGCAGCCCTCTGGGGTTTTGTCAGCTCCCACAGAGGAAAGGCGTTTCTCCAGCTTTGGTGGGCACCAAACGCGCCCATAAGGTTTGAAACCTGTGAATTTCCGGGCCCCTTCCCCCCAGGACCGTTCAGGAGTTCTGAGATGGTCCCGGGAATCTGCATGTTTAACACCCGCACTCCCCCACCTCCCCCCGTGAGGCCGGTGGAGGTAATCAACGACCCATCCTTGGAGAAACGCTGCCCTGGATGTTGAATCCTGGCTGCCATCTCTAGGATGGTCTCACCAAGGCCCTCTGGGTTTAGAAGGAGAAACTAAAGCTCAGATCCCGGAAGGGACTGCTCCGAGGTCGCAGAGTCAGCAGAGCCCAAACTTGGCTATTCAAGGTGACCGGGCCTATGTGCAGGTGCCACCAGACATCTGCATTGGTGACATGGAGACCCTCCTTCTCCTCCCCCTCCATCTCTCTCTCTCTCTGCGTCATTATTTTCTAGAACTCATCCACAGCCTCAACTACACAGCCCACCCTGGACATATCACCCAGATACAGGAGAGCCCGAGTCAGCAGCAAAGACAACCCCGAGGGAACCACGGTCCTGTCAGACACAGGAAGCCCCAGTGGGCCCCTCGGCCCCCCTGAGCTGGTGCACCGAGCGGGTCAGGCATCTGCTCGGCCGGCCACAGAGTGAAAGCGGCAGCCCAGTTCTCCCGGCCCTGTGGGTCGAGGCCACACTGGAACCGACTGGACTTTCCCCTCCCGGCCACCTCTACAGAGAAGCCTCACCAAGGCCGTGGCCCTGAGGCCTAACTCCAGGGAGGGAGCTGCATGTGAAGACACAGCCCCTCCCCACTGTCCACACCACCCACGGAGGCCTGTGCCACTTCTCCATTCAAAGAAATGCCCACAACGGGCGAGCCACAGAAAACACCTCCTCTCGGACAGAGGATCAAGTCAGGGCCACATGAAACTCAAACCTCCGTCTACCATCCCCCTTCCCCGCCCCCCATGCTTATTTGGAATAAATGGAATAAAAAACCATTACAATCAAAGCTTAGACTCAACAGTGTTGGAAACGTGAAAGGAGAAGCGTTCGGCTTCCTGACCGTCAACTGACACCCAGTTAAGCTGAGGGAAAATACGAACCCCTGCTGTCTGGCGGCTGAGATTCCAAAGTGAAGGTTATCTCATGACTCTAAATATATTTAATAATTAGCAAACAGCTGGGGCCTGACCAGGGTGGTCTTTAAAAGTAACCCCTCACCCCAGCGTTTGGTCATAAAATCCTTCCATGAAACACTCTTGTTTTCTAAGCAAGCAGGCAACCAGCCAAAGGGAAGCGGGCTCAGAGGCCGAAAGGTCTGAAATAGATGGCAAGACCAGAGGCCACCGCAGCCCCCAAAGCACATTCTGGAAAATTATGCCTATCCGCTCACAAGGCGCGCACCGTCAAACCCATCTCGACGGTACCTTCTCCAGCCGGGGCTGAGGTCACAGGATCCACTCCCGTCCGAGGGGTCTCCCCAGGTCCCCGCGCAGAGACCCACCAGGCCAGGAGAGCAGGGACAGAGGAGAAATGCCAGCAGCTCCCCTTGCGACGCCGGCACTCATATCCCCTCCCCTGACTGCTCCTCCCCGTCCTCCCCCACGCCAATGTGATAGCAGCAGCTGAGTGGACAAGTCATTTCTAAAATTAGCCGCTGAGCTCCAGGTCTGGACAGGAGGCAGCAGCCCGGGGTGGCTGCTGACCAGGCAGTCGGAGCGCATGGACGTATTTGGTGGTGCGGAATAGGGGCGGGGACAGCTCCCCACGCCAGCGCCTTCTCCCCCGCCCCCACCGGCCAGAGACACAGCCATACTCCGCCCCTGCTCCACGCAGATAACCGGGGGCCACAGAGGCTGGGTGAGGAGGAACGCCCGGCTCCATGTCCCGGCTGGTCCCGGGAAGGAAACAGCTCGACCGAATGCCGGTGTCTCTCGGTGTAAGGAAGGTGCAGCCGCTGTCGCTCACCCGGACACCAGTCTGAGGTCTTTAATGAACTCATGTCCTATTCTCGACAACCCTAGGAGATAGGGTTTTCCCCATTCCCATGTCACAGATGGGGAAACGGCGGCACAGAAGAATGAACCGACTTACCCAAAGCAGTGGAGAGCCAGGAATTGAACCCACGTAGTTCTGACCCGAGGGCACAGTCTTAAACAGCAAACAGGATGCTCTAAAAGAATGCTCTGTGCAGTGCCTGCATTACCGACTCGGCTCCTTGGACTCTTTAATCAATAGGAGCTGGTAAGAGGCCAGGTGATAGATTCAGGCAAGGCTTTCTCGGGGCTCATGCTGCAGCACGAGGGAGCAGGAACAAGAAACAGGTGCATTTGCTCGCTCCCCAAGGAGGGCGGGCTGATTCCTTAAATGAGGTGAGGGTAGGGGCAGATCAGTGGGGCGGGTGGGAGACGTAGCTTAGGTGGACTGCTCCCCCCGCCCCGCCCCGCTCCGCCCCGCCCCCGCTCCCGCTCGTGGTGCCGTGCCGTGTGCAGGGATCATGCGCAGTGCCGGCTTTTGCTCCCGGCACCTTAGAAACCGCAGTTGGTTTGCGGCCTTTCTGTATCTCTTTTTTTGTTTTGCGGTACGCGGACCTCTCACTTGTGGCCTCTCCCGTTGCGGAGCACAGGCTCCGGACGCGCAGGCTCAGCAGCCATGGCTCACGGGCCCAGCCGCTCCGCGGCACGTGGGATCCTCCCGGATCGGGGCACGAACCCGTGTCCCCTGAATCGGCAGGCTGCGCCACCGGGGAAGCCCAAGCGTTTCTGTATCTTAGTGTTCCTAATTACCCCAACTGCGCATGCTTGCAGTTAATGTTAGTCCCTTATAGTTCCTCTGTATTCTGTTGCTCCAGAAGACGTTTGTCTGGGTGCAAACACTCTGGTAAAGGGCCCCAGGTCTCGGCCAATCTCACCTGGAAGGAGAGAAGTAGGGACTTCCACAGATTAAGTATATCGTGCAGGTCCACACAGCTAGCAAGGGGTAGAGTCAGGACTCAAATCCAGGTCCTCCTGACTCTGAAGCCCACGGTCATTGGAACATGACATGCTGCTTCTCTGAAGAATCATTTCAACCATCAGTACATGTCGTAACTCTGCTGTCCCCATGGCTGATTGAGCAATAGTTTTCCAAAGGAAACTATTATTTTCTTCTGGCTGTTGACAATTACCGTTTGACAGAAGTTCATAGAAACACAAAGTAAAGCCAGCTTTGGAAATGGCTGTCTATACAATCAACATGAGATTGAGGAGGGTCCCCAGGGGTCCCACAGAGGGTGGTGTGGGACATCTTAGGCTGCTCCACACAAAAAGGTTGAAGATGACAGGTCCCCTCGACCTATTTTCTCCATGTCGTGCTGGATTATCTAACATTGAAACATGAACCCACCTCGTGCCACGTCCTGAAACTCATTTCATGGTGTTTTTCTGCCTCTTGTATCTTTTCATGGCTGTTGGTCTTAAATGGTGGGGTGGATCTCTGGGCCAGGGGCTGGGGGTCTTCATAAGCTGAAACCTACAGGGATGGGTAAGTTAACTTGGATCTGTCTGCCCTGAGGGCCCCTGGCGAGTCTGCTTTATTCCCCTGGTACCCGTGGTGGTAGATTTTCACCACCCAGGACAGTCAAGTATTGCTCTGACTGTGCTGATTTAGGGAAGCCTCGTAAGCAACATTTTGTCACCTGGCTGAGCATTTATCTTTCTGTCTTGAGGCTCTGTTCCCTAGGTGTAGGAGGAAAGGACTAGAAGGTGAACTGGCCCTTCTGGTGCAATTAGCATGGCATCACTGGTGCTATTCTTCAGGGTGTCCAGGTGGTCTAAGTGGCTGTAGGTCATCTTGGGCAAAGACTAAGGGAATCGTTACTGATCACGTCTGCCCTGGGGTTGCTAGTCCTTCATCCTGGACACCTGACCTCTTCTTCCTCAGGGAGTGAGTTCTGGGTCCACAAAACGGCCAAGGGATTGTGACGATTTATTGGGACAATTGACTTCAGTCGCTTGATTATCCTTAATTTTCTTTTCTGAGTGGGACCCTTGTTGGCAGCTCAATGTCTTTTGCCCCTTGGGGTGCTATTCATCATCTCCATCCGTCCTTTGAGCTAGGAGCCCCCCGCTGCTCCCCAGACCTCACCCCACACTAGGATGACTGCTTCCACCTAGCGTCTGATGGTTAAGTGCTGTCATCGGCCTCTTTCATTTTGAGGCTCCTACCATCCTCGCTGCCATCAAGAGAGCTGTGTGTGTGTGTATGCGTGTGTGTGTGATGATAAACTGGAGAACAGTCTCATGTGTGTCTGTCCGTTTGACAATCATGAGAATCCTCTCACGTGACCACTGCGGGGACCGGTGTTGTATGTCACGGTCCCCTCAGGAACAAAGGGGAACTGTCTGTGTCTCTTGGAGTGTCTGGTACACAGGAAGTGCTCAAAAAATACATACAAAATGAATAATCAAATGTATGGAAACTGAGCTGGAGCAGGTGTCCCAGGATCTGGTCTCACATCAGGCTTCCTCTAGATGTCTGTCCATCTTGCACCAGTCTGTGGTCTCCCGTTCACCCAGCACAGGGCCAGGCACTGAGTAGGTGCTCATGGGATCTCTGGAGAACAAAGTAACTGATGAATAAAAGACTAGCCTGGGGTGCAGAAGTGGGAGAGGCTCCTGTAGAGGAAACCCCCCAACACCTGCCCTCTGACTGAGGTACAGAGATAACATGTCTGCACAGAGCCTGGCTCAATCCTGAACCCCGGAAGGTGGCCTCACCTCGCTGGGCCTCCAGACTCCCCTCTGTAAAATGGGGATCCTGATTCCACTGACCATTCCAGAGTGTGTGGCCCATGCTAGCTACTCAGTGGATGTTTGTTGAGTGACTAAATGACCGAATGGAGCTCTGTAAAAGCTTTTCCTACCATCGGAGCTGCCAGCAGAGGAGAGCTGCCACTGAGCTGCTCAGTGGGCCTGATACGGGAGGAAAGGGATTATACCCAGTAGGTATCCAGAGTTTAGTGAACAGATGTTTGAAATTAAGGAGTGCCCTTGGCATCAACACCTATGGAAGGATAGAGCACTCTTCTTTCACTCAGTGTTGCCTTTTGACATTGGTGCGTGTAACTGTGGTTTATTTGGGTTTTTTATTTTGTTTGTTTTTATTTTTTGTTTTTTGTTTCTAATGTGACTGTATCAAATATATATTACATGTAACCCATACATATAAACTCAATCACTGAGCCTAACTAAAGTGGCACTTGTTTTTTATTGAAGTATTGTTGATTTACCATAGTATCTTAGTTTCAAGTTACAACATAGTAATTCCAAGTTTTTATAGATTATACTCCATTTAAAGTTATAATGCAAAAAGGTAAGCTTTTTTGATGGCAACTACAAAAGGCAAATGTATTTGCTAAGCTTATGTAGCTAAGCCTCTGACTGTATGACCTTATTTTACACTGAGGGACCAAAATTTACACAAACAAATGACTGTTCATAGTTCTGTTCCTTTCTTTCTCCATTCCTCCTTGGTCATTTCAAGACAGAGAAGTGAAACCATCAAATCTGTCACATAGAAACATGAGGCAAAAGTTAGGTTTAAAACAGGATCAAGCTAGTAGCCCCTGATGTATCTTCTTCCATCTTTCACTAATATACACATAAAAGGCAGACAATTTTGAAAATTCCCAATGCAGAAAACTATGACTGACAGTCAGGTAGAGACATATTTTACTGGCTATCAAATCAACACTGTTGCTACACCTGAAGACCTGGGCATTTTACCCACATACCAAAGTTAAAGAATAAGAATAAAAATGTAAAAAACATTCATTTGGGGGGCTTCCCTGGTGGCGCAGTGGTTGAGAATCTGCCTGCCAATGCAGGGGACACGGGTTCAAGCCCTGTCTGGGAAGATCCCACATGCCGCGGAGCAACTAGGCACGTGAGCCGCAACTACTGAGCCTGCGCGTCTGGAGCCTGTGCTCTGCAACAAGAGAGGCCGCGATAGTGAGAGGCCCCCACTTGCCACAACTAGAGAAAGCCCTCGCACAGAAATGAAGACTCAACACGGCCATAAATAAATAAATAACAGAAACAAAACAAAAAAACACATTCATTTGGGATATCCATAAGTTAGACAAAATGTCTCCTTGCCATGATTATCTGCTCTGTCTCCCATTTTGCCTGTTAGGGATCCATTAATATGAGCCACTAAGTAAACTTCCCCTCATGGGCTTTATTGATTACGTGCGTGTCCAAAGCTGCGTACATGAGCACGGAGTAAAGCTTCAGTGTTTTATCTGGTTAATCCGATCCCGGGAGATAACCAGCCTGAACAATTTGGACTGAAAACCTTTTTTTCAATCTCCAGCACCCAACACGGTTAGAAAGTGGCCAGGAAAAGAAAGCCTCTCCTTCAGTTCAACACCTGGTTTCCACCCAGGTAAACCAGCAGGGGCTCCAGGGTTCAGGAAGGCATGGTTTAAGGGGGAGAGTGACACAGCAGTGATCCTTAAGGCAACGTGAGAGGAGCCCTGGGATGTGTGGGAGAGCATTTCCTTTTCGCTCTACAAGTACAGCCGAAGTCCCTCACATTTACGCTTCATTGGAAACTTGGATGGTTTTGGCTAGAATGGTCCTTCAAGATCATCTAATTCAACCCCCTTCATTTAGGGATGAGAAAACAGGAGACCAAAGAGGTTGCCCAGTGACCTTGCTCAGAGCAGGGTCCCCAGGCTGCTCTCTCTCCTCCTGGGTGCCAAGGGGTGACTGGATCTCTGCAGCTCTCAGGAGTGATCCTTGGTTACGTATGGCATCAGACCAAGGGCTCTATCACGCTGCTGACCTCTGCGTACGATGCTGACTACGTGCTCCATAGCTGGGGCTCCTGTCAACTATTTTGTTAAGAGGTTTTCAAGTCGGCAAATACAAATACATTCCAGGGAAACTGGATGGCTCCATGGACCAATCGTGATGTCCTTCTTTCCTAAACCAGCAAGGGACAGGAGGTGTTTCCACCTCAAGGACAGAGGTACCTACCCTACCCTTGACCTGTGGACCTACAAGCAGACAGTCCTGCCCGGGCAGCTGTGGCTCTGGGGCCACCACTTCCTTGGATTTCTGGTTTAAAGTGACACGTACCACGGGGTCTCTCTCCTGAAGTCTTCGTGGGAGTAGGGATGGAGAGTGAGAGGCCTTAACCTCTGGGAGGGATGCCAAGGTCACCCCGGGAGCACACGTGGAGCCTGGCATAGCTCCTAGACAACTGGAGACGAGATGCACCTCCCAGATTTCCCAGACTCTTTTCTGGCACCGTGTCTTCCAGAAGCAGGTAGTCTCCCAAACTCTGATGCTGAAGTTGGCTGTGCTCCAAGAATCCATGAAATCAGCAGAAATGCTTGTTGGCAGTTCCCTTCCCTTTTTTTTTTTTAAAAAAAAATAAAATAAAATCAGCCTCTGCATGAATTTCCTGTGAAGTTAGGATTCTTACAAATGGGTCACCTCCTGATGACCTAACAGCTTGATAAAGAAATGTAGTTTTTAGTTGGGGGGGGGGGGGAATAGCACACCAAAGTAAGTCTCTTTGTACAGATCCTTTTTATTGAGGTTTACATAAGCCATTTATCAACACAGAAAACCAGCCCGACTGCCCCCAAATAACCGTGAAATATGGTGAAACTAACCGACGGTGACACACCACACACAGGGCAGGTGACCGCGGACCTGAACCAGCATCTTACCTGGGATACGATTTCAAACGTGCACTAGTAAACGCATACTAAGAGGCGACCGTAAACCTCCACTGGCAAAATCGATGGGAAAAGAGATAAAAAATAGATGGTAATTTAATAGGTACAGTATCTAGACTTACAATATCGAATTCACTGGCTTCACTTGGTATAGCAATGCACGAGAGAAAACAGATTTATTTCTTCAAGGGCATTACACTTGGCCATGAACAGAGCAAATATGTGACCACGTGGATGGCTGCGCAGCTAGGGCAACAGGGAGAGAAAAACATCAGCATGTGAAGAGGGACCCCCCTCTCACAGGGACCAATTCTTCACTCTATTTCACGTGGACCCTTTTAACCACAGATGAGCCCGTTTCCCAAACCATTTTGAAACGGCAAGGGGGGAAGAGTCACGTTCGAATCCTGGAAGTGTTGTTTTAAAACCCAGCAGGGCTGTTTCTAAAGAATGTGGAAGAAGCAGCTTGTAGTTGATGAATCAGGTGCAACAGTCAAATCTAGAGGCAGTGGCAAGACCGACTGGGGGGACTTGGCACAAGAAGAAGCAGAAATGTTGCTCTGCAGGTGAACTGCAGCTCCTGAAGGCTGACCATACAGAAGCGATGGTATCTACCTGCCCCCGCTCGCTGGGGCCCCTACACGACCCGGTGAAATCTACATCACGAGGGAAGGACGGCTATACACTTTCCTGAAATTCTTTTACGATGGAGCCAGTGTAGAATCAAGCATTCCAGGAACCTGTCAACAAGCAGGGGGCCTTCGGAAGAGGTAGATGAAAGCAGTTATTTCACCACGAGTTCACTGTCAGATGTTACCCCAAGAAGTGCGCTTGCCTCTCAGCACAGATCAGAGGGTTAAGCTAGTGTTGAAAACAGTCCATGGCCGTGAGAAAGGATGTCCACCCCACACTGCTATACGCTTTGTTTCAATTTTATTTTGTGGAAAAAAAAAAAAAAAAACAGAAACAGAAAGGACTGCATTTCCTTAAATAACAAACTATACAAATAAAAAGGGGCAGAAGTGGTAAGCAATGTTTTTGATGAGAACTGAAGGATTCAATAAATAATATAAAATGCTTTTGTGCTAAAATAGAACTCTTGTTTATATATATATATATATATATATATATATATGTCGTTTGGCAATCTTTATGCTACCCAGAAAAAAAGCCAAATCTATTATAATTTGTTAAAACATAGAAAAATACAATTTAACAATAGAACTAAAAAAAAAAAAAAAAAAAGGCCAGTGCTTAGCTTATAAACCACACAGAATATGTACATCATGGAATATAATCAACTAAGAACAAGAAGTTGAATTTCAAGTCCTTTGGAATACGAATACACGATTAGAAATACTTCTCCATTCCCTACCCCTTACATGAGAGACATTTTATATTAGGACAAAATTAAAATTGGAAGCAGAGTTACCAGTTTTTCAGAGATGATTTTCAGATTTGTTAGGTATAAGAGAGTTTACTATAAGAACGTGAGTCATTTAACTCTAAAATGCAGGTTTTACCTATATGGTTTTGATGGAATGATATGTTAATCCATTTCCTGTAGTGTGTGCGTGTTTTGTTAAATAAAGGCAATTGAAAATTTGGGGTGAATAAAGATGTTAAAGAAAAAGAATAGAGGAAAAATGAATGAGAAAATTGACAGCTGGTTCTTTGAAAAGATAATAAAAATTTTTTTTAAAGGAAAAAAAATAAAATAAAATTTGGGGTGCTACATTTATCAGTAAGTGCTAACCCAGCCAGGCCAGTGAAGTGGCCGGTCACTCATGCCCCCAGGCCTTTGGACGCTGCCAGAGTTGGGCATCCCTGTTACTCGGCTGTCAAAGAACAGCTCTCTTAGTCTTTGAGGATGAAGGAAATCTAAAGGCCATTATGACTCGAGGAAGCCAAGAAGTGTCAATCTAGACTTCAACTTTCATTCTTTCTACAGTAAATTTTTTTAAATGTGGCCTGGGGCTTCCCTGGTGGCGCAGTGGTTGAGAGTCCGCCTGCCGATGCAGGTGACACGGGTTCGTGTCCCGGTCCGGGAGGATCCCACGTGCCGCGGAGCGGCTGGGCCCGTGAGCCATGGTCACTGAGCCTGTGCGTCCGGAGCCTGTGCTCCGCAACGGGAGAGGCCACAGCGGTGAGAGGCCCACGTACTGCAAAAAAAAAAAAAAAAAAATGTGGCCTGGATACAAAAAATTCATATTAACATGAATTTAAGTGATTAATTAATTAAAGCTTCTCAAGTTAACCTGATGTGAGAGGGGAAATCATATTAGAGCTTTAGGAAGAAAATATGTTTTGAAAAGTAAAGCTCACTCTGCTTGGCTCAAGCAGCAAGCCCAGTCTTGTTACTGTAGGGGAATTACGGTACCTTCAGTGGGTGTGCAGCAATGTCCCCACCTGACTGACAGGGTGGCAGCAGCCCACACCCCACCTCTGGCCTTCCCCCCCTCCCCTGATTGGCTGCAAGGCACACACACCAAGATGGGGCATCAGCTCTGGGGCCCGTGTGCCTTCCCCAAGGGTGTTGGATGACAAGCAGGGTCAACCAGCGACATCATTTCTACAGAAAGTCCTGGTGGAAAGCAAACAGCCTCTTACAAGTCCAGCAGCTCCATCTTCAAAACTAAAGCTGCCGAGTCTTAATATTAGTTACTATTCAACTCTTCTTGTTATAAGGGGAAAACCACCAAGTTAACTGTAATTTCCCTGGTGCTTTATGGTGTAAGGAGATTGGCTTTTCCCAGCGAATTAACTCCTTTTTTCCTTTGCCCCATCTCTACCAGGATCCTGCCTTCTGGGACACCCACTCCATCCACCTCCCAGCGTTTGTCACAGATCCCAATGAAGACCAGCTCCTCTCTGGGTACGAACAGCGCATCCATCCCTTGGGAGGGGAGGAGTTCCTTCCCCAAGCGTCTCTGAATGACACAGATATGAGTCCCTGAATGAAACTGAGGAAAATTACATATAAATTAAATCATACAAGATAAGCCTTATCTTACACCAGCACACTGCAAATTTTTTTAACATATTTACATCAAGCAAAAGAAGTCCAACTTTGAGAATTTTCTCTTCTTCTTGATAGGTTAAAATTTTGAAACATCAGAAAAATCAACTCCACTGAGAAGTCAAATGTTGTATTCGATTGGCCCAACTATAAATTCTGAATGAAATAAAAAATCATCAGAAAAAAAACACACTTTGATCTTCTTGAGAGTTAAACCACATTGTCAATTGGTCAATGATATTTTTTAATGGCTAGTGTGAGCCTTCAAACAATTGTTTTTAGTATCTGTACAGCATATTTCAAAGCACAAATCAAAGCTAACTCTTGCTTTGAACAGATGGTTGTTTGTGGTCATTGCTCTATTTGCTTTTCCAGCTTTGTTGCTGTCTTTCTTGAGCAGAAAGCTTCCTTTCTTCAGCGAGCCTGGACATTTGCCCCTTCCCTTTACATATAGAATTTGAAATTGTCATGTCCGTGAATTGACCAATCAGAGGCACAAAAAGTGCAACATTCACATTAGCAGCGAAACAACAGCTGATTTCTAGCAGTTTTGCTGAAAAATTATACTTAAACATGATAGAGAAGGAAAAGCCATGAACCCCAATGACATAAGGGAATAAATGCACCCAAGAGAATGTTTTAGGTTAAAAATAATAACCTTGGATTCCCCAAAGTTTTAAATTCATTCCATATATGGTGTAGAGCAGCTTAACCTATTATTTTTAGGCTTTGCTTTAATGATTCCTTTGAATTATGAAATCAAGACACTACTGACATCATTTTACAAAAATATCAACTTCAATGATTTTTTTCTGACAATGTGAAAATATCCCAACCAAAGAAATCTAAAATAATGGTAACACTTGTGCTCAATTTTGCCCTTTTTAACACTCCAAACATAGGTAGGGTCAAACATTAAGACCTAAAACAGCCACGTATACCGACACTTCTAAGCCAACCGACTTCTTTGGCCACAGGAGCACCAGGTGCTGGCACAGAAGGGTTCCGGCAGCGCCTTCCATCTGGCAGCAGAAACGCCCCCTCAGAAGGGCTTGCAGCAGGCACAGGTTCAGGAGGAAGACTGGCCTCTCCAGGGCTGCCAAACCCCAAACACAAACAGGGACCTCCCCCTGAAAAGCCACTCATCCTAACCTCACAGGGCTCTTTAATAAATCACATCCACGTAATGCACTTCTCAGCCCTGTCGTTATCCGTCAAACGTGAGGGAGTGTAAAAGTTCACTTGGAATCAATTTGAGGCGAGGCGAAAGGGCTCTTGGAATATTTCCAATTCATTTTTCTTTTGCAAAGGAAAGACAACCTTATGTTCTACTCCAGAGCTTAAATGACATTTTGCAGAGATGCGAATCGGCGTAGCCGGTGCCCTGGGTACGGAATGTGAGACACTCAGCCCGGACCCTCAAGGAATTCACGCACCTTCTCCACGTGAGGCTACATCTCTACTCCGTCCAGCAGAGGCAGGAGGCTCAGCGATTTCTAAACTGTAATTACCCATCTCTGAACCACAGGTGCTGAGCACATGTGACCTTGCAATGGAGCCAGTTACTAACTACAGCGGTGACGGTGGCAATCAACCACGCCTGGGGAGATGCTCACTTGTCACGAACAGCTCTTCTATCTCTGGTGCTTCGTTTTGTTTTTTTTTAAAAAACACAATTTGAATACTATTCTTCCCTTTTAAATCAGGGGAATCCATGTAAATAGTAGCCCCCAACTTCTACACTGGAAACAGCAGATAGTAGAACATGTATGCTCAATTCCAACTAGTAGTTGAGATAAATAGTGAACCTCAAAGTTTCTTTTCCAGGGCAACTCCTATGAAATAAAAGGCTCTTTCGGTAATTATCTTCCAAACTCGCAAGATTATTGTTTCATTAAAAAGGACTTACTTTCCCAGTGAGTGCGGCACACAAATATAAACACAAAGATTTGGAACCACTAAAAATACTGAGGACAGGATGCAGATAATTACGATGTCAAGTTATTTATATTGTTAGTAGTCGACTCAGAAACAGACAATAAAATTGCACTAAGAAAGGACAAATATGTGGACTCTGAAAATTATTGTTATTATTTTTAGTCTGATGACACGGAGGACTTGGCTGGGAAACACACTGGTTCTTATAAACCAGCACTTACTTGGGACATGAAACGAACCATGGGGAGAGGAGGCCACCGGGACCAGGCCGCCGCTGTCACAGAACAACCCGCCAGGGCAGAGAATCGTTCGCTAATGACAGCTGAACGACACCGCAAGTCAACATACACGGTTAACCCATTCTGACACATTCATCTTCAGCATTCTTTTTTCAATAAAATTCATTTTTAAATTATACTAAAAGGTAAAACAGAGTTTCCTTCCTTGACACATCTGTTACCCAGATGCTTCCAGAGGGAACCAGAGTTGCTGTGTCTCACGACCGCTTCCAGTCCGAGCCCGACACGGGCGCCCGCAGGCGGTCCTGTGCACCCAGGGGAAGTGCACCGACTTGACGGTTTGAAAACGGCTGTGTCACCGTGAGATGTGAACGCCACTGCCTCTCCTGCAGGGCCACCGTGAGCCTCCAACCATCTACCATCTGACGCCTTCGATGCTGAGCGGCTCCCACGCCCTTGGTCCCAGCTGCCTAAGCTCCCAGCCGGAGGCAGGCTGGTACCCGTGGGTGCGGCACCCGCGGGGAGGGCCCAGGTGCAGCCCTCTCAGAAAACCTCTGCAGCTTTCAAGCCCCGAGACAACGAGAGGCTGGTTCTCAAGGGCACAGAGGACACCCAGCTGGTCTGCCATCCTGCCAGGACTATGGAGCAAAGACACCTAAACCCAGCCGGGGCCGATTATGGACAGATCGTGGCAACGCTGGGGCAACCTGAACGGCAGACTGTTCGATCCCATCTTGGCAAGCCTGAGATACATTTGATATCGGATGCAAAAAGGGACACAATCAGTAGGAATCATTTCAAGTTCTAGGTTCATCTATAACCAAAAGAAGTGTGTGGCAAAGAAAGAGAACTTTGTTTCTTCAGTAGTTTCGAGGGCGGATGGATGCGATCATGGCGGGAGGTCCTCAGGAGGGGAGGAGGCGCCCCAAGCCTGAGGGTGGTCGCCACTCCTAGTAGGAGCATCGCAGAGTCCTGGGCCCCCCCAGCCACGGAGCACCCCGGAGGTGAGCGACTCCATCTCTCATCCTCACACTTCTCCCAAAGGCTCCACTTCGCGGGTCGAGCAGCCCATGTGGACTTCCCGGAGGAGGTGCCGTCTCGTGGGACCCTCCCCGTGCCAGGGGTCAGAGGCCATTGCTGTTCCTGTGGCAGAGGGGCGGCTTCGAGAGCTCCACGACAGCCGAGCGGGATTTGTTGAGGAACTTGGGGGCTCGACGTAACAGTCGCTGGGCCTCGGTGAACGTCTCCGTCAGCTCTTTCTTCCACTGCAAAAACTCGGGGTCACTCTGAAGGCAAACACAAGAGGCGGAGGAGTCGGGACAGTGTCACTGGCTTCGCCGACACACATGGATACCTGGCCAGTCCTTGGAACCCCCTTCCCCCCAGGGAAAGCACACCCCGTGTCCCACCCCGTGGCCGGTGAGTAATGGGGGGGGGGCTCACGCAGGAACTTCCTCCAGGGGCCCCTTGCCCAGAAGAGGGACCAAGCCCTTCAGAAGAGCCTCCTACAACCCCACAGGAGAATTGCTGCCTTGACTTTGTTGAAAGATCACCTTTGATCTCTGATGTCTAAAATAACTCAAGTCTAGAAAATAATACACGAGGAGTTTTGACAAATTTCAGAAGCACCTTCACACGTGCAATGATGTCATGAAGTAATTAATCATATGTTTTTCCATCAACTACTAGCTTCTCTCTCTAAATATGCCCTTTACAAGCACGTACACACACACACACACACACACACACACACACACACACAAACACACACACACACACACACAGTAGAAAAGTGTTGACGTCATGAAGCAAACACGTCTTTGTATCTACTACTGCTTTATCTCCCTAAATACGCCCTTTTCTCACTGCCCCCCAAACATCCCTCCACACCCCAAGAGAAGTGTTCAGGAATTAAGTTCCGGCTACAGCAGAACTTTGGGGGGGGGAAGATGGCATTTCCCCTGTTAAGAGTTACTTGGGGATCTTATGTTTATTCCAACACACAAACCTCAACTTCAAACATGCTGAAAGATCAGATCAGATCCGGAAAATTGTGGAACAAATACAATTCAAGGCTCCTATTAAATACTGGATGGTTTCCAGATAGGGTAATCACGTTATTTCCTGTCCTTCCTCCTGCCATTTTCTAAGAAACACTTCTTTTAAAGTAACTGTTCATTTGCTGAGATCCTTGTATCTTCCAACTTTCTTGCTAAGTTCGTGAGTGACAAAGCATGCAGTAAGAAAATGTTTGATAACCAGGCAGGCACGTCTGCTGAATGTTTATATAATTCTTCTAACTTTCACCTCTGGAAAAAATACAAATCAACACTCACCTCACACTGCAAGACAAATTGCTTCCCTCCTTTTATCCTCAACAAAATGCACTTTTTGTCTTTAATCTGAGTTTCTTCCACAGACACAATCTGTTCCATCGTCAGTAAATTTTGCTGACCGTAAAAATAAAAGATGACAAGTTACTTCACATTATTGCATGACTTTTAAAATTAAGTTAATAAATAATACTGAAAACTACCAGCTTAGAAAAAGTAAAGAAAAAAAATCAGCATCTTTCTTTCTTTGATGATATTCTAGAAGTGGGGGGAAATGACTACAAAAGAAATGTATGAAAATTCAAAATATAACATCTCAAAGAAAGCTGCAAAGAAAGGAACATCTCTATAAGGCTGAAAGCAAAGCTGTTCCCTCAGCACAGTAGACTGTGAATCACACGTACGTCTCCTGCATCACACACCTGCCTCGACACGATCAATCCTGCTACGAGGGAACAATGACGCCGCTACCTACGATCTACGTGAGCGAGAGGTGTGTCACTGGCTTTGAACCCAGCAGCCCAGTAAAAGTTCGGTCACGCTAGCTTGTAAGCGACTGATATTTTGATCACGTCGAAATGATGTTATAAACACAGGTGACGTCCTTAAACGACTGTCCCGCTGGGTCTACAGCATCACTGCTTCCGGTGAATGCTACAGCGTCCCTGAGCACCTTACCATTTTATGTTTTTTGGGATAAATACTCCAGGAATCCTAAATGAAAGACAACACCATCACAAACCCACGTTTTCTTTTTCCCTTACTTAAATTTACGAATCTACCCAGGCACATTACGTAGCTTCGTGAATCAACGCTAAATGCTGACTCTTTTAAAACCAAGATAATTTATCATGCCCAACGGTGAGCAAAAGAAGATTTTTGTTTTAGTTTTCGAATATCCTGAAAAGCAAGACAATTTCCTTTCAAAGGGTACAACAGTGACTGACCAGTAGATAGCATAGTAAATGCATACTATGCCCAGGGCCACTCATTATCTGGAAATAAACATTATGTAATGATATATGTATGAATTATCACTCAGGTGCTAGTAAGCATTCTATAACATAAAAAATACATATGTAATATTATACGAAATATAATTATCTTGTATTTATGTATAATCATATACACACGTTCTATGTAATATGTAGCTTTTATATTATACAATACTTACCAGTACCTGAGTTATAATTCAGGACCCCCATAGAGTCTTATTAATCATAACTCAGATCCTAGATGCATGAATTTTTAGAAAATGACTTCTACGGCACTAGTAATAGTGAGAAGATCATGGTCATTTATGAAGAATGTGGTCACACACAGTAGCAACCACTTGTAATTAAATGGCATCTTCACCAACAAGGATTTGCAAAACACATTCCGAAGTCAAACACGCCACGTGTGGGCTCACCATTTTCCATGCTCTGGCCAGTAGAGAGCTATATTCTGCTACAGGGGCCACATTCCAATACACCAACTATGTTTTTCACAGTTGGGACTACTGTCCTGCTTCTGATGACCAACCATTCCCTCCCCAAGAGCAGAACTCCTTCCACATGCGTTGCCACCTTCCATGGAGACAAGCCCTGGGCGCTTCGCACGGCAGACGCTTAATAAATGCTGCCCCGCTTGCTACGAGCGACGGTGTAGATGGGAAATTTCTCTTTTCTTGTTCACTAACATTAGCTCTCGAAAGGACCTCACAGGGTGGCTGTATCTTCCCACTTCCGATTTTCCAGCAAGGTGGAGACAACAGGAGGGGGGTCAGGTGCCCTGGCCTCGGTGCCTAGCTTCTCGGCCTGCACCGCAGACTTCGTTTTACTCAACCCCGACTCAGGGAGGCCTCGTAACGGAGACACGGGGCACAGGCAGACCCCGGTCAGAATCACTCCTCACCCACACCTGTCACTGGTGCCAGACCTTCCCTCTCTAAGCCCTGGTTCTCTCTTTATAATATAAGGGTTGGACTTCAAAGGTTGCTAAACAAATTAAAAGTGTGTGTGTGTGTGTGTGTGTGTGTGTGTGTGTGTGTCTATGTGTGTGTTTGTGTCTGTGTGCCTACAACACCAGGCCCAAGATAAACGTGCAACATTTGTAGTAGTCGTTACCATTTCTACTTCTCCCATTTTACAGATGAGGAAACTGAGGCTCAGTCGACATAATGTGCTCCAAGTCCCAGAGACATGGAGCAGTGGATTTAAACACCTCTGACTCCAAAGCCCCAGTTTTTTTCCCCTTTTTTGATCCACCTAACCGCTCTCCAGCCCTCCTCAAACCTGTCTGCTTTGACCTCCCTGGACGGTGCCTTCTATTTTCAGGTAGCACCAAATCCTTCCTTGACTCCGAAGTTTAAAAGTTAATGTCTGAACATGAAAATCTCATGTATACATGTTAAAAGAGATATGGGAGCTAGAGGGAGATGTGAGAAAACACGCCGACGATGCGAAATCACCACGGAAACGAGTGCTTGCTTGGGAAGATGCCACAAACTTACTCGTGACTCGCCCTCTCCTCTCCATTCAAGTCTGTTTGGAAAGAGGTAAAAATATCGACGCTGCCACTGAGTCAGGAATGGGTTCCCCAGCTTCAGCATGTACCCGTGCATGATGCAGTCTCTTCCCAGAGCGTAATCTGCAGCGCGGAACACAACGATGAAATTTAGCAGGGTCTGAAACAGAAGGTCTATATGCTTCTCAGAAAAAAAGAATGACACACTTTTCAGAAGAAAAGCAAGTTTCTATAAAGAGAACACACTACAGACAGCATGATTTTAGTTTTAAACACATTAAAGAACAGGTCTCTTCAGCTCTCTACTAACATATTAAATGGCTGTTTCTCAATATTCTGATAAATTCATGATGTTCCTCTATTGCTCTGAGAGGGTCAAAGTTTGTTTGCTAAATATTTTTTCATTATGTAGGGTGATAATTGGGGAATAGAGAGTGATTAAACTCGAGCTATGCCCAAAGTACCTTTGCCTTTATATGGAATCGGGCTTCTCCCTTTAATGTTATTTTAAAAAATAACAAGAGTGGGGATTTTCTTGTCCAAAGAAGCCAAAGTAACACAAGGGTCAAAAACTGATCTTTCCTCCCCTTAAGGTTATAACTATCCTTCATATATATGGTTAGGTAGGGAGGCCAAGCTAATTCACATGCATGTTGAGTTCTGATTACATTTTTACGGCAAAGTATTGTCTCAGGAAAAAAAAAAAAAGGTCAATTTTAAGTGGCTTACTTTGCCTTCCTTAGAGGCTCTGGTGATTGTGTTAAAATCATTCATTCACTCACTCACTCATTCGTTCAACTATGAAGGGAATGAATGCCTAGGTGCTGGGCATGCGCTAGGCATTCTGGACACAGCAGTGGATAAAAGAGACAAAAGTCCTCGCCTTCAGGGAGCTTACATTCTAGTGGGAGATTCAGGTAATAAACAAATAAGCAAAACCCATGTTGTGTCACTTGGACACAAGCAGGAAGGAAAAGAATGAAGGAGGGAGGGGCCTCGGGAGGGTCTGTGGTGATGGGGTGTGGTTCACGGAGTTGCCGTTTTAATGGAAAAGGTGTCTGCATTTGTCAAGTACATTTAAAGTATACGTCTTATATTTTTACTTCAGATATCTAATCCTAGACTATATTTTGCTTTAAGGGTGACTTCTGAGATCTTCAACCAAGATCTAGTTATTCCTAAATTACTTAATTACACGTGAGAATAATTCATCAATTTGCTAGACGTTCTAATTACAGCTCTAATTAAAAGGCTACACTTCAACAAGGTCATTAACATACATATTTTTTTTCCGGGTCCAATTTGTCAAGGTTCTAGTGACATCGTAGCTCTCCCTCGAGCAAACTACTGAGGCTATAATTTCCTGTGTAAAATCCGTAACAGCAAACGTGGTCCAGAGTGATCTCAGTGGACCCGTTCTCTCAAGAACGGCTTAGAAATAAAGCCCCTTTCCCTGCAGAACGGAGGTGAACACAGTTAAAGGGCTGTCACGTTCCCTTGGTGCACTCAGGCGACTTTTAGGTCAGGAGTCATTCATCCAGTATGGTGGACACTTTTCTAAACAGATGATAAATGCTACTGGGGAATGGTTGACAAGACCCAGGAGTCCTGTACCAAGATACCCCCACCAAAGCGAATTGTTCACAGACTGAAATTGTTTCCGGTCATTCTTATTATACGTTAACCTCAGAAAGGTCTTTGCTTAGAAGTAAAACAAAAAGCTATCTTCATCACTAACCACAATAAGTTTAAATATCCAAAATCCATAAAGTCTTAGAAAAATCAAGAGTGGCAATATTTGGTGAATCAAAGATGACTGATTTATTTAATACTGGATGTTATGTATTTTCCTTTGGAAATCCTAATAGAGCACTCAAATATGGTAAATAAAAATATGGCTTGGTGACTCTTTTTTCTTTTTCTTTTTTTGGGGGAGGGATACTTGCTATATGGTAATGCAGGATTTTACTTATTCTGTCCATTAGTGACTACTATTTGATAACATTTATAATAGTAATAGAACTTAATCTAAGAGAATTTCAACTTCTTTTTTTTTTACATTTCAATACTGGATATTAATCAGGAAGATAGTCAAAATTACTATGGTCGAAATTTTTACATCAAAAATTTGTAATAAGTGTTTGGTATTAGTCTACATACAATTCAGTTTTTGGTGTAAAGTTCTTTGGCTGCAAGAAAGGACATTTGGTTTACTTCACTAATAGGAATATCTCTTAAGGCTGGGATGGCTTCTTCTTGGTATGTCTTCTGCTGTTGGTTTTTGACATAGTTATCTGTGGTTGTATGAATGGAGTTGAGTGGAGAGGTACTCGTCATGTTTACTCCAAATAAGAGCACGTAACCAATCACTACAGTAATGAGAAGGTACACAGGCAGTGCAACTAACTGCCCAGTATTTTTGAGGCCAGTAGGTTAAGCCTAAGGAGTTTAGCCAAGATTCAGGAATAAAAGCCCACACAAGATATAGTATGAAGCCAAATTGGGAGCTTAAGAAAAGAATAAAGCCATAAGTCGCTCTCTCTGGCAATGGCGACAGTAAATTTTCCACCATTTTCTCCGTGGCTTTAGATAATCTCGAGTCCTCCGCGCACCCACTCCGGCCCCTCCCCACAGTTCGGCCCTGGTGACTCTTTCATGCTGTTTATAATATAAATGTACGTATATACACTTATGTCTCTTGACAAGTAAACATGTAATACTAAGTTCCTCATCATACTTTGCGGGGCCCTGTGGAAAATGAAAATGCAGGCCGCTTGTTAAAAAATTATTAAGAATGTCAAGATGGTGCCAGCAGAGCATTAACCTGGGTCGGCGGCCTGATGACACCACACAGGCCAGACACCTAGGAAGCTGGCCCTGTTGCTGACACCATGATACTTAAACTTTAAGGAAGAAAACTTCCAAATTGGCCCCAAAACTCCAAGATAAGAAGGTGTATTGACAAAATACTGCTGACGACCTCCATACATATTATTTGTATGTGGACTAAAGACTTTGAAATATCAAGTATACATTCATATATATGTATAACTGAATCACTTTGCTGTACACTTGAAACTACCACAACATTGAAATCAACTATATTTCAATGAAAACTTTTAAAAAATTAAAGACTTTGCAATATCATTTCACACTGATCTTTTCCAAGCCAGGTGAAACGAAAACAATTTATGGCACTTCCGCCACTCTACTGGAAAGTAATTTATGACCCAGATACTATCTTCAGCTTTACAAGAGATCTTGAAAATTCACTGCTTTTGAAATATCTTCAGACAAACCAGCTATTTTACCTTCTTCGTGGCCAAGCTGCTTATTTTTAGCTCTCTTCCTGGCCTCCACTTTATCCGTGTCTGCATTTACTGCTTCATAAACAGTTTCCGCCACTTCCTGCTGCCAGCGCTCAGAGATCACCAAAGGGAAGTTCTTGTAGAGTTCTTGGTCGCAATCAAGAAGCTTATTATTTTAAGAGATCAAGATATGTATGATTAAACATGCTTACAAAGGCAACAGATTCAAAAGTACCATAACTGCGTGTAGGAAGGTAAGTAGACAACAGCCTATAACCATTAAGAGACAATTTATTACTTGTCATAAACCTCTGCCAATGACAGTCGAGCGACCAAGGAATATACTGTACCACACGGGGAAGATAGCCAGTATTTTATAATGACTGTAAATGGACTATAACCTTTAAAAGTTGTTAATCACTATATGGTACATCTGTAAGTTATATAATATTGTATATCAACTATACTTCAATAAAATCTTTTAAAAAGAAAAACAGAGAAAGACAATCCAACGAGCGGAATCCACACGGGGTGATATATTATGGGCACTTCACTTCCATCCCTGGGTCAGTCAGATGCAGCCCAATCTTCTACAGCATCTTCATAGCATTTTTGCCAATGAAGACTAACATATATAGGGTTTTCTTTAAAGGATGACAAGAATCTGGCAACAAAATAATTCCGATTATAGTGAGGATATTTTATTTGTGAAAACAGATCCCTATGGTTTTAGATACAGTTACAAGGGAGAAGGCAGGAGGGCTTTCTAACCACCCTCCCATTATTCTGTAAAGTGAGAAAAACGAAAAGGTCCACTAGGCCAAGTTTACCATTTAGCCCATGAGCCCTCCAATGAATCCAAGTTGAACCGTATGATCATAAGTCTCGAGATACATGGAGACTTTAGGCAATGTGGCCTTTCAGAGGTGCTGTAAGAAAAATTACACTTAACGATAGCATTTCTCTTCCAAACTATTACTCAAAATTCTTCATCCTTCTCCCTAAGTGAGCCTGTGCTCTGAAAGCAAGCTAAGGAAATGATTTTACAGAGTTACAGTTTTGTGGCAGAAAGACAAGCGATCCTGCTGACAGGAAAAAATAGCCCTGTCTTTCAAAAGCAGGGATCTCTCTAGAAGCTTGACTCATTCACTCCCTTGCCTGAGAGATAAGTACGGGAGAGAGGCAAGTTATTTCGAAGGAAAAGGGAGAAAGACCAAGGGTGAGGCTCTTGCCCACAGGCCTTTAGTGAATCGTTGAACCACTGGAGGGACCTGCACCCTGGTCCCAGTCAGGATGCTCTCCACCCACCCTTACTGACTTGTTACCCTAGCGTGTTGATTCTGAGATCAAAACATGTACAGTTTTTCCCCCTTTCAGCTTTCTTCAAACGCCCAAACCAAGCCTGGCGCTGAAACCTTTGTGCGTCCTGAGTGTGAACACGCTCATGCGTGTGTGTGTGTGTGTGTGTGTGGTGCAGTGTTAGAGCATCAAGGCCAGGAGAGCCCTGCGATGAGGGACACTGGGGCAGATTCTACAGACTTTGGCAAAAGTGAAAACACCCTCCTTTCCAAAGTAGTTGCTTGAAATGGAAAGCTCTGCTTTATATACAAACGGTTCCAGCTCCTGTCAGGTCGGAGAGCCTTGGTCTTTAGGACTCGGCCTATGTGAAAAACGAAGAAAACAAAGCTCTACATGAAGTGAGCTTTTTTTTTTTTTCTCCTTAAAGAACAATATATTATTTTGGCTGCATTTTAAGAGACACAGCCTTCTCAGCTCTGGCTCTGGAAGAAGCAAGACCACCACAACAGAAACTCGTAGTGTACATGCCAGGAGGCTGACACAGGTGACCCCCCCACAGAGGCCTGGCAATGAAACCACTCACTTCACAGGCAAGAAAACCAATGCTCCTGAGGTTCCCTCAATGGCTCTGATTCCCTTAGGTAATGAGTGCAGATCTGAGGCCAGTGTGTCTGACTCCAAAGCCCAGAATACAGTTGACAAAATTGAAAGCATGAGACTCTCTTTTGAACCACAAAATTTTCACAGGCTCCCACGTGATATTCGTTTTCCTTTTAGTGCCCTTTGCTGGAGAGAAGTATGTCTGATGAGAAAATTCTACTGTAACAGCAGTGATCCTTTTAGATAGCTCTGTAAAAGGACTGTTCCCGAAGCTATAGGGTGGTCCTGTCTGTCCAGGACACAGAAGATGGCCAGCATCTGCACGGTGGTCATGCTGCTGTCCCCAGGGGAGCCACGGCTCAGACCGGGCCTTCTCCGCTGTGTTTCACCTGACCTTCTCTGCCACCCCCCATCCTGCCATCCTGGGAAACTGGCCACGTGAGCACCCCAATTACCTTTACAGCTGCCTGGTAGGAAAGACCAGGGGGGCTGACACAAGGCCATAAATGCAGGCAGCTGAGAAGACACGGGCAGGGGAGCCTCTCAGAGGGAGAGGGGAGACGCTGGGAGAAGCTGAGAAAGTGGGGGCAGTGAGAACTTGACGTGTAGTGACACGCTCTGACTCGGCATCCACAAGAGGGTGACTTTCTCCCATGACTCACCACCTCTAATTAGGCCCCGTCTACTTGGAAAATAATGATAGGAACCAAAGTTTGAAAAATGCAGAAGATGCTATATATATATTAAAAAAAAACCACGTGATTATTTCACTTTTGATGGACAAATGCAAAATGATTCACGCTGTTTGCTCTTTTCATCCTGACGCAGAGAAACCGGGATATTTGGGAGAACTAAGATGACTGGCTGAGTGGCACGAGGCCAGGTACGTTTGCCATCACCCGGCTGTTCTTCCCTGCTTCACAACACGTCTGAGTTTTCTATCAACCACCAATCTATCCAAATCAATAAGAATGTGACCACTTCGCAGTTTATCAAAGGTAAAATAGGTAGTCCAAAGAAAGCTGTCGTAGTCTCTAATTCAGGTCTTGCCCTCCTCTACATTCGTCAAATATATGGATATTCATCTGTAAGTTACAGTCCATAAACAGGCCAGTACTAGTCAATCATGTAGCCTGATTTCCAATTTAAAAAACCCCACCCTCCAAAAAAAAAAAAAAAACAAAAACCTGAAAGCAAGCATCGCCGGTGTACCTTGATGCCTTTGGTATCCTCTTCATCAAATGAGCCGATGTCAAAGGCGTCGGCCGCATTGACTTCCCCCCGGGGAGGGATCAAGGGTGGAGGGTACTGGAAGAGCCAGAGAAGAAAGGTTCAGTTACCAGGTGACTCAGGGCCCGGTCCCAACCTGCTATGCTGTATAGAGATCTCAGTGCAACACGTCAAGGTGTCACAGTCCGTGCAGGGCTCATTCAAGCTCACACGAATCACAGTGCACAGTTCACAATGCCCCCAAAGGAGATGCAGCCCCACGACCCAGTTTGCTAGAAGCTTAACGCCTGCAATGGGGCAGGGTGGGGTGCCCCACACCCACACACGTCCCGAGGCCAATGCTGGCTGAACCAGAACCCGAACTCTACTCCTAATTAGGCAGGACTAGCAGAGCATCATCCCTCAACGGCCTGAGTTCATGCAAAGATGAGCCCAAAGATGATCATCAACATTGAGGAAAAACAACAACTTTAATTTGGGGCGCTTTCCTGAATCAATGAGAATATTAAAAAGTAGCTTAAAATAAGCCACGGGGACTATGCCACTATACAATCGTGCTAATTCTTAAATTATGTGGTGCTGGGCTCAAAAGTATCTAAGTGTGTGACAAACGTTTCTCGTACGTTTTTACATAAAAACAAAGAGGGAGAAGTTGCTCCAAAGGGAATGAGCCATAAGGCAGCATGTGGATAGGAGAGCAAGAAGCAGGGCTGTGGATGGAGAGCTGGGGCGGACCCTGGAGACAGAGCCAGGACGCAGAGATGCACACAGAGATGCAGATGGAGAGCACAGTGGGGGTGGTACCCGGGGTGCAGTCCCAGCAGGAGTACCTTCTGCAGGTAGACCTGCTGCCAGTCGATGCCTCTGAAGAAGTCGTGCGTTTTTAGTTCCTGTGCACTGCGGGAGAGAGGGAGTCACAGCAGTGCTAAGTAAATATGCATTCGGAAATCTAAGAAACAGTTTGCAAAAATTATCTCCTATTACAGAACGCACGGGGACAACTATTTCCAGCTCTTTAAGACAGCAAGTAAAATATGCTTCTTTCGAAGCAATCCAAGAAACACTGTGACGTTTAGAAATGCTGCACACTGAGCCTAGGAATATGATCCATGTGATACTTTACTGGGGATGCTTATCCCAGCCTGAGATAACCTAGGGGTTTTCAGATTATATCTATATCTGATTCTGCAATCATGAGAACAAATTTAACTAAGAATTAAATTAGAGAACTGCACATTAAAGAGATTTACAGCAAATGTCTACAAGTCCTCATAGATCAGATGGCAGGGATATGAAGCACCAAATATTAATTTTGAAGCAAACTAGAAATCTAGTAGAATAGTGCATGCCAAACCCCTTCATAAACTGAAGAAACAGTTTTTTCCCAAAGATCACTGCTGAAGTTCAGTTCACATGGAACAGAAGAAGTTGCAGACTCTGAGGAAATCACGTGGGCCAATATACATAGTTCCCATGTGATTCCCTCCGACCCCCTCTAATTGAAATGGAAGATTCTCAGTGTATTGAAAGGGAACTATTCTGCTTTCCAGGTGAAGACGCTGAAAGGCAGAGGCAACGGCCTACCCGCGTCCGTGGCAGCCGAGTCGCTTACTAACGTCTCGCTGGAGCAAGCCTTCCAGAAGGGACTTCAGCTCAGGGGAGAAGATGTCTGGAAGTTCCACATTCTAGGGGTAGGGGACGGGCGGGGGGAGAATACGATCTCAAAAATGCATCCAGGGAAACAGTGCCCTCACCCCCGACCAGATTTAAAGGCCATTTCTTGCATAAGGATAGTGTTAAAAAAAAAAAAATTGCAGATTCATTGCCAACTAACATTGACTCTAAAGAAACACAGAACAGTTACTCATTTTCACTGTCAATCGACAGGCTGGAGTCAGAAGAATCAGGTCTCCTCACTCTTTTGCATCCCAGTCATTTTTCCTTTTATTTGATTTCTTTAGTTTTGTTCTAGATTTTCTACATCTTTCTCTTACTGATTGTTAGCAAACCCTGATATTTGCCTTGGCATCTATTTCCAGTGTTTTAAGAAAGCTTTTTTTTTTTTTTTATACCGGTTGTGATGGAATGAAACATCGAAATTATAATGCAAAAAAAAAATAGTTTTTGACCTCCTTACCATGGTGAGTGTCATTCGGTCTATCTCACGCTTATCTTTGGTTTTATGTTGTCTGAAAGGGCTGTGGCTGTAGAAATAAAGAAAATTCCATCACTAGATGGTTTCAGGTAACAGCAAACGTTGTGACTAATATTCGGGCAAGGTATTACGTTCTGTCACTGCTCATTTGAAACTGCAGAAATACAAAAGCCATAAACACATAAGCATTTCCAGAGGAAAACTGATGATCAGACTGACGATCAGATATATCAGGTCCCGAAGGAGCAAGGCTTATGTTTACTTGAACTCCTGACCTTCACGACAATGAAGTCATGGTACCAAAATATACTTTAGCAAATATATTCCAAGTGGTGATTTAAAATATCACTTGGAAAAAAAATTAGCAAACACGTATTTATGAAAATGAAAGTCACACACATGGCGTCTGGCACATTAGTGTTTGAAATAATGGTAACTTTCATGCTTTTTTTTTTTTTTAGAAAAATGGGTATTAGTTCCTCAAACAATACAAAGAACTGCAGTCAAATCAGGACACGTCCAAGATGAACACACTTCCCCGCCCTAGAATCCAGTCATTTTAAGCACTACATTCCTTTGAGGATAAGAGATATAAACTAACCCTGTGCTCCCAGACCCTCCAGAGTTCTGAGAACTGCTCCCTCACGTCCTACTTACAAACAGCCCCAGACTTAAGAGTCAGAAACCCTGGGTTCATGCTGTGACTTGGCTGTTTGCCGGCTGTGAGCCAGTCATGGAAACCTCCAGTCTCAGTCTCTTCATCTGTAAACGGCATAATGCAATATCTGTCACCAAAACGGTGACGGGAACGAATAAAATGATGTACACGCTAGTAGCCAAGATAATGGCAGTATACGGTGGGTATCTGATACTCCTCTGTGAATTTAATAAGGATGAGTCTAACTTTACAAAATGAATGTCTGCTTGATCGACTATGTAAAGATATTATTCTTACTCTTGATTACATTTTAAAAATGCTGAATAAGCTGGCTTTTAAAGTTAACCTTAGGTATCACTTATATATGGAATCTAAAATATGACACAAATGAACTTATCTACGAAACAAAAACAGACTCACAGGCATAGAGAACAGATTAGTGGTTGTCAATGGCGGGGCGGGCCGGGGGGAGGAATGGATTGGGAGTTTGGGATTTGCAGATGCAAACTATTATATACAGGATGGATAAACAAGGTCCTACTGTATAGCACAGGGAACTATAGTCAATATCCTATGATAAACCATAATGGAATAGAATGTGAAGAAGAATGTATATATATATATATATATATACACACATATATATAACTGAATCACTTGGCTGTACACTAAAAACTAACACAACATTGTAAATCAACTATTTCAAAAAAATAAATTTAAAAAAAACAAAGATACTCTTAGCATTAAAAGAGACTAATAAACATGCAAACTAGAAAACCCTGGCCTTATTTATTCACTTGAAAATGAAAGGAGGGATATGATTGAGATTTCTGATGGTAAGACATGCCTGTAAAATGATCAACCCTGTAGATTTATTTATGAGGCATATATAACATAATCTGAGGCAAGATATTATATAAAATAGTTAACTCTATAAAATGGATAAGGATGTTGAGCACATAAATCAATGTGATTTAGAAAAAAGAACTAAAACGTCCACCCACTCTTGCTACTGAATAAGTTAAACTATGATGACGATTCCACTTCAGGGTATTTATTATTTAAATATTTCCATTTTCACTTTGTACAAGAGAGGGCACTCTAACGCTTGCTTTCTTTAGTATGCAGTGAAAAACACAGTAATTTCCATCTCTTGAAAGCACTAATTTGGAAAAAAAAAATCTAAACAAGGTAAATTAGTACCAAGCAAACATAGGCCTATCTTTAAAACAGATTTTGACTGGAAATATTATTTGCATCCTAATTGTTTCCAAGGAGAAAAATGTAAAATTACTGCATTTAAAAAGCAAATGGGATAGAATAACAAACGATATCTGTTGTTCATGAGATACTATAATTTTTTAAAACTTGACTTGTATCATTCTGTATGCAAAATACACAGAGATATTAACATGTTCATGGTTCAAGAGAAGAGGAATATAGGTTTATTAAATCTTACTACAACTTCAGTCTCTCTTCATGACACAACTGCTCCTACCCCAGAGCTCCTTAACGTATAAAAGGGGATTGTGTGAAGGCCTCCTGTGTTTCGGCAAATCCATCTGCACTGGCTCCTGTGTGCAAAGCCGGAGGACCCCTTCCTGCTCTGACCCTCATGTGCTTGCCTGCATCTGACGCTGGAAGCAGAGGGCTGGGCCCAGACACTTGGAGAGAAGGACGACTGTGTTCTGACAGGGATGCTCCGTGCTAAATGTAAAAACTCTTTCATCTGACCAGAGGGAGGGCTTTGCGAGGGGACGGGAGTTAAAGTTAGCGGTGCGAAAAACATTCCCGGCACACGGACCCCATCGCTACAAATCCCATTTGATAAATATAGCTCTGCCACGTCTGACTCAATAAGAAACTATCGGAAATGCTTTTCGGTTCTTCGGTTCTGGGCCGTTGTGCTGAGAAAGTCTGGTCTTTCAAGTTCAAGTCCTGAGGCGCATCTGTTTCCAATGTCTTCTTGATTATTCTTTGTGAACCAAACCCAAGCTTCTGTTTCTAATTTGGAAAACGTTACAGAAAACCTCCTATAGTAATGATCTCCGTTCTGAGGGAGGCACGTGGTGCTCGCAGATCCTGTGTGATCACAGTTGCTCCCCGACGCGGCCGCTTTAAATAGGAGACAGTAACGGGCCTGTCAACAGCTTATGACGTGGGCCAAGCTCTTCCAACAGCACATGCGACACTCCGGCTGCATCGGGGGACGTTATGGGAATAGAATTCACATGTACAGTGGTCAGATGTGGCTTTTGAATAACAGAGAGAGTGGGAGAGCCGCAAATTTCCCCCAAACAAGTTGGGAAATCGTTCAAGGCATGCTAAATGATGGGGAAACACACACACACACACACACACACACGCACGATACATCATTCACAGTGAAAAGATGAGCTCAAAAACAACCCATTTATAAATACAAATGACTACAAATCCTTACGTCAAAAATGAATTTTAGAATACCCAAAAGATTGCACGTCACATCAAATGTGAATTTTGAACCTAAGCCAATAGCTGCCCAAGTATTTATAAACGTTCCTTTTTTTCCCTATGGGAACCAACTCGGCAACCTCAGGCAGAGCTCAGTTCTCCCCAGACCACCACCTGGGCTCTCTCCTCGTGTCTGACAATCAAGGGTGACAAGTTTAAGATCAAGGCTACTGTCACGTCAATTCCTTCCCTGCACAGAGAGCTGAACTCTAGATTGAGGATCACGACGGTGACTCCGCACATTTGCAACACGGACGCCTCTTTATACACAGATGCCCTTCGGGGTCTGACAGTCAGCTGAAGTGGAAGCAGTGACCCCCACCCGACATACGGCCCTGAGCGGACGGGTCCATCACTGAGTCCAGGGATGCAAACACGTTCTCGGGCCTCGACAGCTTCCTTACAGCCAGGTTCCTGTCCCTTGCACCCTGTGGGATCCTTCTAGGGTGTCACAACAGAACTAGGGGTTCAGACAAGTGTCTCAGCGGAAGCAACGGGGCACACTGGTCAGTGCGAGAAGTATCTGGTCAGAGAAAACGGAGGCCAAAAAATGACCCTTGGTGACCACTGGTCACCCTCACTGTGCAGATGTGGGGAGGAGGGGAAGAGACTTGCTCTGGAGCAGAGTTTCTCATCCTCAGCTGTGTGATCCTTTGTTGGAGCAGCAGGGGCCGCCCTGTGCACTGTACGATGCTTAGCAGCAACCCTGGCCTCAATCTGCTAGATGCCAAGTTGTGACAACCAAAAATGTCCCCGGGCATTGCCAAGCACTCCTGGCGTTGAGACGGGCGCTGGGGAGTGGCTGGCATGGAGTCTGGTTCATCCCACGAGGGCCGATGCCGCGGCCGCCCCGTGAGAGCACCGGGATACCGGGGGACAGACTGCCTGTGAAGCCCGCGCCTGGGAGGCCGCGTTGGACATGCTCTCCTCCCACCCCCTCCTGAGTTACCTGTTTCAGTTCCTTAGGCCCCTTGTGTCTGAGAAAAGACAGCTATTTGGGCTCCCTCTGTACAGTGTGTAAGAACTGATAGGATAGGATGCTTCTGTACGCCCGGATGGAGCCTTCTTACCCCTCATTGAAGCTGAGGGGACGAAGGCTCCATCGCCTCCAGATCTCACCATGATGCTTTGCTCCTGAAGCGCCCTCAATAAACATCAGCTTAATATGAACCACTGATACTTCATACCCATTGACACTGGTAGTGATATGACCATCCTCCCAATCACCTTGAATCTAAACTCCTATCTGGCCATAGCCAAGCATCCACTGAAAAAACAAAAACCGCTGTGGACCGTAAGAACGATATTAAGTCATTTGTGGCCTTTCTGATCCCAGTACCACGGCGCTACTCAAGCCTTTGCCTGGGTTCTTAGACATGCCTCCCGCCACCATCCTCTCACTGAAGAGCAACCCAACCTTTGCTTCAAAGATGCTTCCTTTCTCTGTCCCTCCTTTGCTTAAGAGCCCTCAGTCTCTGGGGCCTGAAGCACAAAGCCCCACCTGCACAGCATGGAATTCTAGGTGGCCCCCGGCCCTGCCCCAATGTTCTCCATCTTCTCTCTCAGCACACCTTCCCTGCAACCAACAGCTGGGCCCCCCCACTCACAGGTCGTTGACGGGGAAAGGCCACCTGCACCTGCTCCGTACTGTCCCCTCCCCGTCGCCTACTTCCGCCCCAGGTCTTCATCCCGCCATCCTGTTTGTGAGAGAACACTTCCCATACCAACTCCTACGTGAAGCTGCCAAGTCATCCCTGTGCTTCCAGGTTAGACCTGGTGACCCCATGTCCGCGCTCCCAGCACAGCCCATCCAGCTCACGATTTTGTATGCGTGTGTACCTATCTACTCTCCTCCGAGTTCCTCCAGGACTGTGTGTGGGGTTCCCTCCCTCCCCCCCTCCCTTCCTCCCCCACAGCGTCAAGCACAGGCTCTTGCACACTGCAGGCACTCAATAAATGCTCACCGAATTGCATTTAAATCACTTAAGTCAAAAAATGTTTCCCCACTCTTTGGTTTTAGCGCTCTCTCCATTCCTGGGATTGCCTTTTGAACAAGTATTAGAAAGAACGGCAGACGATCATACATCTTTGTACGGAAGGTTTGTTTGTCCTCTTTGTTAGGCTTTGGAAGGATTCTGGCCATGTCAGGCTCAGAGGATGGTCACCGGGCAGCGACGGGGAGCCGGCTATCTGCGAGGAAGGACATGCCTTCACAGGGCAGCTCCAAGGCTGAACGGACATTCCTGCATCAAACTGAAGTCTTTTCTCTCCTGAAAGTGCTCACTGTCTAGAGCTGTACGGATGAGTATGCCTCCTTCGATGAGATGGGCCTTCCGACAGCTGGAGCCAACAGGATGGCTGCCTGAAGCTCCGCACCCAGCTCTCTGAACCTGTCCACGTGAGCCACAATTTCTAGCTGTCACCATTCTCATCTCTTCTTATCCATCCATCCCCTCTCATCCTCATGACCATCCTCTGGAGGTCTTCCTGTTGGCCAAGATTCCTCTCAGTAGGGGTCACATCAAACATAATGCTTCAGTCAAGCCTGATCAAGGATGTCATAAAGGAATTACCACCTTCCAATGCAGTCCTCCAAACCTGAACAATGACCAAGCAAGACGGAACTGGCTTTATCAGCTACAAATCACACTGCTGGCATAGAGGCAACGATCAAACCAATATGCAGATCTTTTAAAAATAGTGGTATACGCCAGATCATCCCTAGACTACGCAGATGGACATTATTATAAATAAGACAGAATAACAGTATTAAACAAAAATCAATAAACAAAGCCCTAAATGCAAGACTTTGCAAGTTTCCCTGCCACATTTTACAACTGACTTTTGAATCTTGAGTTAATGCACTCGGCTTTTGCTGTTGTGCAGAGTTTTTCTTAAATCATCTCGTGACTCTGTAAGTGTGGATTCTAATCTCCAACCCCTTCTTCAGTGGAGACCTCAGTGAAGATGGTGTGTCTGGATGTACTTACCATGCATACAGGGACTCCTGCCAGCTGGAGAAACTTCTCGGGTGGGAAGTGGTTTTCTCTGGTTTGCTTTGCAGAGACTCTCTAATTAGGTCAGCTAGTCTGATGACATGAATTAAGGCCATCCAGGCTCCACAAACATGATAATTCAATTAAGGACCAACAGGACCTGACTCTCTGAGCATTAATACAATTTGAGTTCCCAAGTGAATGCGGTGAGCAGAGAACAGCTAGATTGTCCAGGTCCTGGGGAAGCAGCCGGGGCGCCTGGAACCTAGTTTGGGGGAAGGCAGGGGATCCAGCCTCTTTTCAGGTTGTGCTAAATGTAATAAGAAGATGCAGCGCTGCTCAATAAGGCTTTCTGAGGGAAACACGGAAAGTTCAGCAAACTACCCGGCCTGTGTGTTCAAAGAAGCAACGTTACAGGGAGAATCCTGACTAGGAAATTTTAACGTAAACTGCTTTTTGTATCTCTGTGAAGGGAGAATAATCAAAAACATATCTTAAACAATTCAGCTCTGTTAAAATTGGCTAAAGACTCTTAAAATTAATGGAAATATTAACATAATTTGTAAACGTTCAATATGAGAACATATTTGGAGAGCGCTTTCATTCCATCCTCTTTCCGCTTGTATTTCATCATCTCTGGGAGATTAGAACTAAGGGTCAAGTATAACAAATGAAAACCACAGAATTATACAATTTCATTTTCGTGTTTTTAAAACCTACAAGTTTCAGCATGTTCACAAACAGATGCACACTTTTAAAACAGATTCTCTTTGGGTGTTCATCCTTTTGTGTAAAAAATGCTTTCATCTCACAAGACAATCATGAGTAATTAATTCCAGGGGAAAGAAATTCTCCTACCCTCTTCAATTATCTACATTTAAAACTAACACTTATTCCCAAAATAAGGCTTATCAATGAAAATATTCCAACAAAGTCTTGCTTTAGGTCTAAACGTGTTGGCATACCCTCCTGGTATGGAACAAAAACACCAAAAGCTTATGGGAAAGAAACTCTCACTTTCACGGGCAGAAAGAGCCGTGGGCATTGCCTGGATCACTGTGTGGCTTAAAGATTACCGTGTGATCGAAAACGGTATTAGCACCCAATAACATGTAAATATTTTTTATTTTGATCCAAGCGCGTGCCACGGCGATGGTAGTGAAAGGACGCATTTCACTCACCCTCTCAGAAGTTTGAAAAGCATACAACCCAGGGAGAACCAGTCGGCGCTGCTGTCGTACGCGGTCCCTTTCTGCAGGACCTCGGGAGCCATGTACCCGTGGGTGCCCCTACGGAGAAGAAAGGGTATGGGCGGTTATCAGTGCGTGCAGACCTTATAAAACATTCCCAGCTCATCAAGAGGTCTGAGCATCATTCATCAGTGTCGGCAACTATGAACAAGGGGGAGGGGACGACAGTGCTTCCACCAAATATGATTCAGCAAACACCCAGTGGGAAAACGACCTTTCCTGTCTTCATTAGGATAGGACTCAATATTAAATAAATTACCGTATGAAATAAATATGAACAATGCACGCACTCCGCGGTTATCGGAGGTGAAATGTGAATCTCCGGAGCCCTTCCTCACTACGGCCAGGAGGAGCCAGGGGCAGGCCCGGTTTGAGGGCTCTCCTGAGGAGACGTGTGGGGCTGGGGGAGGGAGCGGGGGGAGGGGTTGGTGAACGGTGACCGCACCGCAGCGCTAGAGACCTGGAAGGGATGGGCACGGGCGTCCCTGTGTGGCGCCACCTTCCCGTGCTGAGGGCCAGGGCTCGCACATATGCCCATCGTATCTCCCACCCTTCCACGGTCACGAGGGTCTCCAAGGCAGGGCGGGCGTGGGGGGAAAAGCTGGCAGGTACAGAGATGGAGAAATCACATATCTGGTTTAAAGAGCTGCTGACAGCTCAAAGGACTCAGCCAAACAAATGTGCAGGCGACTTGCAGGAAGCTGAGAAAAATCACCTGGGAGGACAACCATTTATATATAATATGTGTTATCTGCAACTCAAGATCCTTTCCCATCCTGCGACTCCCCACCCCTCCTTAAAGATCTGAGCACGCACCGTTCCAAGCGCGCAAGAGAGGGCTCGTGGGGAACTTTCAAAGACGTGGCCTGAAAGGGCCCCGAAAAAGCCTTTAACTGTAGCTCTGTTCCCATCCTTCATTGATTTTCTTCACCGATAGAATGGGTGATAAAATGACACCTTCATCCCACAGGGGTGCGGTGAGGATCACACGTATGTAATGGGCTTAGGATAGCGCTGGCTCTTAAAAAGAACTCAACTTAGGTTAGGGTTTTTATTCTCTATCCTTATGTTATTATAATCCTTTTTAACTCATGCTCAGAAACAGTGAGAATCTGCTCCGACAAGTGATCCTGGATCGTTAGTGATCCTGGATCAGCACTGGGCCCGATACCCTCTCTGCCTCAGAGTTCTATCTTGAAAGACTTTTCTCAAACAGTGAAAACAGGCACTGGTCCATCCCTCAGAAAAGCTCCGCCATCCAGGATCCAAAGTCTGACAGCGTGAGGTCAGCAAGGCACACTGTGAGAGAGTCAGAGATTTCCTCAAGGGGCATCCAAGCCATTTTCTGGGGAGGTTTAACTTTGCTGTTGCTGGGAAAACCTTTGTGGTGACCTTTTTAACCTGCAATTCTCGGGATCAAAACCCAGTTCTGGGATGGGAAGACCTCAACAAGGATAAATGCATGGGGTTAATGCAGATCACGTCTCTGAGTGGACACTGGACACAGCAGAGCGCTGGACCTGCCCACCTCCATGGTTTTCAGCTTCTGCCTACACGGCAGCACCCAGCGCTTCCTGCCGCGTCCCACTGACGATCTGTGCTGTTCATGCTGAAAGAACACTTGAGCATTTGAAGACACGGTGACAGGGGACGGAGCTTTGTGTTCCTGGATAAAATAAGCTGGGACTCAATGAGTCACTGATGATCTGTTTGATTCCAAAAACAAAGTTTTTCTGTGTCTTGGTGGCTGCTCCATGGTTCACTTTCAGTTTGTCAGACTTTGATTCCATCATTAGAGGGACTGGGTCTAAACCTAGACGGAGAACCAACCACAATGCTGCTGTGCAGACGGGCCAGCATCTGACGAAGTCCTGGCATCGTACCTACGGCTTTGAAACGACCAGAGAAGCCCGGTCTGGGGTGAAATTCTGGCCACAAATCTTTAATCTCGTACCAAGCCGATCCTCTCAAAGCCTCAGGGAGTTCAGACAGAGTGTAAGGAACACAAGCTTTGGAGTCGGACAGAACTGGATCTTACTTCTAGCCCCACGATGTGCCAGGCACGTCGTGACTTTGCTCAGTTCCTTAGTTTCTCTGAACCTCAGTTTCCACCCCGTAAAAGTGGCTGATTATACCCACGCCCTGTGGGTCCTCTGGGAAGATAACAACGTATTCAGAGCAGGCGGCCACACATGCCTGGGACAGCCGACGTTCAACTCATGGCATTAGTGCTGTCCCCCAGACCGGTCACTTCCTGGACAGCCTCCGGGCTGCTGGTTCCAGGAGGTCAGGGAGCTCTTCTGCCTCGGTCCCCGCTGCCAGCACCTGGCACACAGCCAATGTGAAGTAAATACTCATTACGTGAAGGAGTTGACTTCACCCTCACAATTGTCACGTGAAGTAAGCAGCATTGTTACTACCTCTTGTATAGAGGAGAAAAATGAGGCTGGTGCCACAGGGAAGGAGGATTCAAACCCACATCTGCTGACTCAAAAGCCTCTGTTCGCAGCCATGACATGCCTCCTCTACTTAAAAATACAGAATTTTGTTGTGCGTTTATCCTCTTTTAAGTAGTGGCCTCACTATCATTGTTTAAACATGGAAATCAACCTTCCCGGTCCCATCCCTTTACAGATGCTGTTCGGCTATGGACAAAAGCCCTCGTTCAGAGGTGACATGTAAATTACACTAAGAAGAGGGGGGAAGCCCTATAAGGGAATACGTAACTCTGCACCTGAAAGTTAATTCCTTTGGGAGATTAATAACTCTTCTGAGCTCTCAGATTCATACTCGGTTGTGAGTACACTAAATTGAAGAAATTAGCATAGCAAATAGCCGTGGCATTAAAAATTCAAATGATTCTCTTAAAAATGTCTGATGAACTCCCTGGGAGAGGCTTATACAACCCCAGGTTCTGGCCTCATAATTGTCAAGTGCTGGCAAAATGCTAAGGCTTTTATCACCGTATCCCAGATTCTGTAGGAAGAGAGAAACACGTTTACAGAAACGGCGCTAATCGCTATTAACATCTGATGAGGGCTTTAAATGGCATTTCTGATTTACCGCAGCCCCTCATAAAGTACTGCAGTTTTAGAACCACTTTATTTCTAGTCCCACAAAAAAAAAAAAAAAAAGGATTTATAGTTTATTTTCAGTACAGATGCATGCAATGAGACTCCTGGGAGTTACTGCAAGACCATTCAACACAGCAATGATGTACAATAAAATGGAATTTTAAGAGCTTCATTGCTAAAACTGATATATTGAAAAAGAAAAATCAAGCAAAAGCCACCTGTTTTTCCACAAACTGCACATATGTCCACATCTTCCACCCAGATAAACTGATACTAAAGAAATAGGAATAAAACCCAGTATGTATTCCGTTCTGCTTCTGCTGAGCCCCGGAGCATCTACTTCATACTCCTGTTGTCATTTTAACAATCTCAGGTTCAGGGAAGTCCTTGGGCCAGTGTCAACACTTGCAGAACAAGCACGGCCACTGCTGGAAGCAGCTTAGGGTCCCCTGAGAGGGGACAGGTGCTGGCCGACGGCCAGGGAGTCAGAGAGCTTCCTCTGCATGGTTGTTTAGAGGACGAATGTAATATTCAGATCTAACAATATGACCTGCGTTAAAAGCTTGAACTGCAAGGAGATGATTTTTTAAATTAAAAAAAGAACTCTAATTTCTTTTTAGCAAAAAACAAACCCAAACTGTTTTGAAAAAGAAGGAAAAAGTAGATGGAGAGAGAAACCTGACCTCTGAGCCTTCCTTGGAAAGTTCTATACAAGTGCCTGTGCACCTTCTTTGGCATATACGCTTTCAGGGGTCTAGTACTACCGCTACGCTACAGATAAAGAGACTGAGGGTCAAGCAGGTGAGCTGACTGCCTCAGGGTCACACAGCCAGCACGGATTTGGGTCTGCTGCTGAGGCCCCCATCTTTCCCTTAGACCACCCTGCCCCGGGGCAGCTACACTGTGGGTCCCTGCGTGTTCCCCCAAATGGTGAGAGCGAGAACACCACCACCCTTATCTCCTTTCCCACAGCCTGGGATACGGGACCTTCCCCTGACCCGGCACTGCCACATGCTGAAAATCGCTATTGGCAAGAAAAAAATGGGGGAACAAATGACCACGTCGGGGTCTGAGTGAATAGGCGAGTTGAGTTGGGAAACGACAGTGACAGAGGTGCTATACTACTCACACACTCGCGTGCGGCTTCTTTTTGGAAAAATCGCAGGCAAGACCAAGGTCTGATATCCTAACGTGTCCGTGTTCATCCAAGAGGATATTTGCGGGCTAAAATGAAAGAGAAGGTGATCTTCAAGGGTCCCCAAGAGGTCCCAGGGGATTGGCACTCGATAGCTCATTATTTTATCACAGTTCATTCCTACACATGAATCCTAGCATTAATTATATCATCACATCCAAGTGGGGCATGATACCGACAATGACATGTTTCGTGTTAATTTCAGCAGGAAAGTGGTAATGACAGATGGGAAGGATGCTACTCATCTGATGATGGAACACAGGGCAGATAACACGGGAGGGTTACAACCACAGTCTGTCGGAGTTAAAGTATTTCTTTTTCACAGCAAGAAGTGCAATCCAGCCAGGATGGTGAGCCTCTCCACAAAGGGAGCGAGTCCACAGGCTCCTTGGCCTCTGTAACTACTAGGACCTCAGAGAATGAAGCCACGAAGCACAGCACAGAAAGGAGTCTTGTAAAAATATACAAATAGTGACCAAAGAAATCAGAATAATCCACAGTGCCACATTAATCCTGATAAAATGTCATTTCTTTTATCAGTACAGAATCAACAGAGGGCCCTATCAAATGATCAAATATAATTTTGACCACAACTCTGATGAAATGTATCCATTAAAATTAGATTTAGTCAGCATAATCGTGGAAAACAAAGCTCCTCTCCTTAATATACATTGAATTACAGTCATCTTGATAGTCTTCTGCTGGAGATCAGCTATTGTTTTGCTTGAGATAAAAATAATGGCATGCCATTATAAACTTGAAGCATGAATAATCATGAATGACTAGAATTAAGTCTGAATAGAAATTAGATAATACCATTGCCTACTAAATAGCTTAGAAGACAAAAATACTGCATCAAGATGATTAGAAACCAGTTATAGATTTAAATTAAAATGTATTACAATGGCGCTTCATGGGCCTTCGGCGTGTATTTTATTCTTCTGCAAAACTCACCATGAGGAAATAAAATGTCTGTGCCAACCAGTGTCTAATTATTTCTAATGTGATGAACATACTTTTTTTTTTTTTTTTTTTTTTGCGGTATGCGGGCCTCTCACTGTTGTGGCGTCTCCCGTTGCGGAGCACAGGCTCCGGACGCGCAGGCTCAGCGGCCGTGGCTCACGGGCCCAGCCACTCTGCGGCATGTGGGATGTGGGATGTGGGATCTTCCCAGACCGGGGCACGAACCCGCGTCCCCTGCATCAGCAGGCGGACTCTCAACCACTGCGCCACCAGGGAAGCCTGATGAACGTACTTTTTTTCTTCTTTATGTTCATATGAAGGCTAAGGGAGTAATTCTTTAACCTTGCAAGAGGCTTTAAAAGTTACAAAGTCCCTTGTGAAAAACATAATATGCCCAACACTGAAATACCCCATTTTAGATTCTTAGGAAGTAACCTTTAAAAGCTAATCAAAACACATGAGCAAAGGGACATCAATTGTACATTTTAGCTGCTTAACCTGGGTTCAGGTTAAGAAGGAAGCAGAGGGGAGGCAAACCCGCTCTCCTCCCAACCTCCTTGGGAAGTTGCTACGGCTATCATTTTTCTTCTCACCATTATTTACACCGTTATATATATATCTGCGTGATCATTTCTATCGTTTGTCAAGGTCCCGTTTATCTCCTCCCCCATCTTCATGCGGATGGCTAGACGAATATCACCGCAGATGTACCAAGCAAACTCCCAACTCCTTCCTTAATGCAGAACCTGGGACCAAGCATCATGGTCTGGAATGGAAAAACTCAGAACACACTTATTTCCTTTTTTTCAAGTCCAGTAAGATTTTAAAGAGAAGCACAGTGAAGAAGTCCAAGTATGGAAGACTGGAGCTATGTAGCTCAGGGATCTGAAAAGCCGTTAGTGATTTTTTTAAGGCAAATTCAAAACAATCTGAGGCTCAGAGAGTGCCCTTTGTACGAAATTCTCCAGGCTGTCAGCCACTCTGCCCCGATCAGATCAGGCTTGCCTCAAATGAGTTATAACTCAGCCCTTCGACATGTTAGTTCACAAGTAGATACTTCCTGTAAGACATACACGTTCTCTGCTAGTTCACCTTTGTACACCTCCTGGTCTCACACCAAGCCAGGGCCAAATCAGCTGCTTAGTGACCATTAATGGAATTACAATCAATTGTAAAATGGGCGACAACAAAACACCCCTACCCTGCTTTTCACTAATTAACCAATTAAAGTTTTTGAGTTGGCATATGTGCTGCACCAGACACGGAGGTAATAGGGACAAGTAGGATGGAGTCCTTAGAACAGAGTTCAGAGTCTGGAGGAGACCGACAGCACAAAGGTGATGCCTTCATCGGGGCTGAGACGAGGAAAATGACCGGATACCATGAAAGAGGTGGAAAAGCCTGGCAGACCACAACTGCAATACAACACCTATTGCACAGGTCCGATAAACGGAAGGAGTCTGTCCAATGGCCTTACCTTCAAATCTCTGTAAACGACAAACCGATTGTGCATGTGTTCCAGTCCCAGGATGACTTCTGTGGCGTAAAACCGCATCTCCTTCTCAGAAAACACCCCGTGCTGTGAAAGGTGATAGTGCAAATCGCCCCCTGGGATCAGAGACGTGGAATTTAAATTCAGTGCATTAATTTAAAGGGAACAAAAATCACTGTCATCCTGCATAGTTATGATACAGTCGAAAAAGGTAAACTATGCTTCCGCTTTCTCCCCCCCCCCCTCTCTCTCTCTCTCTCTCTCTCTATATATATATATATATATATATATATATATAAATGTCATTGATTTCTGTAATTTGACCAAATGCTTTAAAAATTCTAGAGAAAACGAAAACATTGAGAAGACTTAGATGTGACAATGGCCAGGACGATATGAAACAAAGCCACCGTTCTCTGACAGGTATCACAGTTCCCAGATGTACCATCAAGGGGGAGGGAGGGTTAGCTAATCTGCTTTGATTACTTGCATTCTAACAACTGAATCAACCCATGTAGTGATCCCGTAGGTGGCTTAGCAACTCATTCTGTGAACAATAAATAGTAAGGAAGCAAAACAAACACATTGATCATATTGATAGATATATGAGAAAGCAAATACAGTAAAATTTTAACTGGTAAAACCCAGGTGGTGTGTATTCGGGTGTCCCCAGTAAAATTCTTTCAATTTCGCCATATGTTTGGAGTTTTCATAATAAAATGTTGGAAAAGGTAAATCATCATATGGCCTCAAGTTACAGAGACACAGAAGGCCACAAACAGGGTAAGGGAATGTTCTTATAAACCATAAAAGAAGAGCCTCAATTGATCCTCGAAAGTTCATGTGTGTCCAACTTTATTGCCCTTGATTTTATAAGTATGTTCCTGTTCACACACACATATTCCTGTATAACCACTGCCAGATCAAGGTGTCGAAGATTTCCAGCATTGCTGAAGGCTTCCCAGGCCCATCCCAGGCAGTGTTTCAGCTCACAGCCCCTAATTAAAGCCAATCGGACTCTACTGTAACGTCTCCCACCATAGATTAGTTTTGGCAGTTCTGATAGTCACATAAATAGACTCACACAGGGTACACGATGCTGTGTCTGGCTGTGTCTGCTCATTATAATGTGTGTGGAAATTCCTTCACGCTGTTGGGTAGGTCCGATTTTAAATCAAACACCCCAAATGTAATAAAACTTCAAGTGAATTTCAAAAAAGGTATTTCATTTTTTGAACTGTGTACATCTTTTAATTTCAGCTCTCGTTACTAAAAATGCTTTGAGTATATATCATGTCACTTTCTAGTATTACAAAACTACCTTTCTAGCTAAAACTCTTTCATCATTCTCTGGGTCATCAGTCACAGTTTAAAAGATCAATGTACAGTGGAACTGGGCTAAAGGCATAGAAGACTGGGCTAAAATCTGTCCTGGCCCAAAGTCAGTCCTTCAAAGTTGGTTTTTAAATACATTTCTATCTTCAGCCTATGTATCTTTAGGAGGCATTTCATTCCTAAAAGCTGAGGGCCAGGAACATGCAAACTAAACATCCAGGCCAGTTGCTTCCAGAAAATCAAGTTTCACTGTATTTTAACTATTTTATGAAAATCTTTTCTAGAAAATGCAACTTCCTGGGGAGAGACTGGGAGGGCCAGAGGGAAATGGCAGTCAACATTTTTAATGAAGTTCAACTGAAAATTGAAGAATAGAAGGTTTCCTTAAACTTCAGGAGGAATTTAGTTACCTGAAAGACCCAAATGGCCAGTCTGTCTGGAGCAATGCAAACTAAGATAAAACATCATGAAAACACAAACAAACAACATCATGGCAAAGTTTTGCAGTGTATTCAGACTTCCCAAGTCTTGCTTACCGTTCATCAGATCCAAGATGAAGCAGAGTTTATCTGGCGTATGGAAGGCATAGGTCATACAGACAATGAAAGGACAATCCTAGAGTGAAAAAAAAAAAAAAAAAAAAAATATATATATGAAAAGCAAAAGCTGCCCTGGAAAGCCATCTACTGCCAAACACCATCTACACATTTTTTTTTTTATCCATGCCACTGCCCCATGCATGAAATACAGACACCTACCTGGTAACTTTAACAGACCCAGGAAAATGGGTCTGGTTCCATGGAAAAATGCACAGAGACACAACACTGCTAATTAGAGATGAACTCAAAGGTGCTCTGTCACTCTGATTCAATCATGACTCCTCTATCTACATCTTCAAAAGACTCAGATTCTACAGAAAAATATTACTGCCTTGCTAGTCTTTCTGTTGGTCTACATTTCAGTTCTGGCTAGTCAAGTATCCATTTCAATCTCTGATTCTGAGGTTGGAAGAACCATACCATGGGGAGAAATGTTATCTGTATTACTGTTCTGAAACACTGAGAATAAAAATGGAATTAAATTAGCTTTTGAAAGTGGAAAAATATACCAGAGCTGAGGACAGAAAATTTCAATTGTAAAGATGCCAATTTTCCCCCAGATTAATCTCTAGATTCCATGCACTCTAATTAAAATGAAAATTGACAAACTGATCCCAAAATTTATATGGAAATGTAAACGGCCAAGAAAAGTTCAGATACACTTGAAGAAAAATAAAGCTGGAAAACTCATAGTGCTAGATATCAAGACTTATGGTAAAGCAACAGTAATTCGGTATGGAACTAGCCCAAGGACAGACAAATCAACCAGTAGAACAGAACAGAATCCTGAAGTAGACCCACATGTAAATGCTCACTTGATTTGTAATAGTGACCCAGCAGGGTGGGGGGAAAGCATGGCCTTTTCAATCAGTGGTGCCAGAGCAACAGGCTATCTGTACAATCAGCTGTGGATGTTCACCCCTACCTCACACCATACACTAACATCAACCCCAGGTGGATATAGACCTCAAGGTTAAACAATAAAGCTTCTAGAAGAAAACCAAAGAGAACAACTTCAGGACCTTAGGGTAAAGTAAAGATTTCTTAAACAGGCCACAAAAAGCACTAACAATAAAAATATTGATAAGCTGGACTAAAATAAAAGTAAGAACTTCTGTTCTTCAGAAGACACCAGTAAGAGAGTAAAAAGGTGAGTCACAGAATGGTAGAAGATATTTGCAATCCATATATATCTTGAATATATGAAGAACTCTCAATAATCAATAAAGAAAAAGCAAACAACCCAGTAGAAAAATGACAAAAGAGCAACAACAACAATAAAAATAATAATGTAGGCACTTCACACAAGAGTATCAAATGGCCCGCAAGCCTATAAACAGATGCTAGGCCTCAGTTTTCCCTAAAGAAATGCAAATTGAAAATCACAATGTGTCATCACTAAAACCCATGAGAATGGCTAACATTAAAAAGACTGACAGGGCTTCCCTGGTGGCGCAGTGGTTGAGAATCCGCCTGCCGATGCAGGAGACACGGGTTCGTGCCCTGGTCCGGGAAGATCCCACATGCCGCGGAGCAACTAAACCTGTGAGCCATGGCCGCTAGGCCTGCGCATCCGGAGCCTGTGCTCTGCAACGGGAGAGGCCACAACAGTGAGAGGCCCGCATACCGCAAAAAAAAAAAAAAGACTGACAATGCCAAGTGTTGCAAAGGTATGGAGTTAATGGAACCTCCAATATGGTGCTGGGAAGGCAGAATGGTACTACCACTTTCACAAGATGTTCAGTGGGATCTGCTAAAGCTGATCACTACCTGCAAAGCCTATGAGCCAGCATTTTTACCCCAGGGTATGTACCCAACAGCAATCTGTACTCATGTGCACGAGAATCTGTACTCATGTGCACCAAGGACATGAGAATGGTCCTCATGGCACTATTCAAAATAGCCCAAACCAGGAAATAACCCCAATGTCTACCAACAGGAGGATGGATACACGAATTGTGGCACATTTATATGATGGAATACTATAGAACAGGGGCCACCAAACATTTTCTGCAAAGGGCTAGACAGTAAATATTTTAAGCTTTGCAGGCCTCATCCAGTCTCTATCACATATTCTTCTTTGTTTCTTTTCTTTACAACGCTTTAAAAAGGAAAAAAAACATTCTTAGTTCATGGGCTGTGAACAAAAGCCAGATTTGGTCCCTGGGCCACACACATAGCCTGGTGACCCCTGCTATTTAGCTACAGAAGGCACTGTTGCTAAGAGCAACGACTCAGATGCATCTCGCAAGCAACACTGAGTGAGAGAAGCCAGACACAAAAAGAATACATTTATATAAAGTTTCAACACGGGCAAAGCTAAATTACCGTTTGAGACATCTGGGTAGTAGTTAGCTTGGGCGTGGGGTGAGTGGCTGGAAGGGACACAGGGAGACTTCTGGAACACCAGTAACTTTTTATCTCTTGACATGGGTGCTGGATACACACATGTGTTCCCTGGTGAAAATCCATCAGTGCCCCACTAGGTCTAGAACTAGGTCCATTGAGATAAATATACAGTGTACACTTGCCACTCAACTGATTCAAATAACAAATGGCATGCAATATCTATATCCACTTCCTTAAGAGAAGCAAAGAATTATTAAATTCCACAGAAAGTATTCAAATTTCAACAGAATAATCTGAAACAGAATTCACATTGTTCACACCTGTCGATTAAGGGCATCCAGATAAATTTGTGTTAACACATTCCTATGTGCTCAAGATTCATGAACTTGCACTCAATTTCCATAAATCTTCTGGAGGAAGTTACTCCAGAATGAATTAGAAAATTTATTTTGTGCTCACCTAGTTTTCCTTAGAGGTCTGTTGAGAGGTGTTAGTGTTTACTAATGTTAAGATTTATTTTGCGTTAAACAGGTAAAATAAGGGTGTTAGCCTTTATCTGTTAAAAGCCATGTGGTTCTTGGTGGGTGGGTACCCTCCTACTTGCAATCCCACCAGTGTTTCACCAGACCTTTCCATAGTCTGCTGGCGACGGCTCATGCTGCTCCAAGTATCATGCTTCTTCCTAAATGGGGTTCCCCACATACTCTGGTTCCTGATCTGATGAACAATTCATCTCTAGGGCAGAGCAGCGGGGGACCAGGAACTTAGTAAAGCCTCTGGGTCTTTCCCAGCTTGAGAGAGCAGCTCCACTCACTTCACCCAGAGGACAAACGGAGCGTGGAAAGGGGGTATTTCTGAACATGATGGTGTATGATCATTCTAATGACGGCCCTGAGAAAACTGCAAAAGGTCAAAGTACAGTTAAGATACTACGTTATTAAGATGGGACATGAATTGGAGATTTAGAATCATACGCCACGGGAGTAGAAAGGGCTCTTAAGAAAGAAAAAAAAAAAAAAAATCACGTGGTCTGATTTCTTTATTTTAAAGACAAGGAAACTAAACTCCCCACCCCCTAAAAGGGAAATGTCTTGCCTGAGGTCACAAAGGAATTTGGTAGCCAGCCAAGATTCAAACCCCAGCTCTCTGACCCTGGACTCTTGGCAGAGCTGTCCTATGTGACCCTACTTACGAAGGCGAAGTTTCCATAGCAACGTGAAATAAAAGCTCCGCTAAAGGGATTTGACTTGGTTGCCTCTACAGAATTTGCTGACCATGATCCCTCATCTCTGAGGCCCTGAGCAGATACCATCTTGAGTCTCAGGTGGGGTCCGAGACACAAAGAACTGAATACTGACCCAAGTGGACAAACAGGCCGCGGTTTAATGATGGTGTTGGTATGGTTTCAAAGACAATTATGGTTAAGATGTTCTGCCTTGATTATAAATTCAAGGTAAATAAGAACTAGGGGGTTTTTTACAGGTGGATACTTAATTAAAAGCTCTTCAGCAAGGAACTGTCTTCTTTGATTTCCTACCTAGTGAGCAAAATAGCCTGCATTTTGTAGGAACTTAAAACTGTGATAAAATAGACCAAAAAGTAATCCTTCAGAACAATTCTCTCCACTGCAGTCAGAGGAACCTTTTCAGACTTGCAAGGCTTATCATGTTATCTTCCTACTTCAAACACTTTGTTTCCAACGGCTCTTAAGATTTTTAAAAATCCTCAGTACTGGCCCAGAAAGCTCTTTCTGGTCTGGTCTGGCCTCTGCTTGCCTCTCTCCCTTACAACTTCATCCTGTGGTCCTTACCTATCACTTCTGACCGCACCTCTGCCGACCTTCTGTGAGTCCCCAGAACTTCCGTGCTCGGGGCCCACATGTGCCCCGGCACCTCCTCTGACTTCAGAGGAGCGTTAGTGGACAACACCTCCGCCCTGCTAAATGCCTTCCGAGCACCGTGGACCTGTCTTCCCTACCTCTTGCCACGTGTTCCAATGATCAACACATTTGTGAGACAGTCTGAATAAACACCAGCTCCTCTCATTCTATGCAGCTCTATAAGAACAAGGACCAAACTAGGGTTTCAGGAACCCCGTCTCGTAGTGGAGGGCCCGGCACAATCTAGGTCTCAAGTGTGGATCAAGGAATGAATGAGCAATGCTTCTCATGAACAACAACCGACTGAATTAACGAAGGTGCTGACGGCTCCTCCCACTCATGGACATACGTGTCCTTGATTCCCTTTTTAGTATCCGAAAGTTACAGAATAAAACTGGGAACAGTACTTCCTACTATCTCTTTGGGGGATGAGAAGTAGGAATGCTCAATTTGAGACTGAAAGAGAAAAACAAACTTCTAGTAAATAGAAAACTCTGATGGGTGACTCTGGCTCATTTTCATGTGAAATCATATTGGAAATCATATTGATACAGGCTGATCTAAAGCATCACCTAAGGAGGCAATTTTAAACTAAAGATTACTTAAATCCTATAAACTGTGGCCTTTCATTAGCAAAAACAATTCCAAATAACTTTACTACAATTCTTTCAATTCTTTACTACAATTCTTTTTTTTTTTTCGCGGTACGTGGGCCTCTCACTACTGTGGCCTCTCCCGCTGTGGAGCACAGGCTCCGGACGTGCAGGCCCAGCGGCCACGGCTCACGGGCCCAGCCGCTCCGCGGCACGTGGGATCCTCCCGGACCGGGGCTCAAACCCGCATCCCCTGCATTGGCAGGCGGACTCTCAACCACTGCGCCACCAGGGAAGCCCTACAATTCTTTAAATTATGTACTTATACATGTTTAAAACGCTAAACACTTTTGATATTTGAATAAAGAATATAAACAAGTCTTTTAAATTAGCTCAAAGCAGTAGCCCAATAGAACCCCTATTTTTAATTTATTCCCTTATGGGTAGACCAGTGAGGAACTCTACAACTACTTAACCACTCTCCCTCACCTGAATAAAACAAAAACGCTACATGAAAATTAAAATTGTACGTATATTTTTCCAACACCAAAATTTTTTTTCCATAGGCTTTCCCGTGAATAAATATCCAAGGCTTTGAGATAACTCATTAAAAATTAACACTTTAATAAAGCACTTAAAATCTGCAGTAAACACACATCCATGTCTGAAATGAAGACACAGACATTTCAAGAGATACTAGAAGCCAATGCTATTCACATTGATTCCCATACAGTGTGCAGGCCACTCAGATTCCATTCCAATCAGTTAAAATCTTGATCATGCACACAGGGTAACTCTTATTTGAAATGTTTAATGTCCATACGTTGGCAGGTAGAGGCACATAATTAGACATTACTATTTATAGCAATGGCATTTTCATCTGCTATAGTTGAGCTAAATTATGATATCCATTGGCTTCGATAGCAAATAGACTTTCCAGAACCACTTAAAACTAATGCTAGAATAATATAAACGCCAATACAATGAATACAGGTGACAAACAATAAAACATGGAGCCTACAAACGGATGAGAAAAAGAACACTGGGACTGTCCAGGGAGTCCGGGGACTTTGGGCAAAGAAATGATGTCTCTGGGTCTCAGGTTCCTTGCTAACTAGCTGAAAGGAATTCTTTGAGTCACCATTAAGATCTGAGTCTTTCAAAACCTTTGTGTGAAGATGACCTTATTTAGAACCCAGCTATGATGGCTGGAAGCACCATCCCGCCTCCCCCGGGGCCCCTTGTCTCACTTGCCAGGACACATGGGCACTGCCCAGGTTCCTGGGATGGTGGGTTTTTCTGCGTGTCTTTATATACATCTGTACAGGTAAATAAAAGCCGAGGTTTTGATCCTGGGTGATACTATTAACAGGAAAAGAAATGAGAACGCGACACTGCTTTGCAAATCAGGATGACACAGCGTAAAAGCTTGCTTTTACACGTGCCGAGCTCAAAATGACAGCCTGACATACAAATAAAACATCCAGGGACTTCCCTGGTGGCGCAGTGGTTGAGAATCCGCCTGCCAATGCAGGGGACACGGGTTCGAGCCCAGGTCTGGGAAGATCCCACATGCCGTGGAGCAACTGGGCCCGTGAGCCACAACTACTGAGCCTGCGCGTCTGGAGCCTGCGCTCCGCAACGAGAGAGGCCGCCATAGTGAGAGGCCCGCGCACCGCAATGAACAGTGGCCCCCGCTCGCCGCAACTAGAGAAAGCCCTCGCACAGAAACGAAGACCCAACACAGCCAAAAGTAAATAAATAAATAAATAAAATTAAAAACAAACAAACAAACAAAAAACATCCAACAGGCAGAAACGTAGTGCTGGAAAAGGAAAAGGCCAGCGTCCACAGCAGGTAAAAGTAGCAAGTGCTGAGAAGATAAGGTTCCCTCCAAATGAAACACGGACGGGGAAGCACCCTGAAGGGACAACTGGGGTTTGACTAAGCCAAGTCACTTCCTCTCTATCAGTTTGTGAAGGATGGGAGCTACGTTTCTCTTACTTTTTCTTCTCTGGGTTAGTCCTTCTCAGTCACACAGCCAATTCTTAACTATATTCAAGTGATTTTTTTTTTGTCATTGATATGATTATTTTCTGCCATCTCTGCAACCATATTCCACAAGAAGGAAGTCATAAATACTCACAAAGGGACAAGATGTCAGTGTGCACAGAGATGGTGGCTAGAACATTCCTAATTCCGAAAGTAGACAGAGGTAATATCTGAATTATTATTTATACTAACTTAGTGCTGCTGCTCCCTGCTATAAATTCTAATCCCCCCAAGAACTGGCTAGCCACGTAATTCACCAGAAAAAAAAAAAAAAAGCCTGTATTTTAAATAAGTTGTCCTGATACAAAAACCAAAACACACAAACCCAACAGTGTTCAAAATTGAATACTTACTCCTGTGCTCACCAGGGACAACATGATCCTTTCATTTAAGGCTAAGGTTTCTCCTTGTTTCATCTTGATCCTCTTCTTATCCAAGCATTTCATCGCATACCTAGAAACATAAATATTATTGAAAAATCTGCACTGAGAATACATCTAAACAGATTAAACGATATGCATCACACTGGGGGAAGTTTCTAAAGATGTGGGAAGTGTTTTAAAGAAGCAAAATGCTTCTAAGAAACTAAGGAAATCTGAATCAAGTGGAGACTTCAGTCAATAATAACATATTTGGGCTTCCCTGGTGGCGCAGTGGTTGAGAGTCCGCCTGCCGATGCAGAGGACGGGGGTTCGTGCCCCGGTCCGGGAAGATCCCACATGCCGTGGAACGGCTGGGCCCGTGAGCCATGGCCGCTGAGCCTGTGGGTCCGGAGCCTGTGCTCCGCAACGGGAGAGGCCACAACAGTGAGAGGCCCGCGTACCGCAAAAAAAACCAAAAACAAAAACATATTTGTTCGTTCATTGTGACGAGTGTCCCACACTAAGTAAGATGAGGACTGGGCATGGGGTACATGGGAACTCCCTGTACTATGTCTGCACTTTTTCTGCAAACCTAAAATAACTGTAAAATAAAAAGGCTATTTTAAAAAAATCAAGCAATAATCAAGAGATTTCTATTATTATATGATAATATATGATATATATGATATATATGATATATATGATTATATGATATTTCAGTTAAATAAGAGCATAAAGTAGATAGATATAAAATTCAGGGAAATAAATTTTGTATGTATTGCCACTGCCTAGTACCACTGTGTGTGTGTGTGTGTGTGTGTGTGTGTGTGTGTGTGTTTTGTGGAGGTGCCGTACATGTCATATTTAGCATTTAGGAATTGTGAATTCAGCACTGGTCAAGATTTAATAAGCGCATAGAGTGTAAGACTCTAAAATGTTGATGATTGACCAAATGGGAAGGGAAAGCATGTGTCCAACACTCCGTGTTCTAAAATGGCACTTTATTGATTTGTTTTAAATCTATACTTAAGTTATCATATTTCAAATAATAAAAAGAATCAGTAAGATTTTTTTTTTTTTTTTCAGTAAGATTTTTATATTCAAGTTATATTCAAGTTAGTTGAGAAGAAACCATTGACAGCTTAAGATTTTTGAAGATTTGGAACAAACTCACATTCAGGAAATACAGACATGTTACTCAGCACACTCTGTAATCACAGGTTAAAGAAAGCAGATGCTTTTTCAGCAGGACAAGGGAAAGCTGAAAGGAAATTTTTACAAGGGTTTTGGGGGCTTAAGAATTCTGCATGCATGACTGTAAATTCCCACTGATATACTACTTCACGACACCCAGGTATACCAGTTGTCTGGCTGTGGCAGGACACACAAAATCCACTTATTCCTAACTTACTTACAACTTATAATGTTATGAGTTACAGCACAACAGAGATAGATGTTCAAATTTGATATCTTTATCCACTCTTCCAGGAGTTCTATATGACAAATCCATTTGTGAGACATTGATTGGCTTAATTATGGGATCAAATATTGAGCACACATGAAGTGACGCATTCTTGAAATATTTATTTTTTATGATAAAGAATTTTCAAAATGCCTCATACTACTTCTATCACCACCCTGCTGTGACGATGTTTAATAAGACCTTTGGATTGCAGACCACAGAGAAGGTGGCATCCACAGGTCTTGAGCCCCTCAGAGTAAGCAAGCTGAGGGGCCCCCCGCCCCCAAGGGCAGGCAGGCGGCAGGTCACCGTCACTGGCAGCCTGGAGGCTGCAAAGGACGTGCTCGAGGATTCATGGGAGCTGAGCTTGGCCACTTCCTAGCTGTGTGACTCCTGAGAAGCGTCTACCCTCAACCTATAAAATAGAAGACTATTTACCATGCCCTGGCGGTTTCCGAGAGTCGGGTGGAATTGTAAATGTGTATAAAGAGACAAATTGATATTACTGACTTCTAACAACGACACGTGACAGACTGGGTATCCTCAGCACCTCGACAAGCAGTTATGATGAAGTAAGACTAAAATTTAGTGAAAGGTAACGAACGACAGGTAAAGTGCATCATTTAGGATCAAAAAGCCCACCGTGCAGCACAGAACTGGAAGGTATGTTTTCTGTCACCCCAAACTGCACATGCTAAATCACAGGTGGGTCAGAAGAGAATGTCTCTCCCCTGCAAAGCAGAGAATTCTTTGCAGTCTGATCAGACTGGGAGGCCGTACATAACACCCCTTCTTGGCCACCTCTGGATTCCTGGCTCTTCACCCACGGCCTGAACCACTGCAGGCTCCCGATACACAGTTTCCAGTTACCTTCCCATTTAGCGCTAAGAGGTAGAAGTTCCAGATCATCTCGTTCGCTATGCTTTACAAAATACAGCCTATTTCCTTCTGAGCTAAATTACTGCAGGAGTGAGATCACAGGCTTCCATAAATCTACACAGGGGTTTTCTTTTGATGCGAGCATAAAATTCTCTTAATATTCCCAGCAAAATATATGAGCCTAGAAAGCTTACATTTTTCCAGTGTCTGCTTTCCTGCAACCATATACTTCACCGAATCCTCCTCGTCCAATAATCCTATGTACGCTGAAATCATTCATGGTCAACTGTGAATTCAAAATGCGACACGGAAACGTAAAACTGCATAAAAATTGTGCTGTTGTTTTCATGTTAAACATATACAGTTATTAAAACAGCGATTCAGATACACCTGCCCTTTCCGTGACTGGGCCCTCAAACTGAGAGGTGAGAAGCACAAGGTGGCAGGGCGTTCTAGAACCACCTTCTATGCCAACTGCACAGAATGCAAACCATGGAGGCAAATGGGAAGATGACACAGTGCTAGGCGAGTTAGATTGGTTTTCCAATCTCATAAATCTTATATTGTACGATGTACGCTTTGAAGACAAGTGAATGTGAAATTTCCACTCAAAACACAAAGCAACATCAGCTACTCTGAAGTCTAAAGTTTGGGAACAGTTCAGCAAGGCCAGGAGCGTCATGGTAGAAAAACAGGTCCACGTCAAGGCCATCTATGTTTTCCTAACTGTGGGCCATATGATCAGAAAGCCCAACAGATGCTGGCCATGTGAATGTTTTATCAATAATGTCAGTGAGTAGAGAGGACTCATGCTGGGCATGTGAGCATGAAACCAGACCAAGTGTGAGTAACTCTATGAAGAGGCTATATTCATAAGCACTTTGTCAATATCATCCCAGCAATGCCCTGCTTCCTAAGCAGTTTTCACGGCATTAGATGGTACAAAGGCAGATAGATAGTCCTATGTTCGTGGTAAGAGGCCAGCAGATAACAGAAAATGCCTACTAGTTTATGTATCCTGGCAAATGAAGGGTCAGATGCTTGAAGGGTTTCCCCAGACAACCCTTCAAATATCATGTCTGCAGCCAGGGAGGGGCATCTGGCCCATTAGCTTCATGTTTGGTGCTCAGAGGACATGAGGACGTGAAGACATGAGGATACCACGTCTGCTAAAGGAACACAAGCACAAGGGAGCTTCACAGCAGACAGAAGGGATTTTTTTTTTTTTTGGCCGTGCTGCAGCATGCCACAGCAACAGACCAGGGATCGAAGCCGTGCTCCCTGCAGTGGAAGCATGGAGTCCTGACCACTGGACCGCCAGGGAAGTCCCAATAAGGGATTATTTTTAAAAATGTGTCACTGCCTCTTGCTTCTCAATCCTGCCAGGAAATGGGGTGGAGAGAGGAGGTTAAAAAGAAGAAGAAGAAGAAAAAAACCCCACTTCTTTCAACAGTACTGCTCAAGTAAAAAACTAAAAAAAAAAAAAAAAAAAAAAATCCAGTTATTTCTTTTTCTCAATTGCAAACCTCTGTGAAGGGAGAGCATAAAGGAAAGGGGAAGAGAAATGTACACTCTAAAAGCGAAGTAAAGAACATGCCCTAGAATTACTGACAGTGAAGAGCTAACAGAAGATACAATGCTAAGGGGTTTTAATGTCAGAAAGTAGCCTGTCTTTGAGCACTGCTTTTATCATTCTCAAAATAATAAAAAAAGATGAAACCATGGTCTAGTAAAAGATGCCATCATGTTTATTACATCACTGCACCTAAGAGTAAGAAAAAAAGGAACTTTACCAAGATGGCATAAGGCACGGCCATACGGGAATTACATTACGTAGAAGACTTGTATTTTTACAACTACTTCTGTTAAAAGGTCATTCACCACTTAAAATAACTATTCTTAAATAAATAAACACATTCTTACATGAATATGAGAAAATAGAATTAAAATTCCAAGTGTTTACAATTGGGTATAGGAGGATGGAGCTTTCATGCATAAAGCCATAAGCACGACATCTGTTTGGGCAGTGTGTTACCCTTGGGAGTATGCTGCCGAATAAAACATTTTCTCACGAAGTTGAGCCAGAGGAAATTTTTATTTAAAAAAAGAAAGGCAAAGATGATACTCACATGGATATTTAATTCCACGTTTTTCCACTGACAAAATCTAGTGAACTTGTCACTGAAAAAGAACGTAAGGAATTACTGAAAAGTTAAATATCAAGTTAACTGAGAAACTAGAATTGTACTGCTTGTGTTGCTTCTCAAACGGAGTAAGTTTTCATAAACATTTTTTCACAAAGGATTCACCTGGTATTTAAGGCTTTATTTTATGATTCGAATTGAAGACTCTGTGTTTCTCCTTTGTCATTATGCTGTGGTAACATCTTTATCTGAGTCAGCACTGTCCAACTGATGGGTAACAGAAGCTGTGTATGTAATTTTTTTTTTTTTTTTTTGCGGTACGCGGGCCTCTCGCCGCTGTGGCCTCTCCCGCTGCGGAGCACAGGCTCCGGACGCTCAGGCTCAGTGGCCATGGCTCACGGGCCCAGCCGCTCCGCGGCATGTGGGATCTTCCCGGACCGGGGCACGAACCCGTGTCCCCTGCATCGGCAGGCGGACTCTCAACCACTGCGCCACCAGGGAAGCCCGATTTGATTTAATTTTATGTTGAAATGATAATTTTTTGATATATTGGTTTAAATAAAATATATTATTAAAATCAAATTACAGGGCTTCCCTGGAGAGGCCCGCGTACCAAAAAAAAAAAAAATTAAATCAAATCAATATACAATTTTAATGAGATAGTCTACATTCTTGCTTTTGTATTAAGCCTTTGAAATCTGGTGGGTACTTGCCCATCTTAATTCAGACTAGTCATATTTCAAGAGTTCCACGGCTACACGTGGTTAGTGGCTACCATACTGGACAGTGCAGCTCTCAATGACAAAAAAATTGCTGTTTACAAATAATTAGAGGGGTAGCAAATATAATACCTAAATAGTGCTTATCATGCTCCAGGCCCTGTTCATCTACTCCTTCAACAACTCCATGATCAGGTACCGTGATGATGCCCAACTTACAGCCAAGAACACCAGAGCTTGCCCAAGGTCACACGGAGAGAGAATGGGTGGAGCCGCATTTGAACCCAAACCAATGTCTGCCTCACAAAGATGCAAACAGTGCAGGAGAGAAACCCTCAGACGAGAATCGGAAGATGGAAGTCACACTGCACTGATAAGTTCCCAGTTTACTCAACTGCTGGAGGAGTGTTTTTTTCATCCATGAAGTAAGAAACATATCTATCCCATTAATAAAGGCACTATTGGGATTATTTTTTATTAATGAGCAACATATCTATAAAATGTTTGCTTTAAAATTTTTTTCCAGAAGAAATGCACTCTGGATTGAATACTCCTTAAAAGCAAAGAACATTTTTGGTGATTGCTGGACTTCATCTAGCCCCTGGCAGGATTCCTTACATAGGAACGGTATTCAGGGTTCTATGAAGGAATGAATGAATTAAAAAAGGAAGAAAGGGAAGGAGAGAGAAAGGCAGGAAGAGAGGGAGGGAGTTCTTATGAAGTGCAAGTTACAGGTATTATCAGCACTATAATACGATGCCTTAAGGCATCCAAATATCCCAGGTCCCTGGGGGTTTCATCTAATATGTCTTCTAAGGATCTTTAAAAAATATTTCTGAGGCTAATAATCAAATTAAGAATTAAAAGCAGAAGAACTCTTGTAATTACATATAGCATCTTTTTTCAATGACTCTGAAATGCCTTTTAAAGAGTGTTTCACTGATCCTCCTAACATCTCTATGAGGTTGGTAAAATAAATTTTGAGTTTCTGAGAGTTATTTCAAAGAGTTTTTTTTTTTAAAGCATGGTGAGTGCAAAAGGTGAAACCACACTGGGGTGAATAAATCCATGACTTTGAAATCACTTGGTGCGTGAGGCTAGCTCACACCCTGCCTTCTCACGGATTCTGGAGTTCAGAGATGGCAACAGAGCTGGGGGTGTGGGTGTGTGTGATCTGGCACATTTTATGAACTTACAAACTAGCTGGGGAGGGTAAACAACCAGGGAGAGAGAATTGCCCTGCTGGCCAAGAGAAGAGTCGAGGAGAATCAACTCCCAACCCATACCTTGCGCCAAAAGAACACACACTCCATCAAAAAATAAGAATGGACATTTTGCCCATTAAATGCGATAGAAAGTTCTTCTTTAGGAAGTACAGACGGCTGCTGGGTGTCCTGGCTGTCGTGTGCCCACGCGGTTCCTTGAGCTCCATTCCTAGGCAATATCTAGTCACTAGAACAGGCACTTCTGGATGGGGAAGAGGAACCAGGGCTGAGAATAGGGCAGAGCCTGGGCAGCACAGGGTTTCAGAGCCAGAGCCCTTGCAGGTGACGTAACCGCCGCCTCGGAGGGAAGAGCAGGGGTGAAAGATACAAAGAGGACTGGGGCGCAGCGAGGGCCAGCAGAATGAGTGTTTTTAACTCTAACCCCTGACGCGGGCTTTAGATTACTGAGCGACGTGACGTTCACTGCTGAAGCGAGGCTCACCAGCCTCATCCAGAAGAGGGAGAGCCTCCCTCTGGGATTCAGCCCCACAGGGAACTTAACCCTGAGTCCCTGCTGGGCCTCAGGAGAAGGTGGAGAGGCAGGCTCAGCACTGCTGAAGACGTCCTCTTTTTTTTTTTTTTTTAATTTAATTGAAGTATAATTGATTTACAATGTGTTAATTTCTGAACAGCAAAGTGATTCAGTTATACACATATATATTCTTTCTCATTATGGTTTATCACAGGATACATGTGATATATATTCATTACATATTCATTATGGTTTATCTAGTTCATTATTCATTATGGTTTATCTCGTTTCCTGCTATACAGTAGGACCTTGTTGTTTTTCCATTCTCTATATACTAGTTGGCATCTGCTAACCCCAAACTCCCAGTCCAACCCCTGCCCCACCCCGCCTCCCCCTTGGCAACCATAAGCCTGTTCTCTACATGAAGACTTCCTCTTTACTTCTCTACTATCAAACTTCAGTGTGGCCACCGAGAAAAATCACCTGAACCGTGAGGCCTTTGGAGAGCACGGCCAGTCCAGACGATGAGGAAGGAAGCAAGCCTACAAGGTTCTATTTATGGAGTGCCTGTGCTTTTCAAAACCCAAACTCTGGACTTCCCTGGTGGCGCACTGGTTAAGAATCTGCCTGCCAATGCAGGGGGCACGGGTTCGAGCCCTGGTCTGGGAAGATCCCACATGCCGTGAAGCAACTAAGCCCGTGCGCCACAACTACTGAGCCTAAGCTCTAGAGCCTGCGAGCCACACTGCTGAAGCCCGCACGCCTAGAGCCCGTGCTCCGCAACGAGAAGCCACCGCAATGAGAAGCCCGCGCACCGCATGGAAGAGTGGCCCCGCTCACCGCAACTAGAGAAAGCCGCGCGCAGCAATGAAAACCCAGCGCAGGCAAAAATAAATAATAAATTAATTAATTAACAACAAAAAAACCCAAACTCTGAACTCTTGGCCTGACAATGGATTTTATTTTTACTGTTAATTCGATAATGTATTAACATAAATAGAACCAAATATATATATATATATATAAAATAACTGACTTTAAAAATAATTCATTTATATAAAATGGTAACAGTTTCAGAAAATCCAATGTGCGTGCTTGCCTAAAAAGCAAACAGTTTCACTTGTATTTCCTGTGGTGATAAGAGTGAATGGTTAGGGGGAGGAGGCTGGGAGAGGGATGGATTAGGAGTCTGGGTTTAACAGATGTAAACTATTACACAGAGAATTGATAAATAACAAGGTCCTACTATATAGCACAGGGAACTATATTCAACATCCTGGGATAAACCATAATGGAAAAGAATATGAAAAAGAATCTGTGTGTGTGTGTGTGTGTGTGTGTGTGTATATATATATATATATATATATATAATTGAATCACTTTGCTGTACAGCAGAAATTAACATTGTAAATCATCTATACTTCAATAAAACTAAAAAAAAACAAAACAAAAACCCACAGTGAATGGTTAACTCAGTGGCAGAAAATGAGCGCGCAGGTTTACCTGGTGGATACACGATGGAGTTAACAAGACCTCTTCCCCAGTTTTAATTACTATCCCCATCTCTCCCCTCTCCACTAAGGATCATATAACAGTGAGGTTGACCCAGGAGTTTGGGAAAAGTCAGATTTTAGAATCAGCAGCAGTGGAGACGGCCCCGGACTTGGCTGAGTCTCACCCCGGGGCCGGCATCCTATCCCCTCAGTTTGATTCCACGGCTTTTTGGCAAAGCCTCTGCTCCTACTCAGAAAAATGTAATCGTTTGTATGCAGATTCATTTCCTGAAGAATTGACTCTACTCCAAGATAAAACTATCTCTTCAACTCTGGTAGAATCATGACACAACTTATTTTATTTTATTTTAATTATTTTAGTTCTATGAACATGTGGAGAAAAAAAAAAAAACTGCACTGAAGTATTTGCTCTTAAAGGGCAACTACTACTGAACAGCTGCGGGCAGCTCCATCGATGAGGCACGGTCGCCACGACAACTGTCTAGAAATTAGCTGAGTTTACGGAGAAGAGTACAGTCAGGGCGAATGCAGACCCAGTGTTAGAAAGTCCAATTCCAAAGGTGCATCATCATAGAGGCACACTCAAAATACTGAAGGACTGACTCTTCGGTGCCTGAGAAGCCTGTGAACACTTTCCCAGGGGCACATGTGCAGTGCCCCTTCCCTGTGGAGAACAATCTACTTCAACATCGTGCCACTTTACACATCACCAAGTAAACTGCATAATTTTCAGAATTTTATAAGACAGACATACCCTATAGCTTGAGTAACCCAGAGGGATGTATTTATCGGGTACATTAATGATATATATGACTACAGACATTTGCCGATACTTAAATTCTACTATGTAAAGAATCAAGAGAAGGCTTGTCTCACTTTGAAGGATATGATTTCAATATATAAACAAATGAATTAGATATAGACTCGTGCTTGCATTAGCAAAGGTGTCCCAATAAGATACTTTTAATTGTGAGGTTCCTTAGCCTATTTAAATTTTGGACCATTTGGAAGCTAAAGAACTAGAGGTCAACGGGATGTTAAGATATACAAATCCTAAATTATAAAGTACAGAGGAAACAATCTAATGCAAAGCCTGGCACACAGCACATGGTCAATAAATGCTTGTTGAATGAATAAATTAACACATTTCAAGGACAGCACTGATTGGGTAAAATGAGGCACACCTACACAGTACAAGATCTTATCAGTATAAATACAATGCTATATAACTAAGATAATGCTACATGTCAAATATATCTCTATTTTAAAAAGGATTTTATACATAAAGTTTCATACCTTTCCATGAACTTTTGAAAAATGCTGCCTCGAAGACTCTCACAAATTTCTTCTATGTAAGGCTGGAAAGGATGGAAAAGAAATTCCACACTGCATCAGTAAGAACATAATAAAGTGAAAAACAGAAAAGGATGAGACTCAGGCGAGGTGAGGCTCCAAATCACGTGCTCCCACAGCACCTTGTACTTGCCCTTCTCAGCCTTGAACAATTTTCACCAGTGGACTCCTGGTCACGATTATTTACTTGTAGTAATCTACACCACTCAATGACATGTTCCATGAAGGCACGGACAGGTCTGTGCTGTGGGCCACTGCACCCCTGCTGCCTAGCACAGCTCCTGGCAAGTCACTGACACATCTTAAATGGCTGGAATTAGCTTCATGGGCATGCGACCCATATGCAGTCCCACAGAAGAGCCCAGGGCTCCGTTTGGTGCCCTGCTGTTGTCATCCTGAAATTCTTAAGAATTTCTGAACAAGGGCCCCCAGGTTTTCACTGCGTACTGAGCCTTGTAAGTTATGCAGTGCATCCTATAAATTACTATTAATCATATAATTGCTATAGTTATGATTATCATAAGTGGTCAGCATTAACATTGACTTTTAAAGACTAAAAGCCAAGGGACCCATGGAGTAAATTTTTTAAAAATCAGCTATTCCCAAGGTCTATGAGCAAGTTCATGGCTAAGCAGGGATTAAGGCAAGGGCTCCTTGCTCACATGTGCAGTGCCCCTTCCCTGTGGAGAACAATCTACTTCAATATCATGCCACTTCACACATCACCAAATAAACTGCATAAACTTATTTTCCATGGGCTAGACTTCAAATCAAGAACTATAAAAATATCAAATGCCAACATTTCACAGCTCAGCCTGGAGCCACTGAGATAGTTTTGGAAAATATCTTCATACCCTACACTCACTGAATGATGCAAATTTAATGTTTTCTGTGTCTTCGTAGATCATCCTGAAAGTGTGCAAAAAAGAAGGACCAGATCAGGAAACGTCCAAGGCAAGTGATCAACCTATAGGAAGTCTGCAGAAGCTACAGTCACCAACACAGGCAGTGAGGCCACCGCAGCTCGCCTGGGAGCCTCACTTCCTGCCACGGGGCTAAGCCACCTCCACCCCCTGGCAGGGCTACTGCTGTCCTGGGCGGGACACTGGAACTAGTCACTAAAACCAAATGGACTCTGTTCCCTCCTTAGTAACAGGGGAAGCTGAACTCTCTCTCTGAAGCCCTTTCTAGCTCTGAAGTCCTGTGTTTCTATGGTGACATATAATAGCAATCTTCACTAATTCTTCTAGATGCTAAAGACCAAGGGCCACAAGTCTCAAGAGGTTCAAAAGACAAAAGAGATCAAGTGTTGAAAGATATATGAAAAGCCTAAGTTTGTATATCACAGATTTTCTATTTACAAAAACTGTTACGTTAATATTTTTTCATATTTTATAAAACAGCCTGTACTTTTGCTAATAAAATAAAAGTTCACCAGAAATTCTTAAGACTGGATATGATATACTACACTGCCACTTTCAACACAAAGAACTACAAAATGTGTTGGGTAAGCAGCGCAAAAGCGAGAGTTCAATAGTGGGGTCATGAGCAAACAACCTCACCTGATTCTCAGTTCCCTTAATCTGTAAAATTGGAGAGTCACATCTAATTTTCAAGGCCACTGCGAGAATTTAATAAGATTAAGAATGTTGAGAGCCAAGCACAGGGCCTGGCATGTTCTAGGAACCTAAATGTAAGCCAGGACCCCTCCCGACTCTTGCCACCAAATGTACCTGTGCAATTATTTATTTCTAAAGTCAATTTTGCAAACAAAAAGAATAAAAAGTATTTTGTATTTACTTTCAGAGCATTTTTTTTTTACTACCTTCTTCTCCGTGATAAGAAATTTCAACTCAGGCATCACACTCCTGATGTCTAAATATATGATAAACCTACAGTAATCAAAATAGTATCATACTGACATAAAAACAGACACTATGGACCAATGGAACAGAATAGAGAGTCCAGAAATAAATCCACACACTTATGGTCAACTAACCTTTGAAAAGGGTGTCAAGCACACAATGCGGAAAGGATAGTCTCGCCAATAAATGGAGAATGAGACTGGACCCTTATCTCACACATATACAAAAATCAACTCAAGATAAATTAAGGACTTAAATATAAGACCTGAAAGTGTACAACCACTAGAAGAAAACACGGGAAAAAAACGTCTTGACATTTGCCTGGGTGATGATTTTTTGGATGTGACATCAAAAATTCAGGCAACAAAAGCAAAAACAGACAAGTGGGATTGCATCAAACTAAAAAGCTTCTGCAGAGCAAAGGAAACAATTACCAGAGTGAAAAGGCAACCTGTAGAATGAAAGAAGATATTTGCAAACCATATATCTGATAAGAGGTTAATATTCAAAATATACAAGGAACTCAACTCAATAGCCAAAAACCAAATAACCCGATTCAAAAGGGGGCTGAGGACTTGAATAGACATTTTTCGAAAGACATACAAATGGCCAACAGGCATATGAAAAGGTGCTCAATAACACTAATCATCAAGGAAATGCAAATCAAAGCCACAATGAGATATCACCTCACATCTCTTAGGATGGCTATTACCAGGAAGTCAAGAGGTAAGTGGTTGGTAAGGATGTAGAGTAAAGGGGGTCCTTGTGCACTGTTGGTGGGAATGTAAATTGGTGCAGCCATTATGGAAAACAGTATAAGGATTCCTCAAAAAATTAAAAGCAGAGGGCTTCCCTGGTGGCGCAGTGGTTGAGAATCCGCCTGCCGATGCAGGGGACACGGGTTCGTGCCCCGGTCCGGGAAGATCCCACATGCCACGGAGCGGCTGGGCCCGTGAGCCATGGCCGCTGAGCCTGCGCGTCTGGAGCCTATGCTCCGCAACGGGAGAGGCCACAGCAGTGAGAGGCCTGCGTACCACAAACAAGCAAACAAAAAAAAAAACACAAAAAAATTAAAAACAGAACTACCATATTATCTAGCAATCCCCCTTCTGGTATATATACAAAGGAAATTAAATCAGTATCTTGAAGAGATATCTGCACGCCCATGTTCACTGCGGCATTATTCACAACAGTAAAGATATGGAAACAAACTAAGTGTCTATCAATGGATGAATGGATAAAGAAAATGTGGTATGGATACAATGGTATAGTATTCAGTCATTAAAAAGAAGGAAATCCTGCCATTTGTGACACCATGGGTGAATCTGGAGAACATTATGGTAAGTGAAATAAGCCAGACACAGAAAGACAAATATGGTATGATCTCATCCATACGTGGAATCTAAAAAAAGTCTAACTTATAAAAGCAGAGTAGAATGGTGGTTGCCAAGGGCTGGGAAGTAGGGGAAATGGGGAGATGGTGGTCAAACGGTACAAAGTTTCAGTTATGCAGGATAAATAAGTTCTGGAGAGCTAATGTACAGCATGGGGACGACAGTTAATAATACTGTATTGTACACTTGAAATTTGCTAACAGAGCTGATCGTAAGTGTTCACACCCCCACGCATACACACAAACACACACACACACAAATGTAACTAGGTGAGGTGATGGATAGGTTAATTAATTTGATTATGACAATCACTTCACAACCAATACGTATATCAAAACATCACAATGTACACCTACAATTATATACAATTTTTATTTGTCAATTATATCTCAGAAAGTCAGGGGAAAAAAAGAAATTCCAACTCAAAGAATATCAACTAACTTTATGGTTAATGTCCCTCTATAAACAGGACATCCAAACATATAACTTCTATCTATACTTTGATCACTATGTTCTGATGGTACATGTCACACTGAATTGCACTAATACACCTTCTTACTTAAATCAACTTAATAGGGACTATTTCCTTCACCTTTGAAATAAGAATACCAGCCATTCTATATCTATTTTACCAGAACATTATTTAATTATTTTCTTATGAACAAATCAGTAAAGTGGTTTTGAAAGATACTGGAGAAGCTCCTAAATGACTGTTCCTTGAAGGCACAGAGAGAATTTTGGTGGTCTTTGTATCTCATCTGGAACTATCTTTTTAAATGTTATTTATGTTGCAGGAAAAGCTAGCATCAGAGTTGTAAAATCCACGTACTGTGAGGTATAATTTAGCAACGTTAAATGTAATTGACTACAAGACTGTCTCTGAACAGCGTCGAAGTCAGACAACTAAAGCTCTGACATGAAAATATCACGAAGGCAACAAACGGCAGATATTCACGTTGCACTTTTTGAATGTACAGTGTTTGATAAGAGCTGACATTTGTGGAGCATGGCAACAGACGAGCCTGGTGCAAAGCAACTCACATGCACTGAATCCTCAAGACCCCCGTTTGCGGGAGAGCTCGCTGTCACTTCCGCTTCACAGATGGGAAAACTGAAGGGAGGAGAGAGGTATAGTAGCTTGCCCAGGGTCTTGAAATCCAGGGCACTTAATTTCAGAGCCCAAGCTTATAACCAACTAGACTATAAAAGCTGTTACATTTTAAGAAAAGTCCATCTAATTATTCTGGCAGAAAGGAAGCACATGGTTTGTTACTGTACCCAAATGTTCTCGGAGCCAAATCAATATTTTCTCTATAAAATAATCAGATTCATTTTGTATGTAAATAAAACCTATCATAAGACACCCCGGTAAAAATCAACTTACTTCTCTGTAAATTACTGAATAATCCAGGAAATGGATAAATTAATTTTTTTCATTTATGAAAATCATTACATTAATGAATGGCATTCTTTCATATTTTTGTGACTCATAGAAACATGAAAAGTACATTATCCACTTTGACCGTGTCCTTGCAAGCTGCCACCTCTATAGAAAACCCACAGGATGAGAGAAAAGGCTTTGGGGAGGAGAAACCATTACATCTGAAGATCAGCAAATACATTGGCCCATCAGTTGTGGATCAAGTTTTCTGAGGCTTGTCATTTAAATCTGCACGACTGTGCTGTGTTCAAGATACGAAGAGCCAGGGCAAAGTCCAGTTCCTCAGTCACGACACCAAGGCCGTTCCAACGTTCCCTCCTGATTCTGATTCTTGAAAACGGATCTATTTCACCTGGGGGATAATCACCGTGGGGGTCAACAACTGTACCACTAGAAAGTAAATCTTGTCAAGTCCCTGCTGACCACAGGTGCCTGGGATGTCAAACAGGAAAAGGCTTTTTCCTCCGATGTCTTGTCTTGATTGATTTATAGAAAACCACATTACAAGAACGCTCCAGTGGCGTTTTTCAGGAAAGCCTTCACGAGGAAGGTCGGCAGAACAGCACATTTCAATGAGAAGACAGACAATATTAAACTTCAGTTCTTCCAGATAAACCTCCACGTAAGAAATACAGCCTCATATGTCAATTCCCCCAGCACTTTCACACGTGCAAAGAATGTCCCCAAATCCAATTGTTAAGCAAATTAGAAACATTTATTGGGAAAGCACTTTATCTTACCTGAAAAAGAGTTGATGTCACTTGTTTCTTGGATAGATGACTTTGCACATGTTCTACAGCTTGCTTTGAGAATGGCTTTTAAAAATCAAAAAAACAATGTTTTTGCCACAAATATAAAACAGAGCAAACCTCTGTATGTTTTACAATATCAAACATATAATTTAACACAAAAATTACTAAGCAGTAACCTACAGGGATTCCATCAACACGCATTCTTTAAAAAATCTGTTGGTTGTCTGCAGGCAAGCCAAACAAACGCCTGCTCCTCCGAACTTCCATAGTTCTTAGATACCATGTGGAGAAGGATGCTGTGCACCGGGGCATCCAACTGACATATCTAATCCCACCGGAGGTCAAGGTGACTTCGATTAAAAAAAGCTGTAAGGAATCGTATTATCACCTTATTAAATGCATCATCCCTCAACTGCCTGATACTGGGGTCCTAAAAATGTAAAATTTCTATTACACGAGAGAAAGTGAATGCATGAAAATGTACCCAAGAATTAAACGTCAGGACTGCAAAGCTAAATCACAGTGTTGAAAAGACTCTAGGTTAAGGAAAATCTTGCTGTAACCACAGGGGAGAGGAATTGGTTCTAAAACAATGAAACTCACACTGACAAAAATTACACACTCTGTCCTCCCCCAAAACTTCAAATTACGTCTGCAGCAATGCACAAAAAGAAGAGCTTAAAAAGCATATCACACTGCTAAAAACCCTCTAAATTGTTGACCTATACGAAAACTACGTTTACAGAGGCTTTCACAGTGAACACCTGGCATTTACCAAGGTTCAACCATTCCCCAGCAAGGTAGCAAGGTAGCAAGGCACAGAGCATTACGATGAACTCTAGCTCAGAAGTTCAGTAAGCACTGTAGACAACACATTAAACACAGAAGCACGAACATATATCACTGTCATGACCACTGCTGTCCAGTCAGGCTCTCTGCAACGCTGGAAATGTGGTGAACCTAGGCTGACGCAGGAGCCACCAGCCACATGTGGGTATTGAGCCCTTGAAATGTGGCTCATGAGAAATTAAACTTTTAATTCCATTTTGTTCTAATTAATTTAAACAAGTTAAATACCCACATGTGGCTAGTGGCTACTGCATTGGACACAGCAGCCCAGGGCTCTTAGGATACTCCTTTGGAAAACAGTCTTCATGTAGAGAGATTACATGGTAAATTTTCATTATTAATTATTCCACTCACTCCTGGTGGAATAATTTCCTAGGAACCCAGTTTATCCTAATGACTGAATTAGACTGTTTCTCTGATTTATCAATACAAGGAAAAAAAATGGTTTCAACCATCATTCAACTATTAATGAACTACATTAACATAATAATTATTACAATCCTCCCTATTAACTCAAAGAAAGCATTTAAGATTTTTATTGATCAATATATGATCAGCCTAACTGTTAAAGGAGAGCTAAATGAAAAACAATACAGCTTAATTCCCTTTAGAAAGTCTAGAACTGAGGTTGGCTTTTTCTTCCATCGATCTGCACTAGCCATTTTATCAGTGTTTGCGGTGAAAGTATCCACTTTTGGAAACATACCAAGAGTGTATATGGAGCAACAGATACTGGATCGGTATCAGGTATTATCAGGAAACAAACGACAAAAACAGAAGAAATGGGTTCCACCCTAGATGAATATCATTTAATTTTAAACCTCTTCCTCCTACTTTAACTTTCAATCTGGAAATGTTTGAAGGCTGTCTCATATTTACCCATACTAAAGTAATAAAACAAAAAGAGATACTTACATGTGAACAAGACAGCAGCTCCTTCATGATGTAAGTATCATAAATTTGTCGACTTCTACAAAGGCGATCTTCCTCATTCTCAAGTTTTTCATATTCTTTTATCTGGATGGTTAAAAGTTACCATTGTTAGGTATTGTCTTCCTAGAAACTTACTTTATGGAAGGATATTACTAGTCTTGGCAGAAACCACTTCCACATGAGATCAAGCAAATTACTTGAATCGGCCATTCCACAGGAAACAACTACTTCTAATGTTGAAATAATGAAGTTGGAATAATTTAAATTCAACTTGGAACATACAAATGGATTTTTTCCTATGATGAACCTTGTCGCTTAAATTTTGAAACACAATATTAGGAAACAAATAGTCCCATGGTTACAATTATCTTACGATGCACTAGCCATGGACCATTCATCCTTGCCAAGTCTCCTTTCCAAAGCACAGATAATTTAAATTTGTCTGTAATCCAGTTCTAAGAGTTATGATGGGGCTCGTTCTCACTCAACTACAGTGTTACAAAATTCAGGAGGAAAAATAATAACAAATTGCTAGGATTCCTACCAAGAGATTTTCAGAAATCAACTAAATATTTTGGAAATGCATTAACCATAGATAAAAGCATTGGCTTTTCACAATGGAACCTTCTCTGCACTTTAAAAGTATTAACAGAAAGGTTCCTTCAAATTGTATGTTTTGCCAATAACTTAAAGGAGGTAACCTGACCGGTGTTAAGATAGACCAAATAATAAAATGGGCTTTGGGAATATTTGCTTTATGAGGACATGGCCCCTATTACTCCAACCTCATAACAGAAGTTCTCAGATCAGAGAAGTATTTTTATTTATTTACAGAAATACATTTAATCTAAAAGACAAGAAGAGAATGAAAACACAAATGAAATATGGAGCTGGTAGGAAGACTGTAGCAAAGATTTTCAATATAATGACTAATAACTACATATAACTTATTTTTGGAAAAGCAAATGCTCCCACCAAGGAGACAGCTGTAATACTGACTTTCATAATATCTGAGTGCTCTTTAATTCTGCTTACGATAAAAAGTGGGGCTGATTACTCCTATGGGAGAGAGTATAAACTGAATAGAAATAAGTTACCTTTTTTACTGTACAGTCTAACAGTTTTGAAATCAAAACCAGTAAATCGTATGAAAATTTCTGATAATGAAAGGGCACGGTAGGCAGGGAGAGGAATATGTACAATGCTGATGCCCTATACGAAGGCTAACTGGTTCACACACTGAGAAAAATTCTGGGATCATCTTAATTGCCCTTAAATATCATCAGTGAGATGGCTGAAATTCACAAGTCTGTAACTGCCTGGGCTTAGAATGGAGTCTTCTTGGAACAGACACTAAAATTTAACAAAAAGGCAACGAGGACTAGGGTAGGTCGATACCCCATCCAAGAGGAAAACACTTTAAAAAAATTTTTTTATTTTTTAAAAATTTTTATTGAAATATAGTTGATTTACAATGTTATGTTAGTTTCAGGTATACAGCAAAGTGATTCCATAATATATATATATACACATACATACACACACACATATTCTTTTTTTACATTTTCTTCCATTATAGGTTATTATAAGATACTGAATATAGTTCCCTGTGCTATACAGTAGGTCCTTGTTGGTTATCTGTTTTATATAGAGTAGTGTGTATATTTTAACCCCAAACTGCTAATTGATCCCTCCCTAAGTTTGTTTTCTATGTCTATGAGTCTATTTCTGTTTTGTAAAAAGCTCATTTGTATAATTTTTTTAGATTCCACATATAAGCGATATCATACATTTGTCTTTGTCTGGCTTACTTCACTTACTATGATAATCTCTAGGTCCACCCATGTTGCTGCAAATGGCATTATTTCATTCTTTTGTATGGCTGAGTAATATTCCATTGTGTGTGTGTGTGCGCGTGCGCGCGCACACACACACACACACACACACACACACCCCACATCTTCTTAATCCATTCATCTGTCGATGGACAAATATTTAGGTTGCTTCCATGTCTTGGCTATTGTAAACAGTGCTGTTATGAATACTGGGGTGCATGTATCTTTTCAAATTATATTTTTCTCCAGAAGGAAAACACTTTTTTAATGAAGAAGCAATTCAGCAATGTTGGCATAACCAAAGGACCTGGGCTTAATCATCCAAGGTTCATTCAGGAGAACATGTCTAAAGGTTCAAATACCATGCCAGATGCAAGTATGGTAGCTGCAAGGAAACAGAAGCCAGACACAGAAATCTGAGGCAGAGTCAGAAAATAAACAAAGGACTCTAGTTTAGTAGATTTCTTTTGATGTTTTGTTTTAGTAAGGTCCAGAAATTAATGCCAGAATGCTAGGATAGAACATGTGGACTGTTAGTGAACCAAAGGCAAAGGTTTCTGCCTAAACATACAAACTCTAGGAAAACTAAACCTTCATGGAATCATTATCCTTGAAAACAAGTGTAATGAAACCTAAGTCTATGTTCTGGGGAGCTATAAAGCAAGCTGACACCTGGTTAAGCAAATGCTGATTCTATGGGAGTTTTCTATGAACTGTAATAATCTGACAATACAGAAAATTCTAGTTTCTTGCACAAATGATGTTCTGAACCACAATTCTGGCTTTAATAAGTGCCTCATATCTCATAAACTCCAACTTGAACAACAGAAAAGGTTAATTCTTAGTAGGCAAACAAATAGCCTGAAGCATCCCTGGCTGTAATTCACTTTCTATTATCAGTTAAGACCACTAATTAAAGAACATGCAGTCAAGTATCAATTGGTTCTAGACAGGATGTCCTGATGTGCAGAGCAAATGCCACCCCTAATTCAGGCAGTCAGGTTGTCCAGGGAACCTGAGGAGGCAGAGGCCGGAGTTCAAGGTGAAAAGTCTCTACTACAGCAGAACAGAAGCTTTGCCATCAATGATGAACATTCACTAACTGTGTAGTCCTCCCTTTCTGCTTTGGTGGTTACAAAGCTCACAGCTGAACATGTAGCCTAAATACATAGAACCCTAAGAGCAAGCCCTTTTGATCCACAGCTGTCATGGTCCCCACTTTCTTGCCTCCCGTTTTTCCCACTACTATTCCCATGAGACGGTCTAGTAAAGTCAGTAAGGGCCTCTGCCTTGACCAATCAAGGATCTCTCTTTTTGCCCTTAGCTTCCTGACATCCCAGCAGCATTCAGCTCAGTGGTCCCCTCCTGCCTTCTTGAAGGCTTTCTTCTCTGACTTCTGGGATCTACACTCTTCAGAGGATCGCCACACTGGCTCCTTTTCTTCAGTTTCCTCTGGTAATTCTTCCTCCTCTGCTATACTCCTGAATACTGGAGTGCCTCAGGCACGGTACTGGGGCACCCCTTTTTCATCCACTGTATTCTCCTTATGTAAAGCTATTCAGTCCCATAGCTTCAAACACCAATTATATTCCAATGACTAAGTCTGGATCTCCAGAACTCACTTCTCACCCAGAGCTCCAGAGTCTAAATATTTAATCACCTACTGGACATTTCCACATCCTCTCTCCCCTAGCCAATCATGCTCTTCCCCTAGTCGTCTTTAATCACAGAAATGATAAAACCATCCTCCCAGCTGCTTAAGTCAAAAAAATGGAATAATCATCATTGATTCTGCTCTTTTGCTCACACCCCTGTCCCCACCACCCCCTACATCCAATTCATCAGCCAGTCATGTTGGCTTTATATTCAAAATTATCACAAACCAGGGCCCTCCTTCAGGCAATAGTGAACTAAACTCTAACAACAATTCTGGACATATATAAAACCCAACTACACTGGACCACTGGAGAGTGACCAAAAGTACAAAGATAATGGAAAAGGGGCATCAAACAGAAGCTGGAAAGTAAGAGAGGATATTCCTGAAAATGAAGGGCCACAGCAGAGCTCCAAAATTTTACGTACAAACTCTCAAAATCTCTGGTGGACCCCATAATGACACGTGAGCATGACAGACCCAAAGCAGTCCAGCTAAGGTTAAAAGAACTGAACGAGATTCAGTTGCTACCCACTGTATGAGAAGACAGAGCATCAAGTCTGAGTAAGCCAAATTAACTGCTGAGACAAAAAAAAATCAATACCCTTTGGAGAGGCAGAGTTTAGAGTATCTACAATATCAATGGGCAAGATACAATCTAAAATTACTCTATCTATGAAGAAACAGAGAAATGTGGCTCATACGCAAGAGAACAGACCATCAGTGAAGACCAATCCAAGATGATTCTGATGGAATTATCAGACAAGGATTTTAAAGGAGCCGTTATAACTATACTAAAAGATGTACAGAAAATACGCATGTAATGAATAAGAAGATAGGAAATAGCAGCAGAAAAATAATAACTATGAAAAGAACCACATGGAAATCTTATCTGAAAAAAAATTCAATGGATGGACATAATAACAGACTAGAGTTGGCAAAAGAATCAATGAATTTGAAGACAGCTCCATAAAAATTATCTAATCTGAAGAAAAGAAAGAAAAAAAATTGGGGGCGAAAAGTGGAACAGGGAATCAGTGATATCTAGGATAATATCGAAAGATCAAACATATTGATGATTGGAATTCTAGAGAGAGGAAAAAAAAGAGACTGGGGTAGAAATAATGTTTTACAATGGCCCAAATTTTTACCAGATTTGGTGAAACATACAAGTTGACAGATTCAAGAAACTAAGTGAAAGCCACAAAGGAAAAACACAGTATCTGAAATTACTCCGCTGAAATGCACGCCCTCGGAAGTCAGTCCTTGACCCAGCAATCTAAGGTGTCCACCAAATCACAATACATCACGTTGAGTTGTGCGTCTGTTTTGAGTCACTGCGTAGCAGTTATCACTTCCTGATATATTTCTTTCCTATTCATTTACTACTGGTTTATTGTCTGTTTCAACAAAAACAGGAGCTCAAAGAGAGCACAGACTTTGTCCATCTTGTTCATCCAAACGATGCTTCCCAGCATATTAGTGTTTGGCTAAATATTGGTTGCATGAGTGAAGAAAAGTCTGGGTAGTGACTTCACCTCTGATCTTATGTTTTCTGTTTCCTGTGATTTATTATTAAATCTAGATGTAATATAAATATTTTTATAAGCGGCGTCTAAATCTAAGTGGAACAAGGAAGTGTAAAAACCAACACACCGAGCAGTAGCTACATGTCAGGTGCTGCTCTGGCGTGTTGCATACACACATGACAAGCCTAAGGACAGACACTGCTATCACCCTAATTTTTAGCTGAGGAAACCCAGATAGAGCAAAGCAAGACTCCTTGCCCAACTTCAGGCAGCTAATCACTAGCAGTGTCCAAATCCAAATCCAGATGGTCGCAGCTTAGAGCTGGAACTCTTTACTGCCACGTTACAGCATATACCTAAGCAGCATATTATAGACATTACAGTTTAGAAAGCAACTGTCCATCTGGCATCCCATTTGAGACTCTCAATTAGCCTATGAAAGAGCAGGAGATGATTACTAACCTCATTTCGTAGATAAAGTAACAGATGCTCAAATATCAAGTCCCCATTCTATGCGCTCAAGTACAGGACAGTGTCTTGGTTCACACTTGTAAGCTCTGGGCCTGACACAAGGTAGATGCTTCAGGGTTTGCTCAATGACCAGCACCATATCCCACAGCAAGGGAGAGGGGCACAGCTGCACCTAGATCCTAGCTGGGCCTGCTGTCTAGGAGTCAAACAGTGGTCCAGTGAAAATACTGATGACACACACACACACACACCAGCAGCAAGCATATGTTAAGAATTCCACGGGCATTCCAGGCAACAGATAGTGCAAGAATCAGAGAAGCAAAGCAATCACGGAGGACTGGGATGACCGTACAGACAGGCTTTACTGGAGAATCTAGAAACTGACCTTGGCCTTAAACGAAGCAAGGCTTTCCACAAGTCGAGAAAAGGAAACGGCATCCTAGGCTGGGGGAAGGACATAAGGAAAGCAATAAAAAGAAGAATTGGGCTCGGTGGGTTCAGGTAATATTGGTTACTGGAAGGTCTACGTGAGAAGGCAGTGAAAGATAAAGAGGGAAAGGTAAGCGATAACTAAGGCAGAGATATGTTAGTGTTGGAAGAACCAATTAGGACTTTAGACCACAGGAAAATGGGTAACCGCTAAGAGTCTGGGGACACAGAGAAATGGACATACAATGGACAACATACACACTGCAAGATACCTGACAAAAGAGTTGTCTAGGGATCAGGGTCATAAAACTAGAAATTAAAGAATCCACTAGGCTGGTGAAACCAAGGAGCCAGAATTACTGATAACTTCAATCCTGGAGGCTGTACTGACTTACACAACTGTATTTGAAACTCCAAGGTGGATGGTATTGTCAATTAAAGAACACAAAGCAAGTTGCTGAGGAGCCCTGAAGCATTTTCCTCCAAGGGGATAACCCGGTAGGCCAGATCCATCACACCAGGCCAGGAGAGAGGAGAGAACAGCTAGAGAACAAGCCAACACAGAGAAACTCCGATGTCTAAAGTTCAAAAGGAAATACATCAGCAGTAGTCACCACCATACTGGCCAGAAGTGCTTAAGAAATAACTATGTAGGTTGCCCATCTGTTTCATCTACTAAAGGAGGTTGCTTTCTCTTTGACAAAGCAGCTGAGTACATGCTGAAATTGGAGAGGTGAAGCTTTTAAGAACACAGGAAAGGAAAAAAATTTTTTGACACATCAAGCTGTGAGTCTCATCCAGATAAAATGCCTGATTCAGACCGAAATGATAAAGTCACTTCGTACTCAGTGGAATCCTTTTGGATTTAGCTTACTTTTTTTTCACATGATGCTAAATGTGCATCATCATTTGATCACTCTTCCTGGAAATACATTAATATAATTTTTAAAATGTAGAAAAATGTCATTCTCATGTATATCAATAAACCAGGAAAAAAGGGAATATTCTTCCAACTTTCAAAGATACAAAGATTACTAATATCAGCCCTAATTATGCCATGCTTTCTTTGGACCATTTCAAATGTTTTAGGGTAAAGACAGATCATGCTAATAATATCAGCATATGTCATTTCTTAAATATATTTCAATTAATATATTCTCTAATTTCAATTTTAATTTCCTCTTTGACCCATAAATTATTTAGAAGTTATTTGTTTCCAGGCAGCTAAGGATTTCTTACTTAACACTGCTATTAAATTTGAGCTTAGTCCACTGTGGTCAGAGAATGTACTCTGAACAATTTCAATCTTGAAATTTGTAGAAAGTTTTCTTTAGGGTCCAGCGTATGATCTATTTTGGTAAATGTTTCATATGTACTTTAAATAATGCAAAACTCTGTTTTTGCTGGGTCCAATTAGGTCAAGTTTATTCATCACTTTATTAAGATCTTCTATATCCTTACTAATTTTTTGCCTGTTTGTTCCACAAGCTCTTGAAGTATGTGGGTGTCCCACTAGGGTTGTAGAATTATTTTGTTTTGGATCTTCCTGCCAATTTTTGCTTTAAATATTTTAAAGTTCTGTTATTTGTAAGATACAGATGCTGACTCCTCAATCATTATGAAATAACCTCTCTTTATCTCAAAGTAGCATTGCCATGTACTTTGTCTGATATTAGTATAGCTATACCAGCTTTGCTTCAGTTAGTGTGTATATTACATATCCTCTTCCATCCTTCTGTTTAAAGTATATCACTTCTTTAAAAATTGAATCACTACACTGTACACCTGTAACTTATATAATACTGTACAGCAACTATAGGTTAATCAAAAAATAAAATATCTTAAAATACATAAAGCATCTCACTTGTAAAGAGTATATAACATGGTTTTGGTTATTTATCCAGTCTGACAAACTTAGTCTTTTACTGGGAGTATTTAGTCCATTTATATCAAATGTAATCATCAATATTTATATAGATGAATTTATAGTTACCACCTTACTCTTTATTTTCAATTTGACCTCCTACTTTATGTCCACCTTTTATTCTTTTTATTTTTGGATTAATACAATGTTGTTTTATTCCATATCTCCTCTCTTTTAACATACACATTTTATTCTTTTAAAAGTTACCTTAGAGATTACAATATGCATCCTTTACAAGTCAATGAAAATTATTATTTTTACTATCCCCAATAATCCTAGAATCTTAAAATATTTTAACTTTATTAACCCCTCTCCTGCCTTTTGTGCTACTCTCATACATTTTAGTTTTACACACACTTTAAACTCTAAGAACATATTAAAGTTTTGTATGGTCAACATTCATAGATTTCACATACATATTTACCCTTTATGATGTCTTTCATTCCTTCCTGCATTTCCATCTGGGGTAATTTCCCTTCTGCTTACAGTAGCTCCCTTTAGTATTTATGGTAATGCAGCTTCACTACTGGCAAATTCTCTCAGTTGTTGTCTGAAAATATCTTTATTTCACCTTCATTTTTGAAGGAAGTTTTGGCTGAGGAAAGAATTCTAGGTTGGCAGCTTTTTTCTCTCATTACTTTAAAGATGGCCATTTCATTGTGTCTTTCTTTTTTCTTAATCATTTATTTTAATATGTCACAGTCGTTTTGTTCATATTACTGCCCCTTTAAAAATGAGGTGTCTTTTTCTAACCTCTGGTTGCTTTTAAAATTTTCTGTCACAGGTTTCCACAGTCTTATATTGATGTGCAAAGATACATTTCCTCTACTCATCCTGCTTGGGGTATTCTAAGTTTTTTGAATCTGTAAGCTGCTGACTTTCATCATTTTGTAATATTCTTAGTATTATATCCTCAAATACTGCTTCTGTCCCATTCTCTCTCTTCCTTTCTGGGAGTCCAACTTTACATGTGTTAGACCTTTTAGGTATGCCTCACATGTCTCTAATGCCCTTATTTCTTTCTTTTTTTTTTTTTTTTTTTTTTTTTTGCGTTACGTGGGCCTCTCACTGTTGTGGCCTCTCCCGCTGCGGAGCACAGGCTCTGGATACGCAGGTTCAGCGGCCATGGCTCACAGGCCCAGCCGCTCTGTGGCACGTGGGATCTTCCCGGAGTGGGGCACGAACCCGTGTCCCCTGCATCGGCAGGCGGACTCTCAACCACTGTGCCACCAGGGAAGCCCCCTTATTTCTTTTTTATATTCTTTTTTCTCTGTATTTCAGTTTGAGATGACCTACTGACCTGCTTCCATATTCATTAATCCTGTCTCGCATGTGACAATCTGCTATTGGTTCTAACCACTAGGTTCTAATTTCAAATACTTTATGTTCTAGAATATCTGTTTGAATATCTGTCAGCTAACTCCAATATCTGATTCATCTGCGGGTCTGCTTCTACTGCCTTGTTTATAAGTCATGTGATCTTGCTTCTTAGGTGGAAAATCATTTTTTACTCTATGGTGAAGATTGGAGAGCCTCTATATATTGTTATTTTCTACCTGCAAAAGAGACAGAGGGCTCCCCTTATTCTCTGCTGCACAGGTAGGGAGGGAGTTTATCACCCAACAGGGGGTTGAGCTGGGCTGGTCTGGTCTGCCATTTGTGTAGGACTCAACCTGCCTCTGGTTGGTCCCTGTTCCTAAGGCCTGGCTCTCCATGGAGTTCAATGAGATCTCTGTCTCCTCAGCACTGGATTCAGTTCTGCCCTTAAGAAGTCTTCAGGATAGCTCTTTGGCCTCCGGCCCACTCAAGCTTCAAAACTTGGCATGTGTCTTGAGCAGGGGGACTCATCATGTTTTGGGGGCTCCTCCAGCTTCATCGTTTTTTTTTTTTTTAATATGTTTGATGTTATAATTTTTTAATTGTTTTTTTGGGGGGGCAGGAGGGTGAGGGTTTGTCTGCACCGCACAGCTATGGGATCCTAGTTCCCTGACCAGGAACTGAAGCCAGGTCCTTGGCAGTGAGAGCACAGAGTCCTAACCACTGGACCACCACGGAATTCCCAGCTTCATCTGTTTTTTACTCCAGATCCAGAAACCTCTTCTGGTTTTTCTGTCTCCCAGAAGCAGCCTCCTGCCAGGGGCTAAAGCTGGATTTTCATCTGCCCACCACACCTGGACCAGCCGCCACCCCAGGTGATAAGTGGTTATGGCTCTTCAGTGGGGTTTTCATCTCTTGCCTGTTCTGTTTTCGGATTCCTGCCACAACAGATGTACATTTCAAAACCGTTTAATACCGCATGGCTGTGGGAGGTTTCAATGTGTCTTCCAGAAGCTCTTGGCCTGCCTCTTCAGATCCCCTCCCAATGTCTTGCTGGGAAAAACCAGCTGTGGGTTTGAGGCCACCCTTTCCCACCAAGTCTCCAATTTGTCACTCTAGTAATGTGTGACCACAAAACTCTGCTAGTTTCTCTTTCACCCGGTAGCAGCCCCCTGCCTCGGCTTCTGTGTCCAGAATCAGCAAGCTTCTGCAGAAAATAAAATGGCTGGTAATGCTCAGTGCACCTCTGAATGATTCTTCCTCCTCTGGAATTTTAGTCCAACTATTCCTCACTGATTCCAGAACACTATAGAGCTTTAAAAATATGATTTTTATAGTTTTTGTCAGCATCTCTAATAAACTATATCTTGTAGTACTAATTACTTTTGACGAATTTCTAAGATATCTTCTAGTAGCCTTAATATTTCCCAAAGTACAGGTTAAATATGCTTTTGAAATAAAAGCATTGATAAAACAGTCACTTCTTACCTCTTCATAAAACTTCACCTGAGGTACAGCTTCATTAATTTCATTCAAACAAAAATCTTTAAATAGCAAGAAACCTAAAGAAAAAGAATAAAGAATTTCAGGGTGGGCGATGAATGTAAATTTTACCCCACAGGGTGTTTTCAAATTCATTTGTTTCAACCTCTTCCTCCCCTCCCCTTAAAATAAAAAAGAGGGTTGCAAGAGGCTACTTAATGCCTAAAAGGAAATAATCCAGGTAAAGTAAGAGAATCAATCACACACCTGGTTCCTTGCTTTGAGGTTCCTTCTCTCTTGGCAACCCCCCTCCCACTTTTAAAAAATGCACAATTAACAGTGCTAGTGGCTACCACCACTTAGGGCTACTGGTCACCAGAACAAGTGGAAGATTAACCAAAGAAATCAGAGATACAGGTAATAACAGAAGTTGGTGAGAGTCACCATGGAGCTAATAAATGCTAAGCCCACAGAAACAGAACTAAAACTCCCTTAAGAAAAAAAAAAAAAAAAAGAAGTACTTTCCTAAACTTTCTAGCCTTTTCTCTCACCACTTACTAGCTCAAGTCCCTCCAAGTCCCTACCAAATACCTCATGCCAGAGCAGATCACCCATTCCCAGATGGTGCTTTTCTCCTTCACAACTCCAGGCCTCATCTTCAAGCTATCAGTACCTTCTGCCCGGGATACCCCCCGCCCCCCTTTGCACAGTGCCTGCTACACAGTGGGAGGCCAATAAATATGGGTTGAAAGAATGTTTGTTTGTAAGGCCCTTCCAACATGCCTCTGCCAAAGTGCTCTCCCAGGTTAATTATCTGATTTACAAGTCTCCCACCCCGGTACCAAACCCAGTGGCCAGCTCAATGCCTTGCACCTAGTCAAGCCTCAGTGAATGAATGAAGCTGGAGAGGACAAGCTGACACCAGACTGAGGGCAGAGATACTGGAAGATTACAAAAAGTCAAAAGCAATGAGAAGGTCCAAACAATTAAAGGATTGTTAGGAGAGACAGAAGTCACAGGGGAAAAAAAAGTGAAGAAAGACTCACAGAAAGTCTAAAATATTGGGCAAAGGTAGATCAGAACTCCCCAGGTAGGACAGGAAGGAAGCAGCTTTGACAAGATTTTCATTCAAGTTGACATAAGAGTTATATAATTTGAGCTTGTCTGTTGTTGCCCCATAAATTCCCCTCCATGCTTCCAGGAACATGACCTTTGAAAACAGTTAATGTTTGTTCAGTGGAACTAGAAGAAAGGTATTTGGACTACTTAGTTAAATAGGCAAGACCAGACTAACAGGGGCTGTGTGCACAGCTCCAGCAGCGGCGCAGATTGTCAAGGAACTGCAGCAAGGCCAACATATGGAGGGAGCAGGGAATTCAAGAAGCAGATGAGCAGGAAGAACTGAAGATGTGAATCTCTACCGATTTGCATGTTAATGCTTTTATTTTAAATAAGAAGAGAAAGGTTGAATTTTTGTTCTCATTCATTTCAAAGTAATTTCCGATTTCCCTTGTCATTTCTTCTTTGGCTCATGAGTCATTCAGGAATGTGTAGTTTAATTTCCAGATATTTGGGGGGGGGTTGCCAGGTATTTTGGGGATATTGATTTCTGTTTAATTCTGTTGTGGTCAGAGAACACATTCAGTAGGACTTCCAATCCTTTTAATAAATGTATTGAAACTTGGTTTTGGCCCCAAACTTGGTCCCTCTAGGTGAATGTTTCAAGGGTACTTGGAAAAAAAAAAAAAAAAAAACAGTATACCGGGTGGAGTGTTTCATTAAATAAAGTAAAAAGGCCATTAGGCCAAGTTGGTTGATAGGGTTGTCCGGGTGCTCTAAATCTTGCCGAATGTCCATTTATTCTCTCCATTATCGGTGGAGGACTGTTGAAATCTCCACTTGGAAACTGGAAGGGAGGGGAAAGAAAGGAGGAGGAGGATGAAGAAAGGGAGTTGAATGAATAAACATCCAACTTAATATGTTGTTACCTACTTCTTTAATGCAATTTCCATCATCAATGTGTAAGATAAGCCAAACAATTATTTGGAACATCGTATGGGGGAAAAAAACCAGTATTTTCCTCGTGTCTGTACGTAAACTGAAGCATTACTTTCTATCACAGCAGCTGTTAAAATGGAGCAGCCAGAAGAAAGACATTTTGCCGTTTGGATACATCCTAGATCATTGTGTTCCAGGCTGAATGCAATTTACCTTCATTAGACTTAAATTACATTAAAAAAAAAATGAAGCATTACTCAGATTAGAACAAAAGCTAAAGGGCAAAAATAAGGAAACAATTTGCCTAACTGGTTCACTTCATTGGTGCAATTTCTCCAGATTTCAAAGAATAAAAGTAGTGACCCAACACCTGCTTACTAGGTAACTGTGGAATGTGTTTACTCTTGTTTCTATATTTGAACCACCGCAAACTGCCCGAATACTGATTGACTTCCAAGTGTATGCAACATCCAGGAAAGGCAAACTATCCCAATTTGCCACTAAAATATTTTGCAAAAATTAGTAGAAAGAATTGTATTATCTTTTATAAAAGATCAATTAAGAACTTTTGAAAGCATTAAATATATGTGGTTTCTATGGGAAATTGAAATATAACCACCTAAAAAATTAAAAAGAGGGTAAGAAAAATATGAAAAAAATCTTCTAAGAAATAATACCTGTCCTAGGTTTTACCAAGGAGATTCAAACACTGGGAAGGAGGATATAGACTGCATAACTGCTAAAAGTTCCTACCAAAATTTACTCATTTGACAAAGCATTTACTGAGTGTCTACTAAGAGTCACTGTGCTATATGTTGGTGAAGACAGTTTTTCCCATAAGAGACTTACGGGTTTGTGTAAGGGGCAGACAACAAAGTAGTAAATAGATGAAATAACTGTAATTTATGGTAAATGATATAAAGGAATTAAATATGATGCTGAAGTCAATGATAAAACAGAATGTCAATAAGACCTCTCTGAGTTGTGGGATAAACAAAGTACAAAGCATTTCAGATTAGAAAAGGCCAGAATGCCTAATCTCACACCTTCTATTCAATATTGTGAGGTCTTAGCCAGTGCAATAAGAAAAGGAAATAAAACTTACTAAAATTGAAAAGGAAGAGTTAAAACTAATTTTATTCCTAGACAACGTGATTAACTATATAACAAATCCTATCTACAAAATAACTACTAGAATATGTAAGTGAATTTAGGAAGATCCATAAATGACCATAAAATACAAGGTCATTAGCTAAAAGAGTCAATGACATTAGATACACTCACATCACACAGTTTTAAGATAGAATTTTGAAACAAGTCCATTTGCAATAACATTAAAAAAGAACCAATACCTAAGAATAAATAAATAAGAGATATACAAGGCCACTAAGTGGAGAACTATATAATATGACTGAAAGATGTTAAAGAAGACCTAAACAAATGGAAAGATATAGTCAGTTCATGGACTGGAAGACTCAGTATTGCAGATGTTAATTCTCCCCAAATTGATCTATGGAGTCAATGCAATCCTAGTAATAATCCCCATTGGCTTTTTAAAGAAACTGACAAGCTGATTCTAAAATGTATATGGAAATGCGAAAAACCTGGAACACCCAAAACACCTTGAGAAAGAAACAAAAGGTTCAAGGACTTACACTGCTTAATTTCAAGACTCATTATACAGCCATGGTAATCAACACAATGTGGTACTGGCATGAGACTAAATCCATGAAGAACAGAGGATCCAGAAATACACTTATATGTGCTCAACTTATTTTCTACAAATATAGCAAAGCAATTTATTAGGAAAAGAAAGTCTTTTCAACAAATGGTGCTAGAAACAACTTATATCCAAATGGGAAAAGAAAAAAAGAAAGAAACAAATCTGAAAAAGGCCTATATCCCGTTTATGTATACATTAAAAAAAAAAAAAAAACCTCTTACAAATCAATTTTTAAAAGGAAACAACCCAATAAAAGAATGGGCAAAAAATGTGAACACCTCACAAAGGAAGAAATATGACTAGCCAATAAGCACATTAAAAGGGCTCAATACCGTTGGTCATCATGCAAATATAAATTAAATCACTTTGAGATACCACTTCATAACCACTAGAAGGGCATAGTTAAGAAGACTGACAATATCGAATTTTGGCAACCAGAAGCTTCGTTCACTGAGACGCATACATAATGTTGTAGACTCCTCGTGCACAGAAGGGAATTACTGTGCTGGCTGGGATGATTGATGGGCTGTGTGACTCCACAATGGAAGGAAGGAGAAAGAAGGAAGAAGGGAGGAAAAGAATAAAAGAAAGAAGGGGAAGCTCTTCCTTAGCATCAAATACCAACCAAAAACTATAGAAGGAATGATGATAGAATTAGAAAATCAATAGGTGCCAAAACCAGGGGGCAAAAGTTTGATAAGCAACAAAATATTTACACAGTCTCAAAAGTAACTTCCCATAAATTACTTATTACTTACAAAGGGAAAGTAAAGACAGGCCACAGATTTGGAGAAAATATTTGCAATATACATATCAGATAGAGAACTTGTATCCAAAGTATACAAAGAATTCTCAAACTCAATGATGAGAATATAAACAATCAGGTATTTTTAAAAATTGAGCAGAAGATTTGAATACTTTCACCAAAGATGATATATAAATGTAAAATAAACACATGAAAAGATGTCCAGGGCTTCCCTGGTGGTGCAGTGGTTGAGAGTCTGCCTGCCAATGCAGGGGACACGGGTTCGTGCCCCGGTCTGGGAGGATCCCACATGCCGTGGAGCGGCTGGGCCCGTGAGCCATGGCCACTGAGCCTGCGCGTCCGGAGCCTGTGCTCCGCAACGGGAGAGGCCACAGCAATGAGAGGCCCGCGTACCACACACACAAAAAAAATGTCCAACATTGTTAGTCATTAGGAAAATGCAAATTAAAAACACAGTGAGGAATCACTATATACTTCTTAGAATAGCCAAAAGAAAGAGAGAGAGAGAGACAATGCCATTGCTGACGAGGAGAGGATGTAGAGTAACTGGAACTCTCATAGACTGCTAGTAGGAATGCAGGCTCATTGGAAAACATTTCTTTATTTTTTATTTTTATTTTTTTAATTTTTTTTATTTTTTGGTGGTACGCGGGCCTCTCACTGCTGTGGCCTCTCCCTTTGCGGAGCACAGGCTCCGGATGCGCAGGCTCAGTGGCCATGGCTCACGGGCCCAGCCGCTCCACAGCATGTGGGATCTTCCCGGACCGGGGCACGAACCCGTGTCCCCTGCATCCGCAGGCGGATTCTTAACCACTGCGCCACCAGGGAAGCCCCGGAAAACATTTCTTTAAAGTTAAAATATCCATTTGCCATTCAACCCAAATAGTCACACTCTTAGGTATTTACCCAATAGGAATGAAAATTTATGTTCACACAAAAATCTGAACACAGATATTTGTAGTAGCTTCATATATAATATCAAAAAACTGGGTATAAGCCAAATGTTCTTCAATTGATGGCTAGGTAAACTGTGATGTATCCATACAATGGAACACTACTCAACAAGACAAAGGCATGAACTACTGATACATCCACTATAAGTGAATCTCCAATGCACTGTGCTAAGTGAAAGGAACCAGACCCAAAGGCTACATGCTGAATGAGTCCACTTACGAGTCATTCTGGAAAAGGAGGAACCACAGGAATAACTAGATCAGTGGTTGCCAGGGGTTGGGGTGGGGTGTGGCGGTCAACCATAAAGGGCACTAGAACATTTGTGGAGGGGACGAATTACTCTGTATCTTGACTTTGGTAGTCATTATACAACTTTATAAATTTGTCAAAACTCACAGAATTGTACATTGTAGATGGTGAGTTTTACTTAAATTATACCTCAGTAAACCTGACTCTTCCTGCCACGCCCCCCACACACAAAAAAAATGGTGCTAAAGAAGAAAGAAAAATAAGATTGGGTACATACAACTAAGCCAGGGACAAGGCTCAAAAGATGTTCTTGAATAGTGGCTTTAAGTCGATCACAAATTGGGATCTAAAATTTCCAGAAGCTAATGCCTGATCACTTACATGGCTGTCAATCTCTACAGGATGTTTTTCATAAAGCACAAGTTTGTATGGAAGATAAAATCATTCATACACAGAGGCACGGGACCAAAATAAGTAATTACAAAGGTTCTGGGTAATGCAGAGGCTGAAAACAACTGCTCTGACACATTCAGGATACACAATAGTCTTTACAAGTGAAAATAAAGGAAATCTTAAATGATAACTAGAAAAGCAAACTCAAAAATACAGAAAGAAAGCATACAGATGTAAAAACAAAAAACTCCCACAGGGTATCATGCCCCTCCTAGATGAATACTATCAAATTCCCACTGAATAATTCTCCCTTTCATTTCTTCGAAGTCCCAAGAGGAATAAATAAATATAAATCAAAATGAATATTTAGTTAATTATTTTTATCTACTTCATGCAAACCTTATATATATATATATATATTATTTTTTTTTTTTCTTTTTTTTTTTTTTGCGGTATGCAGGCCTCTCACTGTTGTGGCCTCTCCCGTTGCGGAGCACAGGCTCCGGACGCACAGGCTCAGCGGCCATGGCTCACGGGCTCAGTTGCTCCGCGGCATGTGGGATCTTCCCGGACCAGGGCACGAACCCATGTCTCCTGCATCGGCAGGCGGATTCTCAACCACTGCGCCACCAGGGAAGCCCCTATATATATATTTTAAAAAAATTTTTTTTTATTTTATTATTTTTTCTTGTGGTACGCGGACCTCTCACTGTTGTGGCCTCTTGCGTTGCGGAGCACAGGCTCCGAAAGTGCAGGCTCAGCGGCCATGGCTCACGGGCCTAGCCGCTCGGGGGCATGTGAGATCTTCCCGGACCGGGGCACGAACCCGTGTCCCCTGCATCCGCAGGCGGATGCTCAACCACTGCGCCACCAGGGAAGCCCCAAATATATATATATATGTATTTTTTATTTGACTCTGCTTATCAAACTAGAACTTTCACTTCCTGACTTAAAACTTTACAGAAGAAAATTAGTAACAAAGTGTAGTTGAGGAATATTGTAAATAGGTCTTCTAAATATCCAAATTATCTACCCCACCTCCAATTTAAATTCAGCATATACTTGCTCAACAAAATGTTCTTAGATTAATTAATGAGATCACTCATTTAGATAATGGACAGATTTGGGGCCCTGAATATTAACAGTCTAGTAGACAAAAGCACAAATGGTAATGAACGTGGCCAAAGAAAATTTCATAGAATGTTCCAAGCAATTGGCTCTTACTTCAAAAGGGAACAAAGGAAATTGGGACTGGGAGGAAAATGTGAAAATTCAGTGGCAAGAAAAGCATATCTAAACCCTTGCAATAGTTGGATTACTCTCAGCCTTTACCAACATTATGAAATGACGGAAAAGAAAAAAAGTTCTAGCTATGCACCATGTCAATACTCTTTCCAGATTGGGATCAATTTTTTTCATTTATAACAGTTTAATGCACATCTAATAGTAAACAAACAAAATGACAAAATAAAGTGAGATTTAAAATAACTTAAAATAGAAATATTATTCCAACAATCTACCTGATTTATATTTCCCAAAGACGTCTCAAAGAACAATGATTAAAGCTGGCAGTATGGAAATTAGGGTATGTGTGTACATCACAGATTAAACATGGCCAGGACAAAGTGGGGAGGGTGTGTAAAACACACTGGGTCTAACCATAATTTTAACAAGGAAGAAACAGAATAACAATCAACCAATTAATGCATGTGTGTTCACTTGGTGATAATTCACGAGGCTATGCACTTGGACTTGAGCACTTTTCTATACATATATTCCATTAAAGGTTTATTTAAAACAAAAGAGCATCAACCAATAAGTTTTTTGTTTGTTTGGTTTTGGGTTTTTTTTGGCTGCATTGGGTCTTCGTTGCTGCACTGCGGGCTTTCTCTAGTTGCGGCGAGCGGGGGCTACTCCTTGTTGTGGTGCACAGGCTTCCCGCTGCGGTGGCTTCTCTTGTTGCAGAGCACGGGCTGTAGGCACACGGGCTTCAGTAGTTGTGGCGCACGGGCTCTAGAGTGAAGGCTCAGTACTTGTGGTGCACGGGCTTAGTTGCTTCTTGGCACGTGGGGTCTTCCCGGACCAGGGATCGAACCCGTGGTCCCCTGCATCGGCAGACGGCTTCTTCTTTTTTTTTTTTTTTTGGTTACTCTCACTGTTGTGGCCTCTTCCATTGCAGAGCACAGGCTCCGGAAGTGCAGGCTCAGCGGCCATGGCTCACGGGCCCAGCCGCTCCGCGGCATGTGGGATCTTCCCAGACCAGGGTACGAACCCGTGTCCCCTGCATCAGCAGGCGGACTCTCAACCACTGTGCCACCAGGGAAGTCCAACCAATAAGCATTTATGTCATGGTGCTATAAGTGTAAATAAAGGGGTTCTCAGAGCAATTGCAATCTGATTGGAGGTACTGATAGACATACATAAAAGATAACACCTAACTGCGTTGCATTAGTTAAGTGCCATACTCGCTTTGCAGGGAGAGATGCATTGCTTCCTAGATCACGGCACGGCCACCTCGACATTCGTCCAGTCTCCTTTCCCATTCATCCTGCGTGCTGCTGCCTAGATCTGACCATGCTGTTCCCTTGCTTTTGAACTCACCATTGCACAGAACGCTGGATAAGACCCAGCCTCTAACATCTGCACTGCAATGCACGCCCCCCTCTGCCCCACACCTCCACAGAGCTACAGCGCCCACCTGCCCAGCACGGCCAGATGCAAGCGCGGGTCACTCAACACGCCTCTGTGCCTGCACACACGCTCCTCACTCCACCTGAAACAGACCCACTTCTGTTCTTGCTGACCACCTCTCTACCAGCTTCCCCTCCCCCACCCTTCTCATTCCCTCCAGACTTGACCTGGTTAACACCCACTTTACCTTCAGGACCTCAACTGAGCAACACGTAATGCAGTAAACTTCGACGGGCTCCCCAGCCCAGCCAGGTGGAGGAGCTATCCCTCTTCTGTGCTCCCACGGCCCTGGGTCCTTAGTGCTTTCAAGGCCGCTAACTCGCAACTATCTCTTTTTATCTTATGAATGGACAAAACGGCTCAAAGTTGTAAAAATAAATTAAAAAGGTATGAAATGAAAAGTTTCCTTCTGGTCCATGTCCTTCATCTTCCCAGTAGCACACCTACCACCATCATCCCCAAGGTAATGGCTATTACTGGTTCCTTGTATCTTTTCAGGGAAGTGATGTGTGTTACTTCTTGGCCAGGTGCTAAGAAAACCGTGTGATTCCTTCACCCAGCTCAACGCAGGAAACTCCACAGTCCTAGGGACCCCAGTGCCACAACATGGCAAGAGCTTGGCACGTGGAGGGGGGCCTCCCGTTAACCCTGCACCGCTACGGATGAGAGAGACACTCCCACGTGTGGGTCTCTCTTATAGGCGCTGTGTTACCTCCTAACACAGCACAAACGCAGGCGCAAAGACGAACTCGTATTTCCTACTATACTGTTTCCATCAGCCTTTCTTTCATAACTTGAGACCATGGAGATCTTTCTACACTAGTCACGAAGAGCTACCTGGCCGCTCCTTACAGCTGCATTATTCCAGCAGATGGAATGTCAGAAGTTACATAACTTGTTCCCCAATGGTGAACATTTGGGCTGCAGGAAATATTTTGCTTTTACAAAATTGCTGCAATAAATAACCCTCTCCATACATCATTTCTCATGTGATCAAGCCTATTTGTAGGATACATTCCTCCGAGTGAAACTCCTGAGCCAAAGGTTATATAGACATTCTGGTATTTTAATAGGCCCAGCCAAATTAGCCCCATCCGAGCAATACCTGTTCGTACACCCACCGGCAATGCATCAGCTCCTGTTTTTAAACCCACGGCCATACCAAACGTGTGTTATTAAACTTCTGGATCTTGTGACAGTTTGAAAGATTAAGAAAAAATAATAATAGTTCAGAGTAATTTGCGCTTTGCCAATCTTTAATCAAGTTGAAAATCTTTTCATATGTTTAGGTTCCATTTTCACCCTGGGTTACAGGTCTTTGCCAGGGCCTTCTCTATTGAGGTTTTGCTACTCAGCTCCGCTGCTCAAGGAATCCTTCGGGCCCTCCACCTCTTGGGTACTGGTCCTGTCGGCGTGATCAACGTGTCTATTTCTTGTTCCTTGTCTGTTCCTGGCGTTCAATGGCAATACTTCTAGTATCTCCCCATTAAACATGACGTTGGCCTTGGGAATACACAGCGGCATAGTGTTAAGAAAGGATGCACCTCTAACGATGTCACCAAGGAGTTGTTTACTCAGGGGCTCTGGGAGGGAAATGGCCTGCTCTTGTGTGGTTTTCTCTCTAATCCTCAGCACAACAGCCAGGACTTAATCGGCTCAATAAACATTTGATAAATTTACTAAGGGAAGATCAGTATGGCTCGTGCTATAGTCACACATGGTTCCAGGAAGAAGTGAAGTACGGGCCAGGTGTGGAGAGATTAATGGGCTACAGAGTCGAGAGAAAGAACAAGTGGTCAGAGACAGGAAACTTCCATGGAGATAAGGAAGGAGTGAGACTTTGAATCTGGACACAGCACGTTCCTATGGGGAAAAGGTGGAAGGAATGCTTTATCCCACCACCGAGGCTTGAATGGGCGGGGGGAGATGGGCTTCATCCGGCAGGCTGAGGGATCCGTCTAGAAGAATCCCAGGGCTATAGGTATTTCTCAGTCACACAATGCTTTGCGTGTGCTGAGAGCTTCGGAATGCCAAAGAGCCTGCTGGGGAATAGTTTTTAATATAAGTGGGCAATTGTTTCATGAAAAGTTAAACTCAGCTCTCAAATCCGGGGCGGAGGATTTTAGAGTCGGGCCTCTTTCTTCTCAACACGGCAAAGCTGAATCCTTCTTCCCTCCTGTCCCCAGATGACCCTTTCATCCTCATCCCTTCCCTGAAGCCGACCCATAACAGGTACAAAGTGTTGACCCCTTTGTGTTAACAGTGCCTGCCTACCACCTGGCTCTGAATATTTCTACCAGAATGTGAAGATGTCAGCAAAAGCCTTCGAGGCTCAAAAAAGTAGAACCTTGATAGCAGAACGCCAGGTGGTGACAGTGCCACAGCCAACCCTCTGGGGCAAGAAGGCCCACAGGCCACTGTTGCGGCACCTCCAGTGTCTGGTGGCTGGAGTGGGCTTGTCATATCTTGGCGTGAAATCTCATGACTATGAAATGATTTCTTACTAGAGCAATGGGATGGTTTCTGATTATTTAGTCCAAATTCATTTTAACTTGTAGCCAGCTGACTCTAGCAATTTGTTAATTAAATGACATAGGTATGTTTAAAAGTTAGAGGGTGCGGTTACGTGTTGTAATTTTGTATGCTCGGGGCCTTATACCAGGAGTGGGGATGTGGCGGTGGGAAGTCCCTTCCACCCTTCGTGCGTGACGGGGACAAGCACCCCGCTGCCCTCCCACGAACCGTCTACTCAACGCAGCTGCCCAACGGGCCCTCTATTTCTGTGGGTGCTCGTGCTAACGCCCGTCCCATCGGTGCACAGATGCCCACGAGGGCCACGACAAAGGTGATGGACAGGACACTGGGTGCATCATTGGTGGGCCATGACTTCACCCCTGGAATGCTCTCCTCACGCTGAGAAAGTAATCACAGAGTATATAGCTATACTCCTGTTTACACAAAATGCTACAAGTAAGAGTTTTACAGTAACGGCAGCTGAAAGGATTTCACGCTAAAGCACAAAGACAAAAAAAAAAGTCACTTCCTCTGATGTATAAAATACTGAACTAGATGCTTTCTAGTCACAAAGAGGAAAACAGCATCAGGGGTTATCTTTAGTCTCAAGGAATGTGGATTCCAGTTAGAGAAACCGCACGGAAGAGGCACCTGGAAATCCTACATTTGCCACAGGAAGTGCCAAATAAATGGCACATAAGGAACATCAGAAAATGGACTGTTCGTGGTTCAGCTAATCCCTGAATGGCTGGATCTTTTGCTGTTGTTGTTTTTTGGGGTTTTTTTGGCCATGACGCACGGCATGTGGGATCTTAGTTCCCCGACCGGGTATCAAACCTGCACCTCTCCCCAGCAGTGGAAGCACAGTGTCTTAACCACTAGACCGCCAGGGAATTCCCAAATGGCTGGATCTTTGAGAAAAGCACAGGGCAGAAGGCGCCATCCCACAGAGGGAGACAGAGCGTAAGACTCATCGGTGGAGTATACGCTAGAAGAAAAAGACAAAGAAAAAAAAGACTGAGGCCAGTTTGGGTACTTGAATGACAGTAACAAGAGGGACTTTGTCCTGCAGTGGGGCTTTAGGACACGTATAGAGCACGAAGGTGACGTGACGACACGGTGTTCTCAACTACCCCGTTCACTTCATCTTTCTGTGCACTAACTAGTTCCTTTCCTTTCATAGTTTTGAATAATTTAAGGAAATATACTTTACAGAATGTATTCATTCCCCTAAGTCAGGGGTCCCAACCCCCAGGCCACGGACCGGTACCGGTCCATGGCCGGTTAGGAAGTGGGCCGCACAGCAGGAGGTGAGCAGTGGCGGGAGAGTGAGCGAAGCTTCATCTGTGTTCACAGTCGCTCCCCATCACCTGCATTACCACCTGAGCTCCGCCTCCTGTCAGATCAGCGGCGGCATCATATTCTCATAGGAGCGTGAACCCTCCTGTGAACTGCGCATGTGAGGGATCTAGGTTGTGCGCTCCTTGTGAGAATCTAATGCCTGATGACCTGAGGTGGAGCTGAGGCGGTGATGCTAGCGCTGGAGAGCGGCTGAAGATACAGATGATCATTAGCAGAGACGTTTGACTGCATGGAGACCATAATAAAGCAACTGCTTGCAGACTCATATCAAAACCCTATCAGTGGGCTTCCCTGGTGGCGCAGTGGTTGAGAGTCCGCTTGCCGATGATGCGGGGGACACGGGTTCGTGCCCCGGTCCGGGAGGATCCCACGTGCTGCGGAGCGCTGGGCCCGTGAGCCATGGCCGCTGAGCCTGCACGTCCGGAGCCTGTGCTCCGCAACGGGAGAGGCCACAACAGTGAGAGGCCCGCGTACCGCAAAAAAAAAAAAAAAAAAAAAACAACAAACCTATCAGTGAGCGAAAAGCGAAAACAAGCTCAGGGCCTCCTGCTGATTCTGCATTACAGTGAGTTGTATAATTATTTCATTATATATTGCAATGTAATAATAATAGAAATAGAGTGCACAATAAATTTAATACGCTTGAATCATCCCCAAACCATCTCCCTCCCACCCTGCCCCAATCCATGGAAAAATTGTCCTCCATGGAACCGGTCCCTGGTACCAAAAGGGTTGGGGACCGCTGTCCTAAATTATAGAAACTTAAGTATACTATCCCCTAAATGGCCTTTGAGTTCTCCTTGAGACTTCTTTTTCCCTCACTCCCCACATTCCCTAGCTGACCTGTTAGGTTTTATCTTCAGAATAAATCCCAATCCACCCCCTTCTTGCATCTTCACTGTCCTCGTCTGATGTAAGCCAGCACTGCCAACTTCCTGGACGGCGGCAGCCTCCGAATTCATCTCCCTGCTTCCACTCTCCCACTTTGGACTTGGATAATTCACTCGCCATAAAGAGGCTGGAATGGTCTTAAAACAAATCGGACATGGTCAAAACCTACCAGAGCTTCCCATTACACGTAAAATAAAACCCTGACTCCTGCCCACGTCTCTCTCTCTGCCTACCTTGGCCTCTGGCTGATTCTGGAACCCGCTGTGTTCTTTCCTGCCCCTGCTGATTACCATGCTGTTCCCTATGCCAAGAATGCTGTTCCTTCTCGGCTGAGAACGCTCTTCCACCTGATCCTCACGGGGGCTCTTTCTTTCTCAAAACCAATCACTTCTTCAAACCACTTCCTCAAAGAAACAGTCCCTAAATAACTAACTTAAGCAATAACCCAGGCAGTCTCTTTCTTGTCACCTGCTTTCACTACCCACTTACCCCTGATAAGATGCTTAGACCCAACTCATATTCATGACACCCCAGAGTCAGATGGTCCCCACACCCCACACATGGTCAGTACGCCCTAGACTCTGGCTCCTGTGGCAGCCAACAAGCTGGGTGTTTTTCACCAACTCTTTGTGCTAATGTTCCTTGGTTTCCTGACTGGCGAAACAAAAGGACTGGGAGAGATAAAAATCTAATGTTTCATTTAAGCCTAGTACTCTGTGGTTTCATGAATTAAACTGGGGTCGGTTTTATTTCATTCTTTTTTTGCTGTTGCCCTTATTGCTATTTTGACAGATGGAGATGGGGGGAAAACAAACACATAAAGAAAAGAAAAAAAGAGTAAAGGAAGAAAGGTGGGAGGCAACAAAGGCAGAGAAGGCGGAGAGAGGGTGAGGGCTTTTTCAAAACCACTTCTTGTGGGAAATTAATCATGCTGCTTTGTCCTGGCAAGAAGAAGCTATTTCAGGAAGAAAATAACCACTTCACACATGGAAGTTTCAGCACTAGTTAACCTGAACTCTACTCTACTGCTGTCTCCTAAGGTGTTACATCATCAGCTCAGATAGTGACCGAGGGCCTGAGCTCTGGAGAGTGGCAGACCCCAACTCTGTAAGGTCAATTTCAGTTCAGCCATCACTGTTTACAAGATGCCAGGCAGGTGAGGAGCAGCTTCACCTCTGAGTGCAGGTCCTCTCACCTGTAAAATGGGGCTGATGCCAACCTCGGCATGGGGTCATTTTGAAGACTAAATAAGATCTGTAGGGGACTTCCCTGGTGGTGGAGTGCTTAAGAATCTGCCTGCCAATGCAGGGGACACGGGTTCGAGCCCTGGTCCAGGAAGATCCCACGTGCTGCGGAGCACCTAAGCCCGTGAGCCACAACTACTGAGCCTGCGCTCTAGAGCCCACAAGCCACAACTACTGAAGCCCACGCACCACAACTACTGAAGCCCGTGTGCCTACAGCCCGTGCTCTGCAACAAGAGAAGCCACCAAGATGAGAAGCCCGTGCACCACATGAAGAGCAGCCCCCGCTCGCTGCAACTAGAGAAAGCCCGGGCACAGCAAAGAAGACTCAACGCAGCCATAAATAAATAAATAAATAAATAAATAAAATTTTAAGATAGCACACACATGATTTTTTTTTTTTTTTAAAAAAGATCTGTATGTAGAACACTGAGCACCTAAGGGCTGGATTATGGGCTGTTACCATTCAAACGGTACTGATACAGAACTTTTCAAAGCTTCTGCTGCTGAGGTTTACACGTGCTGCTATGCATAAGCCAGAAACTGATCCTCACAATCTTCACAGCACTTTGTGAAGTTATAACAATGGTGTTATGCATCTAGGGTTTTTTTTTTAACACATTCTCCAGCCAAGAACCAAATACTTTATTTCAAAAATAAAATTACACTTCAGAACATAATATGGTAACCAGAGCCGGACTTAAGCTCCCACAATAACAACCAGAACACTGGACAAAATATATGAAATAACGGTTTTCAGACACAGAAGGGGGCTATAGTCCCTGAAAGAAGGGAAGCAAACTAGGAGGACCCCAGGCTGGGTCAGCTCTTGGCCTGGAGGTACTTTCTGAAGTGTGGTGATGGGAGGGGGACCCAAGCAGACCGTGGTGGTCCTGCCGAGGCAAAGGCACCAGGAGTTCACGGAACACGAGGTGCCTGGTAACACCAGAAAAATAAATGAAATGAAGAGCTATATAGCTATTATAAGCCAGTGGTGAGGACAACTTACTAGGATATATTCAATCCAAAAGAAGACTGGAAAAGAAAAAAGCAACAAGGAAACAAATAAGACATGTGAGATTTAAATCCAACTACATTGGTAATCATTTAAGTGTAAATGGTCTAAATAGTCTAATTACAAGGCAGAGATCAGAGAATAGACATACCATGCAAACACTAATATCAAGAAAGCTCAAGTGATTATAACAATATTAGACAAAGTAGACGTCCCAACAAATACATTATTACCAGAATAGACTTCTCATCATGATAAAAGTGGTAGATTCATCAAGATGACATAACAATCATAATGCGTGTGTACTGGGAATTCCCTGGCAGTAAGTGGTTAGGGGTCCATGCTTCCACCGCAGGGGGCACAGGTTCAATCTCTGGTCGGGGAACTAAGATCCCGCAAGCTGCATGGTATGACCAAAAAACCAAAAGAACCTGTGTGTACCTATCACAGGAGATGCAGCAAATGCCTCTCCTAGGCACTACCAAAGAGAAATGACAGCATTTGTTCACAACAAGACTTGATGAAAAATATCCATAGCAGCTTTACTCGTAATTTCCCTAAACTGGAAACAACCCGATGTCCATGAAAAGTGAAGTGTGTTAATAAGTCCATACATTGGAATACTATTCAGCAATAAAAGAAACAAAAATCCCGACACAAGACACATGATAAATGAACCTCAAGGTAGAAATGGTGCTGAGGCAAAAGGGCCAGACACAAAAGAGTTCATAGGATTTGATTCTATTGATAGGATGTTCTAGAAAAGGCAAATATAATCCATTGTGACTGGAAGCAGAAGCAGATCAGTGGTTGCGTGGGGCTAGGATGAGCTGTTTAGAAATGGGCAAGAGTGTACTTTTTAAAGTGATGGAAATGGTCCATATATGGATTGTGGTAACAGGTACGCGGGTGTACACTTTTGTCAAAACTCAAACTCTAGGGCTTCCCTGGTGGCGCAGTGGTTGAGAGTCCACCTGCCGATGCAGGAGACACGGGTTCGTGCCCCGGTCTGGGAAGATCCCACATGCCGCGGAGCGGCTGGGCCCGTGAGCCATGGCCGCTGAGCCTGCGCGTCCGGAGCCTGTGCTCCGCAACGGGAGAGGCCACAGCAGTGAGAGGCCCCAACAGTGAGAGGCCCGCGTACCGCAAAAAAAAAAACAAAACTCAAACTCTATACTGAAATTGGATGTATTTTACTGTGAGTGTTTTATACCTCAATAAAATTGCTTTTTAAAAGAACAAAAGCATGCAGCATATTTATCAGTAAACAAAGAAAAACTAAGTAACAACTGGATCCTTAGATATGTGGTATCTCAAGAGAAGGAAATCAGGCATATTCTGAAAGAGATAAGCTAAAAAGTAACAATAGAAGAAAAGGGCCCAAATCAATGTTCCCAGTAAGCTATCCAAGCTATTTGAAGTTCTTTCCCATCACCATTCGGAACCCACTTCTTGGTTTAAAAGTAGAAGCCACAAAACAAACCTAATTTCAATCTTCTGAAATAGTCATAGATTATATGGTAAGCAAATCAATCTGAAAGAGCAGACTTTGAAGACAATGAATTTTTTTTAAAACTCAAAGCAGTGAAATATTTCCAGTAAGAAAAAAAAAAAAAGATTTCTTTGGAGAGTAAGTGCATCTTACAAGGGAAGAAAGAATATTTGCTTCTTGAAGAAGCTGTCCTAGTTGCTCTCACTGTGTTCTACTGTTATAAACAGTCTCTTTGAGGGACTAAAGCAATTCTCTCTGCCCCCACCTCCACACTGTGCTGGGATTTCTCTTGGAAACCAAACCACAAGAATCTTCTCTGTTCATCAGCGAGCAGCTGGGACAAAGCTCCGAACTTTAAGGCTGACCGAAAAGCATCATGTAGAACACAGAGGAGGTGTGTCCAGCAGATGGCCCACTGTGCAAAACAAGCAAGTTACCTTAATTCTGACGTGCATGAACACAGTCATCGCCCGACACCCTCAGGCTCTTGTCTGAGCCGTTCTTGCACCTTCTGGCTCCAACGGAACCCAAGCACATGGTATCCTGCAAGCCCCTGTGCCTCCCACCTGCTTTTGCACCACAACACAATTCACTGCAAATCTATCCTCCCATCCTCAGATGACTTCTCACCACCTCCACCGCTGGCCGCCGGTCCCAAAGCCGGGATCATCTCCTGCTGACGCGCTGCAGTATCGCCTGCTTCTTGCTTCCACAGCACCTAGACAATGCTGCATGAGCACTTGAGTCAGTGTGTGCCGCCCCAGTGCTCCAACTTTCCTGTGTCCCATGCCATGACTAGGAAAAGCGGAGAGCCTTGTGATTGCCTCGAAAGCCTCGTCAACCACCCCCCACCTGTCTCGCGGTCCCTTGCACTCAGCCCCTTGGCTGCAGCCTCCTTGCTGTTCCTCCACCACGTGGTTCCGGTCTTAGGGCCTCTGCCCTGCTGAGCCCTCTGCCTGGACCCACTTCCCCCCAGTACACAGGGGCTCAGCCCTCACACCTCCCCGGGATGCTGTTCAACTGTCCCTTGGTAAGTGGTGCCTTCTCCAAACACCCTATTTGAAACTGCCACACACACCGGCAAGCCCTGCCCCCCTTTGGCCTCTACAGTTCTCCACAACATTTACTACTGTGCGGACAGTGTGTATTCGTTGGTCTGTCTCCCCCCCGTAGAATGTTAGCTCCAGGGACTTCCCTGGTGGTTCAGTGGCTAAGTGCAGGGGGGCCCAGGTTCGATCCCTGGTCAGGGAACTAGATCCCCCAAGCAGCAGCTAAGAGTTCGCATGCTGCAACTGAAAGATCCCACGTGCCACAACTAAGACCTGGCACAGCCAAATAAATAATTAAATAAATATATTAAACAAAGCATGTTAGCTCCATAGGGGCACCCATAGCAGTACTATTCACGGATGTATGGTACGCAGTGAAATTTACTGAATGAACAACTGAATTTTTAGTAGATTTCAAACAAAGCCCGAGAACCACCTCATAGCGTATCTCTACATTTCCTGGTCTTGACTTTGACTAGAAGTAGGAATACTAAAATAAATCAAAGATAATGTATAAAACCCTCAGAAAAGGCATTTCCAAAAGAGCTAAAACCAGGGGATATTATGACAGTGCACTGCCACCTGGAATTTCAGGCATTTGGGGCTCCTAAAATCCTAAAACCGCCCAATCATCCCTCTACTGTCAGTTCAAAAAGCTGATGGTCAACTTTTCCAGTAGAGGTGATGTTTCCTAGGTCCTTAGAACTCTCCAGGAATATATATTAAGACCCCAGCTTTGCTAATATTGCTACAGCATGTAGTATTTTCCCTTAATTATGTGGACCCAGGCAACGAGACAGCTACAAAGTTGAGTCAGTTGCAGATGTTGGCTGATTGGCTAGACTTTCCTTTTCGCTGAGAGTGGTTTCCCCACACTTGCCGTGGGATCTAAACTCATGGCTTTGAAACATCACCAGTAGCCCCTTCCAAGAATTTCGGAGACTTCCGGGCAGTAGTAAACACTCCTTACAGCTGTCTGATACCGGCATGCCAGAGGTCTGTGGGTTTCACATCCATCCTTTGCAGAGTGAGCTGGTGGCAGGTAGAAAGTCCTCTGTGGCCTGACGCTGTTCTAGTCTCCCCTATGTACCTTTTTGTTTAATAAGACATTTCCAATGGAGCACTTAAAATATATTAGATTCTCGGGCTTCCCTGGTGGAGCAGTGGTTGAGAGTCCGCCTGCCAAAGCAGGGGACACGGGTTCGTGCCCCGGTCTGGGAGGATCCCACATGCCGCAGAGCGGCTGGGCCCATGAGCCATGGCCGCTGAGCCTGCATGTCCGGAGCCTGTGCTCCGCAACGGGAGGGGCCCCAACAGTGAGAGGCCCGCATACGGCAAAAAAAAAAAAAAAAAAAAAAAAAAAAAAAAAAAATATATATATATATATATATATATATATATATTATATTCTCAATGTCTCATTCAACAAAGCACATAAAGCAGAGACCTGCTACAGAAAGATCTTTGTGCAGTGCCCCAAATTCTGGATTTTAGTGTCATGATATATTAACTAGGAATTGTATAGTTTATATGTTTTTTAAAAAAAACCTCCAGCACTGTTTACAATAGCCAAGACATGGAAGCAGCCTAAATGTCTGTCCACAGATGAATGGATAAAGATGATGTGGTATATATCAATATATACACAATGGTATATTATGCAGCCATAAAAAAGAATGAAGTAATGCCATTTGCAGAAACATGGATGGACCTAGAGATTATCATACTAAGTGAAGTGAGTCAGACAGAGAGAGACAAATATTATATGATATCACTTATACATGGACTCTAAAAAAAAATGATACAAATGAACCGATTTACAAAACAGAAACAGACTCACGGACATAGAAAACAAACTTATGGTTACCGAAGGAGAAAGGTGGGGAGGGATAAATTAGGAGTTTGGGATTAACAGATACACACCATTATATATAAAATAGATAAACAACAAGGACCTACTGTATAGCACAGGGAACTACATTCAATATCTTGTAATAACCTATAATGGAAAATAATCTGGAAAAGAATATATATATATGTATAACTGAATCACTTCGCTGTACACCTGAAACTAACACAATATTCTATAAACTATACTTCAATTAAAAAAAAACTCAGATGCATGCTCATTTCCCCACTAACTTTTCCTGGTGACAGACAGAAAACAGCAGCTGTGAAATGCTTACCACCTATTCAGGCTCTGCTTTTTGGGGAATGGGCAAACTTGGTCACATTATTTTAACTAGCCTAGAAAACACTAGTTTAGTACACAGGTGGCCATCACTGTCTTAAACCAACAGTAATTCCCATCAACCACAGGCTCAGAAGAGCTCAGGGAAAATTCAATAGCAACCACCTAAAAGATCAGAGAGAGAGTCGCCAGCCTGCAGATCAGGGGTCTGGTGGTCACATGCCAGGGTTCCTATAGTTCTAGTGATTAGCAGATGTTAAAGGACTGTGCCGTTTCAGTAAAAGTGTAGCTCTTCTGAATTTTTCTGGGACGAGATAATCATGGCTGATCTTAAAACCTGAATGATGTCCTGTGAAAGGAAAACCAGCCCAAATAAACTGGTTTAAAATAAACAAACAAAAAAGACCACTAAATTTCTCATAGGACTGGTTTAAGCTTTCTTACTCTCTTTGAAAGCTGCCACAGTTTTCTCAGATGTCCCCAGTTTTCAGAGCCACAAGAGGCTGCGTGGCAGGGCAGGTGGCGTCTCCAACCCGGGGCACCAATACCCGGGCTTGTGGGAGCCAGCACATAAGGATAAGGAGTCAGCCCAAAGGACTGCCTGCCAGTGGGGTCTGGACTAACAGCCTTTCCCTCTTCTTCAGTGTCTTTCCTCTCTAGGCGGCATTTCTGTTTGGAGACGCAAGTTGAAAGTGTGCAGAATCGGTGTCCACCATTTCTGTGGGTTCCTCACCACCCGTTGCCTGCAGCTGCCTGGCCTCTTCAATTGAAAATCCAATTAGCTGTGCTTAGTCAAGTGTTTACCTCTGCTGTTTGAAAGTTTAAATGGATCTTTAACTCTTTCCCTCGGTAGAAGTCTCCACAAAGGCATGGATAATTGATGCAGAGTTGAATGGGGCCCGAAAGTTTTCTTCCCTTTGGGGGCTGGTGGCTCTCAGCTGGAGGAAGTTTTACACATCAGACAGGGTGGGACCCGGGCAGTCTGTGACTGTCAATCAAGGAGGCTGTTTGTCTGGGGAAGGCCCTGCGCAGGGACACAAACAAACTCTTCCGAACAAAGTTGGAAACAAAAGAGAAAACAAAGCCTGAAGGGGGGTTCCCGGGTTAAGATTTCCCTCTATGACCACATGCAAAAGGGCTCGATGTGCTATCATTTAACTCTGGTCTTCAAGTCAGAAGCTGCACAGTGGTAAGTATTTGCAGATTTTAGCCATCTACCATGTTTTGAAGCACAAAGCACTTCGAGCAATAATTTTATAATCATAAAATAGGTTGGTAACTTTGCTCCTTGAAAAATGACAAAAAAGTAATCCTAAAATGTTTTCTTCTGTGTCGCTTATATTTTTTTAGTACTTCTGTGGTCCTGTATTTTGAATATAATTACCAAATTAAAAAAAGAGGTCTCTATGTCGTATCTGTGTCCATCTTTCTTTCTACAGGCCTCCTCAGAAAATCCTTTTAAAAAGAACTTTGTAAGGTAGCAATTTCTGTCTTTCCAATGTATCCTTTTTATAATGAAACATACTTTTTTCTTCAAAGTCCATGGCAAGTATATTTCTTATGCCTTAGCCCCGAATGCCAAATATAATTTATACATTCCTTCAACCCGAATGTTCTCTGAAATCATGCTAAATATGTTTGAGACCAACATTAATAAATATTTAAGAAATCAAAGTGAAAGTAAAAATTGAAAAGAAAAGGCACCAGACTGGAAAGAAAGGAGTAAATTTGGTTTTATTCAGAGACAGGATCTTACATGTAGAAAATCCTAAAGAACTCACACACATACACAAATCTACTAGACCTAATAAATTAGTTCAGCAAGATTGTAGGATACAAGATCACCATACAAAAACCAATTCTATTTCTGTGTACTAGCAATGAACAACCAAAAATGAAATTAAAGAAACAATTTCATCCATAATAGCATCAAAAACATTAAAATAATTGTGAATAAATTTAAGAAGACATATGAGACTGAAAACTACAAAGCACTGCTGAGAGAAATTAGGGACGACGTAAACAACTGTAGAGACATTTCATTCATGGATTGGAAGACTTAATGTTGTTAAAATGACAGCTGTCTCCAGATCTAGAGATTCAACAAAATCCCTACCAAAATCTGAGTAGGTTTTTTTTTTTCTTTTTGGCAGAAATTGAAAAACTGATGATAAAATTCATATGGAAATGCAAAGGATCCAGAAGAGCCAAAAACAATTTTGAAAAAAAAAAAAAAAAAAAAGAATGAAGTGAGAAGATTTTAATTTCCTGATTACAAAACTTACTATAAAGCTACAGTAATCAAGACAGTGTGGAACCAGCATAAGAACAGACATACACATCAACAGAACAAAACTGAGAGTCCAGAAATAAGTCCTTAAATTTATGGTCAATTAATTTTCAACAAAGGTGCCAAGACAATCCAATGGGGGAAGAAAACGTTTTATACTTCAAACAAAAAAACAAACTTTTTTCAGACAACTAGATAGCTGCATGCAAAAAAAAGATGAATTTAGACCCTTACCTCACATTATACATGACAACTGAAAAATCAAACAAAGATGTAAGAGCTAAAATGCTAAAACTTCTAGACGAAAAAGAGAAAAAAATCTTTAGGGAATTCAGTTAGGCAAAAAGTTCTTAGATAAGACACCAAAATTCATTCTAAAAATTTGTAAACTGGACTTCAAAATTAAAACCTTCAGTTCTTCAAAAGTCACCGTGAAGAAAATGAAAAAGAAGCCACTGACTGGGAGTATTTGTGAATTATACATATGATAAATAACATAAATAAAGACAATCAATTTTTTAAATGGGCATAAGATTTAAACAGACATTTCACCAAAGAAGATATAAGCATGGCTAATCACCACAAACATGTCTAGTATCACTAACTGTTAGGGAAATGCAAATCAAGACCCCAGTGAAGCACCACTTCATAGCCACTTGGAAGGCTAGAATCAAAAAGACAACAGCAAGTGTGGATGAGGCTATGGCAAACCCAGGACTCTCATAAAATGATGGTGAGAATGTAAATATAGTATAGTTTAGAAAGCAGTTAGTGATTCTTTAAAAAGTTAAACATGAATTCACCATACAGCCCAGCAATTCCACTCCTAGTTACATACCCAGGAGAAATGAAAACATACATCCACACTTGTACATGAATGTGAACACAGCAGCATCATTTGTAATAGACCAAAAGTGGGAATAATTCAAATGTCCATCAACTGGCGAAGGGATAAACAAAATGTGGTCTATCCATACAATGGAATATTATTCAGCAACAAAAGGGAATGAGAGACCGGAACACACAACGTGGATCAACCTCCAAAACCTGATGTTAAGTGAAAGAAGCCATATGCAAAAGAATAACAGTCTACAGCCTGTAAGATTCCACTCATATGAAATGTTCAGAAAAGGCAAATTACTATAGAGAAAGAAAGCAGATTATTGGTTGCCTGGGGATGGGAGCAGGAAGTGACGACAAGTGGGCACAGGGTGTCTCTTTGAGACATGGAAATGTTTTAAAATTAGACTGTGGTGCTGGCTGCACAACTCAGAGTTCACTAAAACTCATCAAATTATATACCCATAATGAGTGAATTTTATAACATGTAATATCATTCCTCAATAAAGCTGTTTTTAAAAGAGTAAAAGTTGCAAAATTTTGTTTTGACCAAAACCATGTTTCAAAGACACCAATTCTCACACGAATTCAAAAAGATTAATATTCAGACTCTGGATTAAGCTCTGAAGTCAGTGTGAGAAAATGAAATGTCTTCCGTGGCAATAATGATGCGACGTCATACTACTTTAACTATGATGTTCTTTATATATGAGAGTAACATTTGCATACTTTATGAATTAAGCATCTATTTTGGAGTCTCCTTATAAACGGAAACATCCTTCTCTAACAGGAGAGGGTATGCTGTCAGAGAAGTGAGTAGATTGTCAACAGAAAGATGGAATTTATCAAATGTTATGTGCCCCACTTGCATATGATGAAATTATTTCAGTATATCACAGAAGAAAATGGTAGCAAAACATCTTAACCATACAAATTGTTTTTAACTGACAAATTGATTTTACTGTCTAACCAGTATTCCTTTTTTTTTTTTTTTTTTTTTTTTGCGGTATGCGGGCCTCTCACTGTTGTGGCCTCTCCCATTGCGGAGCACAGGCTGCGGACCCGCAGGCTCAGCGGCCATGGCTCACGGGCCCAGCCGCTCCGCGGCATGTGGGATCTTCCCGGACCAGGGCACGCACCCATGTCTCCTGCATCAGCAGGCGGATTCTCAACCACTGAACCACCAGGGAAGCCCCAGTATCCCTTTAAAACCATTCTTTCAATGGGCCAAACCCAGGACATTTGTCAATATCTAAATGAGTAAGTTTTACTGACAGCAAATTAGGAATCAACTTAATTGATGTCGATTTCTATGTAAGGATGAGGAAGATAAAGGCAGCTGTCATTTACTTAATCTCTTTTATTCTGGAAACCGGCAATTAAAAACAAAGAAGTTAAGCATTGATCCTGCTCTATTAGTCTTCTATTGCTGTGTAACAAATATCCACAAACTCAGTGACTTAAAAACACAACTAATAAATACCTCCTAGCTCTGGAGGTCAGAACCAGGCTCTGCTGCGTTTTCTGCTTAGGGGCTCACAAAGCCAGAATCAAGGTGTTGGCAACCTGGGTTCTTATCTAGAGGCTCCAGGGAGGAATCTGCTCCCAAACTCATTCATGTTGTTGGCAGAATGCAGTTCCGATGGCTGTAGAACTGAGGTCCCTGTTCCCCTGCTGCCTGCCAAGGAGGAGGGGTCACCCTCAGCTCCTAGACAACACTCACAATCCTTCTCTTGGGGCCCCCTCCACCTGCAAAGTCGGCAAGGGTGCGTCCCACCTTTCTCCTGCTTCAATCTCTCTGACTTCTGCTGCCGGCCTGAGGACATTCTCTGCTTTTAAACAGCTGGTGTGAGCAAATTCAGCCCACCCAGAACACAACCTTAATTATATCTGCAAAATCTCTTTCAGCGGGTTACCCCTGGGAGTAACACCTGGAGGCTTTTAAAAGTCATGGGAGACTTCGTAGAAATCTGCCAACTGCACCTGACTGTCTTTACAGGCAAATATATAGGTCAAGTGGATGAGTAAAAGCAGTCAATGTGGAAGGAATGGCATGATTAGCAAACTCACCGCTTCGTAACTTCCTAATAAAATAATCGATTCATGCAGAGATCTCAGTGAAGATGAAACGAATGGCAGATGACAGCTGAATGAGGAGCCGGAGAACTGACCGCACCTGAGCCTCGAGAGAAGTGACGGCAGAGCGGCACCTACGTGTCACGTGCCTCTTGCTACAATGTCCAAACCTAACATGCTAATCCAGCTGTTGGAGTTGGCTTTCAGTTCACGGGAAATTTAGGAAGCAGAAGTGCAATTTAAATGACACCACTAGAATGCAAACAGAGAAATTCAGAATGTGGAACACTCTACAATACAGCCGGCCCAGTTTCTTCAATACATCAGTTACCTGGGGGTGGGGTGGGGGACTGCTCTAGATTAATGGGATGTTATTACCAATTACAACACAAGAACAATATTTGGATCCTGATTCAAAAAACACAAGAGTAGGGCTTCCCTGGTGGCGCAGTGGTTGAGAGTCTGCCTGCCGATGCAGGGGAGGAGGGTTCGTGCCCCGGTCCGGGAAGATCCCACATGCCGCGGAGCGGCTGGGCCCGTGAGCCATGGCCGCTGAGCCTGCGTGTCCGGAGCCTATGCTCCGCAACGGAGAGGCCACAACAGTGAAAGGCCCGCGTACCACCAAAAAAAAAAAAAAAAAAAAAAAAACAAGAGTAAAAGGACATTTTTAAGTTAATCAGAAAAACCTGAATATGAACTCAGTATTAAAGTAAGAATCATCATTGTCATTGACTGGGATAAAGGTATTAAGGTTGTATGAGAAAACATTCAGATTTTTTAGAGATGCACATAGGGCTGAAATGCTATGAGGGGTTTGCTAATTGCTTTAAAATATTCCGGCAACCACAAAAAGAGGGGATGGACAAAGCAGGTACACAAAATGTTGAAACATATCAAATCTGGGTGATGTATATGCATGGGGGCTCATTATCATGGTCCATTTTTACCCAGGGCTAAACATTTTTATAATGAACGATTTCATTTAAGAGATTTCATTTATTGAGCATCTGCTGAGAATCAGTCACTGTGTTCAGGGCTTCGCATCCATTTCCTGCTGGATCCTCACGACGGCCTTATGAAGTAGGTACCATTTGTATCCCCACTTTTATAGCTAAGAATATGAAACAACGACCAGCGTGGGGCGTAGCCGACTGACCTGCCAATTGCCCGCCACACCAGAGAAGGCTCAGAGGCCAAGGAAATGAAAGATTTCTACATTTTTCCTTTCACAAAGCAGTTTGACAAGTCAGCTACAGCCCGCGTTGGAGGGCAATCCCCCAAACCATGCGCCAACCGCAGCATGGGGGATGCTGGAAGGTTCGGAAGGAGACAAAAGCAGGAGACAGGTAGAGGGTGAAAGAGAAACAGAGAGACCACAGAAAAGAAACCAGCTGGAAACACAGGGAGACAGTCACGGAAAGGGGCGGAGCGAAGAGGTGGGGAGAGAGTGGGGAAGAGGGGTGTGCTTGAAGGAGGACGTCACAGACCCAGAGAGTCACGCAAAGCTACTGCAACCTTGGTCCACCTTCCACTCTGCCCCACCCATCATACCAGCCAGAAAACGGGAAAGGAGGGACCAGACACGTTCCGTGTAGAGCTCTGTCCACAGGTAATTACAGATCCGTGTCAGGCACCATTACCTTGTCCTCTCTCCCCATCCCCCAGCCCCCACCCTGTGACCTTCTCCCCAGTCAGCTCGCCAGCTCCAAGCTCAGAGTCGGGAGGAAGGGAAGGAGGAGTTATTTATTTATCTAAACCATGTTTCAGTTTTTTAACGGCCTAATTGAGATAAAAGTCAGAGACCCTCCGTGCCCGGCAAAGCTGTTCTCAGTGGGAGAAAATCTGTGAGGCTGAAGTTAATAGCACGAGGGCCACGTTAGTGCCACTAGGGGGCGCAGATCAGAGGCTCCTGGAGGCGGCTTCAGGTGACGGTTTAATCACAACAGAAAAATCAGGTCTGGGGCTTGCACGTGTGACTGTGGGGGTGGGTGGGGGAAGTGGGGATGGCAGACGGGAAAGGGGTTACAAGAGGGAGAGTGGGGAGCAGAAAACACAAAGGAAGACAATCCTCAAACAGAATCCTCAATGCCTTTCAGAGACGTGAACTAGAGCTGCAGGGAAGGGCAGGCCTGTCACACCCCCACCCCCAGGGCGTGTTAATAACATGGAACCACTTGCTCAAATTACACGTTAAAAAACACCTTCTTCTCCTAGCGGCGTGATTCATGAGAGCCCAAAACTGGAAACAGTCGGCGGATGAATGGATAAATGAATTGTGGCACAGCCATACATGGGAATATTATCAGGTACAGAAAGGCAGGCAGTACTGATACAAACGCTACAATGTAGCTGAACCCTGAAAACATTATGCTGAGAGAAGCCAGATGCAAAAGGCCACGTGTTATATGATGCTGGTTTTTTTTAACATCTTTATTGGAGTATAATTGCTTTACAATGGTGTGTTAGTTTCTGCTTTGTAACAAAGTGAATCAGTTAAACATATACATATGTCCCCATATCTCTTCCCTCTTGAATCTCCTTCCCTCCCAACCTCCCTATCCCACCCCTCTAGGTGGTCACAAAGCACAGAGCTGATCTCCCTGTGCCATGCGGCTGCTTCCCACTAGCTATCTATTTTACGTTTGGTAGTGAATATACATCCATGCCACTCTCTCACTTTTTCCCAGCTTACCCTTCCCCCTCCCAGTTTCCTCAAGTCTATTCTCTAGTAGGTCTGCATCTTTATTCCCATCTTGCCCCTAGGTTCTTCATGACCTTTTTTTTTAGATTCCACATATATGTGTTAGCATACGGTATTTGTTTTTCTCTTTCTGACTTACTTCACTCTGTATGACAGTCTCTAGGTCCATCCACCTCACTACAAATAACTCAATTTTGTTCCTTTTTATGGCTGAGTAATAGTCCACTGTATATATGTGCCATATTTTCTTTATCCATTCATCTGTTGATGGACACTTAGGTTGCTTCCATGTCCTGGCTATTGTAAATAGAGCTGCAATGAACATTTTGGTACATGACTCTTTTTGAATTATGGTTTTCTCAGGGTATATGCCCAGTAATGGGATTGCTGGGTTGTATGGTAGTTCTATTTTTAGTTTTTTAAGGAACCTCCATAATGTTCTCCATAGTGGCTGTATCAATTTACATTCCCACCAGCAGTGCAAGAGGGTTCCCTTTTCTCCACACCCTCTCCAGCATTTATTGTTTGTAGATTTTTGGATGATGGCCATTCTGACCAGCATCAGATGATATCTCACTGTAGTTTTGATTTGCATTTCTCTAATGATTAATTATGTTGAGCATTCTTTCATGTGTTTGTTGGTAATCAGTATATCTTCTTTGGAGAAATGTCTATTTAGCTCTTCTGCCCATTTTTGGATTGAGTTGTTTGTTTTTCTGATATTAAGCTGCATGAGTTGCTTGTAAATTTTGGAGATTAATCTTTTGTCAGCTGCTTCATTTGCAAATATTTTCTCCCACTCTGAGGGTTGCCTTTTCGTCTTGTTTATGGTTTCCTTTGCTGTGCAAAAGCTTTTAAGTTTCATTTGGTCCCATTTGTTTATTTTTGTTTTTATTTCCATTTCTCTAGGAAGTGGGTCAAAAAGGATCTTGCTGTGATTTATGTCATAGAGTGTTCTGCCTATGTTTTCCTCTAAGAGTTTGATAGTGTCTGGCCTTACATGTAGGTCTTTAATCCATTTGCAGTTTATTTTTGTGTATGGTGTTACGGAGTGTTCTAATTTCATTCTTTTACATGTAGCTGTCCAGTTTTCCCAGCACCACTTATTGAAGAGGCTGTCTTTTCTCCACTGTATATTCTTGCCTCCTTTATCAAAGATAAGGTGACCGTGTGTGCATGGCTTTACCTCTGGGCTTTCTATCCTGTTCCATTCATCTACATTTCTGTTTTTGTGCCCGTACCATACTGTCTTGATTACTGTAGCTTTGTAGTATAGACTGAAGTAAGGGAGCCTGATTCCTCCAGCTCCATTTATCGTTCTCAAGATTGCTTTGGCTATTCGGGGTCTTTTGTGTTTCCATAAAAATTGTGAAATTTTTTGTTCTAGTTCTGTGAAAAATGCCAGTGGTAGTTTGAAAGGGATTGCATTGAATCTGTAGATTGCTTTGGGTAGTAGAGTCATTTTCACAATGTTGATTCTTCCAATCCCAAGAACATGGTATATCTCTCCATCTATTTGTATCATCTTTGATTTCTTTCATCAGTGTCTTATAATTTTCTGCCTACAGGTCTTCTGTCTCCTTAGGTAGGTTTATTCCTGGATAATTTATTCTTTTTGTTGCAATGGTAAATGGGAGTGTTCTCTTGATTTCACTTTCAGATTTTTCATCATTAGTGTATAGGAATGCAAGAGATTTCTGTGCATTAATTTTGTATGCTGCTACTTTACCAAATTCACTGTTTAGCTCTAGTAGTTTTCTGGTAGCATCTTTAGGATTCTTTATGTATAGTATCATGTCATCTGCAAACAGTGACAGCTTGACTTCTTCTTTTCTGATTTGGATTCCTTTTATTTCTTTTTCTTCTCTGATTGCTGTGGCTAAAACTTCCAAAAGTACATTGAATAATAGTGGTGAGAGTGGGCAACCTTGTCTTGCTCCTGATCTTAGTGGAAATGGTTTCAGTTTTTCACCATTGAGGATGATGTTGGCTGTGGGGTTGTCATACATGGCCTTTATTATGTTGAGGAAAGTTCCCTCTGTGCCTACTTTCTGCAGGGTTTTTATCATAAATGGGTGTTGAATTTTGTCAAAAGCTTTCTCTGCATCTATTGAGATGATATGATTTTTCTCCTTCAATTTGTTAATATGGTGTATCACATTGATTGATTTGCGTATACTGAAGAATCCTTGCATTACTGGGATAAACCCCACTTGATCATGGTGTATGATCCTTTTAATGTGCTGCTGGATTCTGTTTGCTAGTATTTTGTTGAGGATTTTTATATCTATGTTCATCAGTGATATTGGCTTGTAGTTTTCTTTCTTTGTGACATCTTTGTCTGGTTTTGGTATCAGGGTGATGGTAGTCTCATAGAATGAGTTTGGGAGTGTTCCTCCCTGTGCTATATTTTGGAAGAGTTTGAGAAGGATAGGTGTTAGCTCTTCTTACGATGCTGTTTATGTGGCGTGTCCAACATGGGTAAATCCACAGAGGCAGAAATTAGATTAGTGGTACTTAGGGGTTGGGGGGAGGGGGAGAATGGAGAAGGATTGCTGGTGGGTGTGGAGTTTCTTTCTGGGGTGTTGAAAATGTTCTGTGATGAGACTTGTTGACAGTCATGCAACTCTGAATGCACGAGAACCCACTGAACTGTATACTCGAAATGGGTGAATTTTATGCGATCTCAAATATATCTCAACAAAGCTGTAAAACATTTTTAAAAATTTAAGTAACCAATAAAGAATTCCTTTTTTGCCTTCCCTCCCAAAGATACGGAGTTTCTCAATCTTGTTATCAGGCTAGTTTTATTTTCTGCTTTTCAGTACAAAATCAGAAGCAAAGGAGAGCATTTATATAGATGGCAGGTAACCAAACACCATGAAAGCAACGAGAAGCAGCAATAAAGGATGAGATGAAAGCCAAATCTGTTCCCCCACCAAATCCTGATGCTCAGGATGAAATGTTTCCATGTGGCTAAGGGCTCTCCCCACGTCGTCCTCGGAACGGACGGGCTACAAGTCATCTGCTTCTCCAGAGCTCGCCAGCCGCCCTTTGACCACTGCATTTTGTGGGTTATCATAGAAGCCACATCTACAGAAGACTGCCTTCACAGACGGCTACTTTGTGACAAAAAGTAGTTCACAAACTTCCAAAGACTTTCCACACCGGTTTCTGCTTTCCTTGAACAAAGGAGATCACTGTAACTCTTTCTAAAAAAAACAAAAAATCTCTCCAGTTTTTACTGGGTGACTTTCTACAGTATTTTACAGTCATGGTTTCCTTTCCAAGAGCCTTTAAAGAATTATCACAGAAGGAGAACGTCAGATCAGAAGAAGTCACTTCATCAACCTGGGTCTACACCTCCTTACCTGTACACGGAAGGGCGACCCAGAATTATCTCTAAGAATATTCAGTCTCAAAGGGATCAGTCAGTCTGTGTCTATGGAAACATTTTTTTTTCTTTTTTGCTGTGCTGTGTAGCATGCGGGAATCTTAGTTCCCCGACCAGGGAGCGAACCCACGCCCCCTGCAGTGGAAGCACAGAGTCTTAACAACTGGACCGCCAGGAAAGTCCCACCCTATGTCTACGAATCATGGAAACAGAACTACATGCAGAAGCAGAGTTCCAGGAAACTTTAGGAAGACTTTAATTTCTTGAAATTTTAACAGAGTAATCCTCTAGTATTAAGTTAATTTAAAAACTCAGACACAGTTCCTCCGCAAACCTTCTCTGAGCACTTGTGGGAGGAAACAAGATGCAAAGAGATGAAAAGAGCTTCCTGGTCTCTTGTATTCAGCTATGCTGATTTCATGGGAAAACTCTAGCATGATCTGCTTATTACATCACTGTGCGCAAGTTAACAATAGAGCCAGATGACAGACCAAATGATAAATCCTAGCCTCAAGAACAAAAGATTGTTTAGGAAATTTCTGGACAGTGGGAACTGATTTGAGGGAATGGGGAAAAAAACAGGTGGACAACAGCTCTCATCTAACCCGGCCGACAGTCACCTTTAAACAAACTGCCAGTCTTTCAGAAGGCAGGTGAGAATACAGTGTCTCATTTCTTTGTGGGTCTTGAAATTCCCACTAAAGCAATTCCTGTCCAGTCCTAATTTCTCTAGGGCAATGACTGCGGTCACCACAGAGCACTCCTATACAACCACACATCTGCACAGGCTGAGACCAGCACTGGCCAGAGGTGGACATGGGTCCATGAGCTCTGTGTACACAACAGGGGGAGTCCTGGTGACCGGCTAAGTAGAGATTCCAAATGAAGCAACAGGAATAAGGGAAACTGATGTGGAACTGACAACAGTGAACAGCAAACAAAACCCATAAACCCATGAGAACTGATCACGTAAGCCAGCCCCACACTTTGGAAGCAGACACAAGAGCGGGGTGAGGTTCATGAAGACACATGCCAAACCCCTGTGATCACGGAACGTACAAGATCAGTGAGAAAAGCTGAGGACCTCAGACGCGGATCCAAAGAGAGCTGCTTTCTGGTTTCCAAGTACCCAATCCCTTGATTTAGGGAACCTCCCAAACTGTCTTAAAACTTACAGCCAAACTAGTCTGTTTTCCAATAGCTTACTTACAAGAGATATTACGAGGGACATAAGTAATCATTTAGTATCTTATTAATTACATGCAATTTCCTTCATCCCCAGCTTGAGCTATAAAGCATGTAACAGCATTAGGGGCTGCATTTATACATTATTGTGGCACCACCCAATACCACGACTGGAATTACAGTTTGCCAAACAAACAAGCAGGCTTACCAATTTTCTGATTAAAAATCTTGTCGAAAGTGATTTCATGTCTCTCCTCGAGATACTTCTGCATCACGCTCCGGATACTAAAAGAGAAGAGTGACATGTTTTTAACAATGACAGCCTCCATCCCTAGAATGGAAGATACATGGATGCCTTCATTCAAGGATACTGGCTTGATGAACTTGATTCTGGTATTCAGTTCACAATGTATGTGTATATCACATCATCACATTGTATACTTTAAATATAAATAATTTCATTTGTCAGTTATACCTCAATAAAAAATATGCCCCAAAAAAGGATACTGGCTTGACGAGAGATGCCTCTTACTGACACCCATGATTGCATAAACAGCTGACTAAATTTAAAGCTGGAAACAACACAGCTCAAGCTAGTACCCTCTTCCCATGACTCAGGGCCAACCTTACTTGTAGAGACTTGACTATGAAAAATAACTTAAGGACTCTGGGGAAGCCTTCCCTCAACACCACCACTTTACAAAAATATTAAAAGAGTACACACAGGGGCTTCCCTGGTGGCGCAGTGGTTGAGGGTCTGCCTGCCGATGCAGGGGACGCGGGTTCATGCCCCGGTCCGGGAAGGTCCCACATGCCGCGGAGCGGCTGGGCCCGTGAGCCATGGCCGCTGAGCCTGCGCGTCCAGAGCCTGTGCTCTGCAACGGGAGAGGCCACAGCGGTGAGAGGCCCGCGTACCGCAAAAAAAAAAAAAAAAACATAATTAGAAGGAAGATTTCACTTACGTCAGAATAAGAAACATCAAATGCCTTGAAATAAATCTTTCAAAATATGTGCAGGAATTTTACAGGGAAAAATTACAAACTGCACCGAGAGACAGTAAAGAAAATCTTAATACATGGAAAGATAGACCACAGTTAGGAATGGAAAGATTTAATACTGCAGAAACTCAAAGTCTACCCAGATTCATCTATAAACTCAATACAATTCCCATCAATATTCCAATAGGATTTTTCATAGAACATGGAAACAGATAAGCTCGTTATAAAGTGTATGCAAAACAACACAGGCTCAAGAATAGCCAAGACATTTCTGAAGAAAAAGAATGATGATAAAAGGGCTTATTATGAAGCTAAAATAATTAAGACAGGATAAACAAATTGACCAAAGAAATGGAACAGAAAGCATATAACCTGACCCACACATACATGGAACCTTGATACATAATAGAAGTGGCAAAGCAGAAAAACGGGGAAAGGAGGGATTATTCAATAAGTGAACCCCCAAAGCGATTATCCAAATGGAAAAAGTAGAAATTAAATCTCTATCATCCACTGATAGGCAACAATTTGGCATTATCCCTTCCTTTTTTTTCTACTTTTTGAAACTAATTGAGGTATAATTTATATGTAATTAAATGCACATTTAAGGGTACTGTTAAATGAGTTTTTCACATGTAATACTCTTCTAATCAAGATATCAGGGGCTTCCCTGGTGGCGCAGTGGTTGAGAATCTCCCTGCTAATGCAGGGGACACGGGTTCGAGCCCTGGTCTGGGAAGATCCCACGTGCCGCGGAGCAACTGGGCCCGTGAGCCACGATTACTGAGCCTGCGCATCTGGAGCCTGTGCTCCACAATAAGAGAGGCCGCGACAGTGAGAGGCCCGCGCACCACGATGAAGAGTGGCCCCCGCTTGCCACAACGAGAGAAAGCCCTCGCACAGAAACGGAGACCCAACACAGCCATAAATAAAAATTAAAATTAAAAAACCTTTAAAAAAAAAAGATATCAAATATTTCTATCACCCCAAAAGATGCTCCTTTTCAATCAATCTCCCCAAATTCTAGTATCTGAGCAACTAGTCCTTTCTGTTAATAAAGATGACTTGCTGTAGTTCTAGAATTTTATATAAATAATACAATATGTTGTCTTTTGTGTCTGGCTTCTTTCCCTCGGCATAAACAAGCTTCATCCATATTGTTGTGTGCATAAGTATTCAGTTCCTTCTTATTGCCAAGTAGTATGTCATTGTATGACTATTCTACCATTTGTTTATCTGTTCATCTGTTGATAGACATTTGGGTTGTTTCCAGTTTGGGGCTATTACAAATAAAGCTGCTTTAAACATCTGTGTATACGTCTTTTTATGGGCATGTGTTTTCATTTTTCATGGGTAAATATCTAGAAGTGAAACTGTTGGTCATATAGTGAGTTATACTGAACATTATGAGAAACTGCTGAACCATATTCCAAACTGGGTGTAGGATTTTGCATTCCCACCAACAATATATGATAGTTCCAGTTGCCAATACTTCGGTTGTCAATATTTTTACTTCTACCCACTCTGCTGGGTGTGTAGTAGTATTTCATTTTGATTTGTACTTTAATTTGCATTTCCCTAATGAATAATATTTTCTCCCACTCTGCACCTTGCCTCTTCATTTCCTTCATGAAGTCCTTCTAAAAGAACAAGTGTTTAGTTAATGAGTTCCAATGTGCTGATTATTTCTTTGGTAGACGGTCTGTGCTAAGAAATCTCTCACATTCCCAAGGTCATGAAGATTTTAACCTATATTTTCCCTTAGAAATTTTAAAGTTTAGATTTTATGTTTAGGTCTAAGATCCATTTGTTATTTTTGTGTATGATGCAAGGTAAGAACCAAGGTTCTTTTTTTTCCTTATAATATCTAATCGTTCCAGTATCATTTGTTGAAAAAACTATCCCTTCTCCATTGAATTTTCTTGGCATCTTTGTTGATTCAACACTAAATATGTGTAGGTCTATCTTTGGACTATCCTGTTGCATTGATCTATATGTCTACCCTTACAAAAATACTGTATTATCTTGATTGTTTTAGGCTTAGTAAGTCTTGAAATCAGGAGGTTTAGTAACCTAAGCATTCCAACTTTGTTTTATTGCTTTTGGTTTTGTTTTTTGTTTGTTTTTTGGCTATCCGAGGTTCACTGTATATGTTTTTTAACTCAACATGGAAATTTCTTCCCAGAAAAAGCCTGCTGAGGCTTTGATGGGGATTTTGTTGAATCTACAGATCAATTTGGGGGAAATTAACCTCAATAATACTAAGTGTACTATGTATAAATATGACATATTTCTCCATTTATCTAAGCTTCTATAATTTCTCTTATTACTATTTCATAGCTTTCAGTGTAGAAGTCTTGTTCTTTTCTTATAATAGCTTTCTCTGGTTTTGGTATCAAGATAATATGATTCATAAAATGAGAGGAGAATTATTCCTTTAATTTTTTCTGAAAGAGTTGGTGTAAGACAGTATTAATTTTTCAAATGTTTGATAGAACTCATCAGTGAAGCCATCTGAGCCTGGAATTTTCTTTGTGGGAAGGTTTTAAATTACAAATTCCATTTCTTTCATAGACATAGGGCTATTCATATTTCTATTCCTTCTTATACTGGTAACTTGTATCTTTTAAGGAATTAGTCAAATTCATCCAATCTGTCAAATTACTGAAATTTGATATTTCTTTATTGCCCTTTTAATGTCCATAAGATTTAGTGACAGTTCTTCATTCATTCTTTATACTGTTAAACTGTGTTTTCCCTTGATCAATCTAGGCAGACGTTTATCAACTGTACTGATCTTTAGTTTTTGTTTCATTCATTTTCTTCCATTATTTATATTTTTTATATTTCATTGATTTCCACTCTTTATTTAAATGCTTATAACTTACTGTGGGATTAATTTGCTACTTTTCTAATTTCTTAAAAAGTCAGATCACTGAATTTAAGCATTTCTAATATAATCATTTAAAGTTATAAAATTCCCTCTGGGCATTGACTTAACTGTACCTCACAGATATTAGTAGTCTATTTTCATGTTCATTCAATTCAAATTATTGTCTAATTTCTCTTGATATTTTTTTTCCTTGAACTGTAAGTTATTTATAACTGAGTTGATTCATTTCCAGATATACTTCTGTTATTGAATTTTGGTTTAATTCTGATCTTCAAAAAACACTGGAGAGAATTAAAAGACAAACCACAGACTGAGAGGAAATGCTGGCAAATCATATATCTGATTGAGGAACTGTATCCAGCATATATAAAGGATTTTCAAAGCTCAAGAATAACAAAACAAAAAACCCTCTTAAAAAAATGGGCAAATGATGCATACAGACACTTCACCAAAGAAGATATGTGGATGGCAAAGAAGCATATGAAGAGCTTCTCAACAACATTAGTCATTAGGAAAAGGCAAATTAAAATCACAATGAGGGCTTCCCTGGTGGCGCAGTGGTTGGGAGTTCACCTGCCGATGCAGGGGACGCGGAGGGTTCGTGCCCCGGTCCGGGAGGATCCCACGTGCCGCGGAGCGGCTGGGCCCGTGAGCCATGGCCACTGAGCCTGCGCGTCCGGAGCGTGTGCTCCGCAACGGGAGAGGCCACAACAGTGAGAGGCCCGCGTACCGCAAAAAAAAAATAAAAATAAAAATAAAAAATAAAATAAAATCACAATGAGGTATTACTACACACCTATTAGAGTAGCTAAAATTTGAAAAGACTGACCATATCACACATTGGCGAAGACGTGGAATAACCAGAATTCTCATACACTGCAAGTGGGAATGCAAAACGAAACAAACACTTTGGAAAACAATTGGGCAGTTTCGTAATAAGTTAAACACAAACCACTGTAAAATCCCATCAATTCCACTTCTAGGTATTTACCCCAGGGAGATGAAAGCATACACCCATACAAAGACTTATACATGAATGTTCTCAGCAGCTTTATTTGTGATGATCAAAAACTGGAAACAACCCAAGTGCCCCCAATAGGTGAACAAATGGATAAATATGAGTGGATATCCATATAATGTAATAATATTCAACAATGAAAAGGAATAAACTATTGATATAACATGGGTGGATCTCAAAAAAATTATTCTGGGTAAAAGGAGCCAGATTAAAAAAAAAAAGAGTACATATTGTTTGATAACAAAGAGGCAGGAGCAAACTTTTGGAAATGGTATATACAGTAAAATTAAAACTATATGTATTGATATTTGGTCTCTGTCCTGCTTCTTGGCACAGAGTTCCTAAAACCAGTGGAATTTCCTGAGTGACAGGAAAGTCTTATTCATAAAGAGCCCTTTTCACCCATACCTGAGTTTATGCTAGTGAGGTGACTTGGAAAACCCCTGGATAACTTCAGGATAGGACTGATTGCCAGAGGAACCAACCATGTGATTAGACAATTGGAACTTTCAGCCTTACCACTTGATTTCCAGGAGGCTAGAGACTCAGTTCAATGACTAACAGCCAATGATTTAATCAATGGGGCCTGTGTAATGAAACTTGAATAAGAACTCTAGAACGATGAAGTCTGGAGAGCTTCCAAGTTGATGAACCCGTCAAAGTGCTGGGAGGGTGGCACTCCTGGAGAGGGTGTGGAAGCTCTGTACTCCACTCCTTCCCATGAGACCTTGCCCTACGTAACAACCACTTTGCAGTTCCTGAGTTGTACCCTTTACAGTAAAACTAATCATAGGCGTAGGACTTTCTTGAGTTCTGTGAGTTGTTCTAGTGAAATCTCAAACCTAAGAAGGTTGTGGGAACCCCAAAATGTGTAGTAAGTTGGGTAGAAATGCAGGTAGACCTTAGACACATATTGCAGCTGGCATCTGGGGGCAGTCTTGAAATATGTGTAGTTTATTTTACATGAATTACATCAATAAAGCTGGAGATTTTATTATTATTATCATCATCATACCACAAGGATGCAATCAGCAAAATCCTGGGTGTGGGAAACTCTACACAACAGATGACCCAGTTTCTTCAACAAAAAATTTCAAGAGGGAAAATGATAGGGAACCTATAGTTGAAAAAAGACTTAAAGGAAATAACAATCAGGTGTAACATATGAACCTTACTTAAAACTCAAGTAAAAAAAACTTCTTGTAAAAAAACTGAAGAAATGTGAATACAGATTGAATATTTTATGATATTAAGCAAGTATCACTTTTTTAGCAGTAGCAATGTGTTATGCTTATGTTGGGTATTTTAGGAGCTCTTATCTTTTAGAAATACAGAAATATTTACAGATGAAATGATATAAATCATGTCTAGGTATGCTTCAAAATAACCTAAAGGAAACAATGTATGGATGAAACAAGATTGGTTACGTGTTGATTACTGATAAAGCTGAGTGGTGGTGGCAAATTTATTGTATGATTCTCTCCTGTACATGTTTGAAATTTTCATTACAGAAAGTTTAAAAAAATCAAAATATGGCCTCCAAATTCCTGGACCATTACTTTACACACCTCCTCACCAAAATAAGCATATATACTTACTGTGTATAATACTATACCGATTGGAGGCATAATTTTTTTTTTAATTTAATACCAGCTGGTTGGTGATATACCAACCCTACCTGTCATGACCTACTGGGGTTCTGCTACATAAATGCAAGGTAAGTATAATAAATATTGTATCATAGTTTAAAAAATTTTTCTACTACTAAAGTAGTTTAAAGAGCAGATTATCTGCTCTCTACTGGCCAAAGGATGACTATTGATACCTCCCATTATTAAGTCTCTACATTCTATGTGAAGTTTAATGCTGTTCTCTTCTGATGTCCAAAGTAAAATGTGTCTAAACAAATATTTCAAATAATATGTGACACATCACCTAAAAAAACTAGTCACGCATAAGGTAGTTGTGAAGATCACGCAAGATGGCTTTGTTAGAAGCACTGCCCAAATAAGAGCTGTTATCATTACGACTGTCAAGAAACCCAAAAGGCAGGCTTTTTTTAAGATAGGATAACTAAGCAATCATACCAAGATTCAACTCCCCCAAAAGGAAACTGCTTTCTTTCATACTGTCAGCTCTTCCCAAGGTTCCTCGGTTCACCAGATCTTTGGCAGAAAAGTCTTGTATGTAATTTGCATAGCATTAAACAACAGCGCATGAGATGATCTATATTCAGGAGACCACAACCCAATTAAGCTAAATGTAAATTCCTTTGTGTTTTTTCCTCCAATATTTTGACAATCCACATCTTGTTTTTAATGCCTTTTCTTTTGCAATATATTACCTGATATTAAAGTGACACTAAACATAATTGAATTTCACTGTCAAAAACAAACAAACAAAAAACCACACCATCAATACAAAAATTACCCCTGAAGAGATACAATATGAAGGATGAACGAAGTTTTGGGTTCATCAAGTTTACCTAATCAGAGTTACTAAAACTTTGTGATCTAAACCATCCCTTCAAATTGGTTACAATAATCATTTTTGAATCCATTTATCTTTCTCTCAAAATACGTTTGCATCAGCAACAATACAGAAGCAGCTTCATTTGATGGCTACCTTGCTGTCTGTGTGGAATAAGTATCAGAAGATGGGAAAACTGGAGCCAAGGAGAATCCATAGAAGGGCCAGGAGCATCCTCCTTGTTCCTAAGAGCCATTTTTCATGGAATTATCTCATTTAAAAGATCCCAAGGCATAGCAGCACTATTTACAATAGCCAAGACATGGAAAAAACCTAAATTTCCATCAAAAGATGAATGGGTAAAGAAGATGTGGTATATATATCTATATACACAATGGAATATCACTCACCATAAAGAATGAAATAATGCCATTTGCAGAAACATGGATGGACCTAGAGATTATCATACTAAGAGAAGTCAGACAGAGAAAGGCAAATACCATATGATATCACTTATATATGGAATCTAAAATATGACACACATGAACTTACCTACAAAACAGAAACAGACTCACAGACATAGAGAACAGACTGTGGTTGCCAAGGGGGAAGGCGAGAGGGGGAGGGATGGATTGGGAGTTTGGGATTAGCAGATGCAAGCTATTATATAGAGAATGGATAAACAACAAGGTCCTACTGTATAGCACAGGGAACTAGACTCAATGTACTGCGATAAACCAGTAAAAGAAAAGAATATGAAAAAGAATGCATATATATATATAACTGAATCACTTTTCTGTACAGCAGAAATTAACACAACACTTCAATAAAATAAATTTTTAAAAAATGATCCCAAGGGCCTCACATTTTGCCCAATGCCCAAACTCCCTGGCACGTTATGGGGAGCATTTCCAAAGAGGCCCCAGGCTACCTGATCAACCATATCTTCCCTCTGTCCTCAAACGGTAGCCACGCAGGATTTCTTCACTGCTCTGTAATTCTGTAAATGCCATTCCCACTAATGCCCCTCTCCTCATGTGAAAACCTGCTCAGCCTCCAGGATCCAGGTCAGGGTCACTGGCCTTCGCCAACCCCTGCAGAGGCAAGCCCTCTTACTTCGGTTTCCACTGCATGTCAGATGGCACCACTGTATCATTTCCCACAATGTATTGTAAACATACACACCCCCGTATCCATCCCCCGTTGACTTAATCACTCATTCATTCAAGACAGGTAGTGTCGGGCTTCCCTGGTGGCGCAGTGGTTGAGAGTCCGCCTGCCGATGCAGGGGACACGGGTTCGTGCCCCGGTCCGGGAAGATCCCACATGCCGCGGAGCGGCTGGGCCCGTGAGCCATGGCCGCTGAGCCTGCGCATCCGGAAAAGATGGGAAGTGTCTCTTCTGTACATGACACTCAGAATACACAGTGGGTCCACCCAGTCTCTGCCCTGAAGGGGGCCATGTCTAGAGGGGTGACAGTGGAGTAAGCAGGGAGTCCCAATGCAGTGTCACAGGTACGTGTCAACAGGGGGAATCACAGGGGCCTACAGAGTCTAGTGCAACACAGCTGAACTCCAGATCCCAAGGGGCCCCTGGCAAAGATGAGGTGACAGAGAAAGCAACGGGACCACTCGTGCAGCATCTGATAAGCCATGCCAGCCTGCACCGAATAATTGAAGGAAACGGACAAAGGACAGCAGCAGGTTAAAACACACACACACACACACACACAGACACACACACACACACACACACACACACACAACTGCCAGACAGCATACAGCCTCCACTTTTGGACTCACTTATTTTTCTAACTACACGAGAATACCTAAATTAACACCCTTGAGATTAATGTCCAGCTTTTCATGGCTTTTTTTTTTTTTTTTTTTTTTAAGCAAACACTTCAGGACTTCCCTGGCGGTCTAGTGGTAAAGACTCTGCGCTTCTACTGCAGGGGGCTCGGGTTCGATCCCTGGTCGGGAAACTAAGATCCCGCGTGCCTTGCAGCGCAGCCAAAAAAATAAATAAATATATAAAGCAAACACTTCCTTTCCAAGGACTGACAGATGACATTTTGTTTCTACAACTGGCAAAAATGCTGAGTTGGATACAATTGCTGAGCTTCCTTGTCTCCCTCCCACAGTTCTTCCCTAAGACAATGTGAACCAGGCCAGAACCTCAGAGAAGAAGCACCCTCTAGACAAACAGATTTACAAAGTAAAATACGTTCCGTATAAGATCATCCAATGGAATTTTTCAACTACTCACCTTTTAATTTGGTACATGATACCACTTATCACACGAGAACTCTTCATCTGTGTCATATATTGATTCATTTTTCTCCTTTATGGTTTCCAGGTTTGGGGTTCACTTGGGACAGCCCTTTATATCCCAGAGTAATAAAAATATATTCTCTCATGTTTTCCTATTTTTAATATTTTGATGATTATCTCATTAGACACTCGGGAATTTATTTTTTTACAATGTGGAGGGGTTATGACTTTACCTGATGGCCAGCTATCATGCACAATCCCTTCCCCAACAGACTCAAAATGCTACCTTTGCTCATAAGCCAAATTCAAATTTTACTATGTAGATGAATAGAAACATGCATATACAGGAGATTTTGCATGCTCTGCCACTTATGTGCCTTATGTGCCTGAAACAAGACTTATGTGTCTGTGCCTGAAACAAGACCACACTGTTCTAATTCCTACAGCAATGTTTTATATTTGGTAGAGCAGAACCCTGCTGTTTAACTTTTTCAAAATTTTATTGGTTATTTTTGCCCATTTTTCCTCTTCTAGATGAATGAGGATCAGCTTATCACATTCTTTAAAATTGTCACGTGGATTCTGATTGGGATAGGTTAATTTGAAGAGAACTGACATCTTTTCAGTACTGAGTCTTCCTGTCTAGAAATATCTTGGAACTCTCCCATTTATCCAGATTTGTTTTGACTTCTCTTAAACTTTTGTTTTTCTTCATACCAGTCTTACTGGTAATTTGTTGGTGAGGTCTGGTTTAGAGCAACACATGAGAAAACACTTCTTTTAAAGAAATTATTTTGAAATGTTTTGACAAGTTAACAGGCACATAATTTAAAAATAGAAAGTTGTTAAAGTAACCTCAGTGAGAGAGAATTACATTGCAGAGTCTCGTTAGGCATGGAAAGCATGCTTACAGGACAGATCATCTTAAATAGCATGGGTTATTATTTTTTTTCCTGCTAAATGTAAGCATCAGAGCTACGATCTAATAGATATTCATGACTGAATGAGGTTCAGTGAAGTCTTCCAAACTCGGTGAGTAAACGGATACAGTTGTTTAAAGTTTCACGGCTTAATATGCTTTCTCTCTTGGATAATCTTTTTCCATCTTCTTTGTTCTCATCCTTCGATGAGAAGTCTTCCGGTCAAAAGGTTGTCGGTCTGTCCACACGACTTGGATGAGTCACAACTCTGGTTGCAAATGCACTTGTTACAACTCTATCCACATCTTTGCCATCAGTGTCACGGAGGCTCTTTTTCAGTCAGCTAATGCAGTTTCCAAAAAGCACATCAGCCTTCCTTCAGTCTCAGTTATTTGAGATGCTGGATGTTCTGTACCTCCATACGATGTGTCACAGGAATTTATATCCTAAGTCACCAGTGCTGGTTACACGTGACACTGGGACAACAACGAGGTCATCGTCAGCCCTACCCGAAGATAGCCTTGATCCTCACACAAAGCAATCTTCTCCACTGGCTTTAAAAATTCTTGTAGAATTTTCCAAACATGCAAAAAGTAGAGAATGGTAGAGTGAACACCCATAACCCATCGATCAATACCTCAGGAACAGTTACGAAGATTTTAGTCTGCTACTTTCATCCTCCCCTTCACTTTTCCTCCGTTTTTTTTTTTAAAGCATTTTAAGGCAAATCTCAGACTACATATTGTTTTACCTTTACTACTTCTATCTGCATTTCTAAAAACTATGGACATTTTCCTTCCAATAAACATGATCCGTTATCACTTCCCAATCCCACCCTGGAAATAACAATAAATCCTGAAGATCTAATACCCATTTCCTAAATCAAATTTCCAGGATTCTCTCAGAGGTGTCTTTCATATGGTTGGGTTTGAATCAAGATCAAATCAAGATCCACACATTCTAGTGAAATCTGTTTTACTCTCGAGCACCCCTCTATCCCCACCACCCATTCTTTTATCTTCATGCCAGTGACTTACTGCGGAAACCAGGACAGCAGTCCTGGAGGATGGCCCCCATTCTGGATCTGCCTGTTTGCTTCCTCATAAGGCCACTCTATCTGTTCTTCTACCTCTGTGTGTCCTGTAAGCTGAAAGTCAGCTCTGAACTTGAGAACGTTCAAGTCCACCTTTGGGGGCAGGAATACTCACTACATAGTCTTCATATTGCCTCATACAAGGAGACGCATTTATTTCTCCTCAGTGTTGGGGAGGGGGAAGTTCCCCCCTCCCCTTCTTGAGTTCTTTTGGCTGTTCTAACAATTAAATGGACATAAGACAGAGTAACAGGAGAAAAGAACAAATTTAATTCATACATACAGAAGTCTCACAGAAATAGGACCTAAAGAAGTGACCAAAGCAGGTGGCTTTTATACTCCGTAGACAAAGAAACAATAAATCTGTCAAGAACTGACAAGACAAAGACATTTGGGCTTGGGGTCTTAAATTAGTGAAGAAGTAATAACAAGGTTTGTTTACACAGCCTTTTCGGCCCTGAATTCGCCATCTCTGGTGATAAGGATGTCTCCCTAACCTCCTGGTGCCGGGAGGGTACCTTTCACATGGGAGATTTATTTCCTGCTTTCTGGAGACAAAGGAGGGTCAAAGTGTTCTTCTTCCATTGGTTGTTTCTTAAGTAACCTTAATTCAAAATAATCAGTACGCCACTTTGGCCTATTTCAGGGTCGGGCCTGTCCTGAGCCCCAACATGAGCGATGAGAAAATTCAGATGGTAAAAGTTTGACCTCTCCATTTAAAATTCCCACAACTACCTTTCATTTAGTGGTTTCATACACTGATGATCTTTGCCTAAACCAATACTTTCAGTAAAAGTTGCAAAATGATTATTTTTTTTTCTAATTCCATCATTCCTTCGGATTTGCTGCAATTTCCTCCTGATTTGCTGCTATTCTTCTGTAAAGATGAATCTCCCACGACCAACTAGGGAGTTCTGGTTACCTTAAAATGTAGTTCGTACTGAAAGGTAAGATGAATGCTTAATTCTTTACCTTTTTCATTGCCGCTTTCCAGACACAGAGTTCGTGCTCCATTTTCACTGCCAGTAGTGATCAATAAGGCATTTTACTTGGGGAATCTTTTTTTTCGGGGATAGCAGGTGAAGAAGTTGAGTTGTGGACAGAGTCACTAAAGTGTCTCTGACAAACAGAACTCCATCCCAATATGAGCTCAAAGACCTTTCTGTATGAAGGTTTAACAGGCAACCCGCTTCATTAATTTTCTACCACAATTTAGAAGGTACTACTAACAAGATTAATAAATGCAACATTAAAAATTCCTTAACGCATCTAGAGTAACGGACAAGTATGTTCAAGCCAAAGATCCCCATTTACCTACGGACAGGGAGAGACGTGAATTTTAATTTTGCTTTTGAAATAAGGGTGCATCTGAAATTACAAAAGTGTGCCTGAGGTAGGAAAATAATGAAAGTATCAATATATGTAAGCTACTGGATCACCTCATCAGATCCCTGTAGTAGATCACCCAACTGAATGAAGACAATGCATTTTCAAACTGTGTTACTAACATCTGAAATTAGACAATGTTCCTCTACCCAAATCCAAGAAACTTCTTTGTTTAGAAGATCCATGCGGCAGAAGGTAGTCTGAGGTTGTCTATTAAAATGTACAGAATTTGAACTGAGGCTCAGCTGTCCCGTTTGCTATCAAGGTGATCTTGAGCAATTAGCTTCTCTCTGAACCTGAACTTCCTCCTAAAACGGGGATGATGAGTATCGTGGAGCCGTTTCCAAGAATCTGAAAATAAGGGAAAAAAGCTTGCCCTCCGAGAATGCAAATTTTAAATCAACATATAACACAAAGGGCAGAGAAATGCCAAAGGCTCCTCGGCTAACAGGCTGTGGCTTCAGTGACTGTGTTATCGCATCCAGTGGGGGCCTGGCACCAGTTAGAGCAGGAAACATGAGTGTGTGGACAGGGGCCTCTCACTGTCAGGGAATTCCAGGATTCCACACCCAGGGTAAAGCCACCCCGTGGAGAAATGACCTGGTCCCAGCTACTGCAGCTGCCGAGCCAGGGGGCTAGGCCTTCTGACCCCTCCAGCCACAGGCCTGTGCCACCTGTGTCACCTTCTGAGGACAGCATCACTTCCACGAGGGCCGCCTGCAGGGGAGAACTCTCAGGTCATGTGGACTGCAGGCATCAAGGCTCCTGAGAATGAGTGCTGAGTGTAAAGCAGCAAATCTGACACTCCACCTCCAGTCTGGCTTTTCAGGTAAATCGACCATGTGAGTTAGTGCCCTTTGAGGGGTGGGAGCCTCTACCTCATCGGATTCTCAAAGGGGTCTTTAAATAAGAACCACCGGGCTCAGAGAAGAGGAGAAGAGAAGGCGTTAGTCGGGCCGACTCAGCTGATTGATGTGAACTTCACAGTAAGAGGCAGAGAGACTCAGTGCCATGACAGAATCCAGTTTCTGAGTCTGAAGGGCAGGTGGAAGCCCCCAGGACCACCGGAAAGACACTGGCGTCTGAGGAGAGTTCCAGCTTTCCCCCAAACAGACAAAATACCCCTCTCAATGTCTCCACGTGGACATGTCTGGAGTAATTTTCTTTTTTCTCTTTCAAATGTCTACCAACTACAGAGAATAACTTTAAAAACTAACAAGAAAGAGTCAATACGTGTAAAACTACAAGGCACTATATACAAGTATTAGTGGGGTTTTTGGAACTCTGAATTCAAATCTCTTCCATAAATGTGAAACAGGTGACCACCAGATGTCATTGCGTTTAATAAGTTAACACAGTCAGACCTAACTGTTAAGCCCAGCGAGTAGATCTCCCATCATGATCATTTTAATACTGATCCAATTCACACCCCAGGTCTGGAGAGTGTTTCTTAAGAGCAGGGAAAGAATTTTATCAGGTTAGAACCACGGAGGCCCTTCAAAACTGGAGTCTGGCTTTTTCTACTGTTCTGCCACCATCTATGCTATACCAGAGACTTGTGAGACACCCATAGGCCATAATGTTTAACTTCAAATTCTGATCTTACAGGGAGGAGCGTCCAGCCTCTAGTTCATCAAACTGTTCCAGCACGACATGGCCAGAGAAAATAAGCTTCTCTTACAGAGTAACCTGAATTTTTAAAAAATAATAATTTGAAATACCAATCCCCTCTCAAGCAGGGCACTATATTTAGAGGACACAAACATAAAGATGCTGGCTGATTTTCCACGTGGAATTAAAAAAAGAAAAAAACCAAATGATTAAACCCTAAGAAATCCCTGAACACAAAACTCTTACAGTTTTTTTTTGGGGGGGGGTAGTTATTAACATAAGCATCCTCTCATCCCTTGCTTAGAAACTACTATTGTGCAGAGAACACCTCCCCTCCTAGCCCAGTTCTACTTGGGACGTTTTGCATAAAATAATAAATTTTCCTCCACAGCCACTGGAAGCAAAACAGAAGGAGCGGTTCCAAAATGGAACACAAAAAGAGAGCAGGAAAACTTTACACTCTACTCTACGCTTAATGTTGTGATGATTAGATTCATTGCATAATCCCTTTCTCAGTTAGGGTGTCATTATGAGAAAAGAAACAGTACATGTAGGTGAAAAAAGCAGGGCCTTTTAAAGATTAATATGATATACTGCCAAATGTAAAATAGCTAGCTAGCGGGAAGCAGCCGCATAGCACAGGGAGATCAGCTCTGTGCTTTGTGACCACCTAGAGGGGTGGGATGGGGAGGGTGGAAGGCAGATGCAAGAGGGAGGACATATGGGGATGTATGTATACATATAGCTGATTTACTTTGTTACACAGCAGAAACTAACACACCACTGTAAAGCAATTACACTCTAATAAAGATGTTTAAAAAAAAGACGAATATGAAAGTCCCTTGACCTTTTCTATTAGGGTTAGTTCCATTTCTACATGGGGTATAGATGTCCCCCACCCTTACACCCAACAGCAAAAGCCTTGTACTTTTCAAAGAGGATACATCAAAAATCTCATCAAAGCCTTAGACATTTTCATAATGCAAAATGAAAGCCTGCAGTATTTAACAGCTGTGTAAATGCCTTCCCATCTCAGTTCATTTTTAACTTAAATCCTTACTGAAAGCAATACAGATATAGAAAATTTAGAAGAAATGACCTGAAAATATAACCAGTTACCTTTCTAGATAATAAAGAGCAACGGACTGACTTAATGACACAAAATACAAATACCAAGGAGGTGTTACTCAAGAAAGTTTTCTTGCTGAAAATGAAGAAACCTGCTGCTCTCCACAGCTACCAGAGTTGTAAGTTTTGGAATATATGAAACATACGCTCTCTAACCCTCAGAAGATGATCTTTTCAACTTCACTGAAGCTCGCTTTCCTCCTGAAATAGTTTAGCCCATGATTATCTAAGAAATACACAGTGCCTAGCACTCACTTAGCACTTGGCAAAAGGCAGTCACTGTCACAAAACACATGTAACCCATGCCTGACTTCCAAACTTTGACTAGTGGAAACAATCCCCTAATCAAACCGGCATAACGAATTTTAAAATCATTCAAGGAACCAAAAAGGTTCTCCCTATAATGGAACTTTTAGAGGGACTTGACCATACACTTGATTTTGGATTTAACAGTTTTGCCATCACTAAATTCATTACAGTAACTCTGCAGATACCTTTTTAGTCTTCATAAATTGTAACATTCTCACTCAGCTCGGTAATGTTCAGACCAATGAGCGTGGATCACAGAGCAGTGTGCAGACTTTGGCATGATATGAGGAACAACTAAAGGGCCGGGGGACAGCTTCCCATAGCAGCCACTCTGGGCTGGGGTAGCTGCCTTCAAATGTCTGAAGATCCATTACTTTGGGGCGGGATTAAACTTGTTTTGCAAGACCACAAAAGGAGAGCAGGAGACCCGTGGGAAGCAGAATGAATTACAAGAGAGCTTTCCAACACCACGGAGCTTCCAGAGATGCTTCCCAAAGATGACCCTGGCTGGATGCTAGAGAGGGAGGTCGCCCACCCAATGCAGGACTAGACTGGATGCCCTCCAAGATCTTTTCAAACATGAGACATGACAATGCTATGTTATTAAGATGCGATCTTTCAATGTCTGAGGAAGACTAGAGTGCATCACCTTATGCCTAATACGCTGAAGCCAGCTGCTTTTAGATTATGATTTTGGGTGCATTTTACTGAAGCAAAGACCTTTCGAGGATGTCAACTCTCTTAATTGCTTAGTTATCTATATTTAAAAGTGGCACGCCTGTGAACTCTCAGGTACTGAAGCCAATATAGCCCAGAGCCTACTGGATGATGGATGGATGGATGGAAGGAAGTAAAGGGAGGGAAAAATGGAGGGAAAGAAGGAGGGAAGAGAAAAGGGAGGAAGGAGGAAAGAAAGGAAAAGAACCACACAAAGCACCACATGACGAAGGTTCTAGACAAACAGTACTCCAACCATCAGCTAGAGGAAGAACACTGAGGAGAAATCTGGGAAATTCAGCTACTTAATGGGGCTAGGGGTCAACATTCTAACTTTTCAGAAGTCCTGCCTCCCGAGCCCGCCCCCTCTGAGCACGTGGCACAAGGGTCTCCGTGCAATACTGCTTTTATCTCCTACTGTTTTGTACTTTTTTTAAGGTGTTATGTCTCATACTGCATATAAATCACAACCACCACCACCTATGGTGTAAATGAAAGTAAAATTATCTTTTCACACTGCTTCCAATCTTTTTTCTCTTGAGTTTTCTGTGTTTGAAATGAATGTTCTCTCCTGCTCACAAATGTATTGTATGGATAGAAAATGCTCTCAAGAGACAGATTTTTATTTGGACGTTCTGTGAGCAAAAAGGAATAGATATCATATTGTACAGATGGGGAAACTGAATATACTGAATTTAATAGGGAACTGAATTTAAGTGACTTACCAACGGCCCACGGCAAATTGCCAGTGGAATCAGGGTCATACTTCCTAGTCTAGAACTTTCTCTTTTAGTACAGTATGGCAGGTAGGAGGGAGGGCACAGGAAAATGCGGGGCCAGTGATGACAACTGGCCTTCAAGTTCACGAAGGATAAAGGTCTGGCCGGGCTACTTTCATATAATCACTTTTTCCTGCTCCTGAAACCCTGGAAGAAGGAAATGAGAGCAAACAAGAGTACAAGTCCAAGGCTGGGTCAAAGCTGACTCTTAAAAACAATCTGTCACAAAACATATGAGCTGCAAAAATATTTTCACTGTATTGTCTAAAGGGCTTTTTCTTTATGGTCCTATAAAGTATTACAATGTGCTTTGGCTTCACACTGAAGCCAAAGCACAGGTGACCCAAAAGAAGACTTCCAAAATTAGGAGAAATATTTACAGGATATGGGGAGCCTGCTGCATTTCAGACCCATACAGCAATCCAAAAAGGCCCAGGGGTTCTAACTTCTAATCAGTGATAAAAACAGAGAAGGATAAAGAAGTGAAAAAGAGGAGAAGCAGAGGCGGTCCAGAACAACCTCATTAGCATGCAAATGACTTAGCTGACAAATGATTCAACAATCAGAAAGCAAAAGTTGCCAAGTACATCATTTCCATTTCCCCACCGCTCAAGTCCAGAGAATAAGAACAGACCATCAGGCACAAAGAATGCATTTTCACCTACAGCCATCTTCAAATACACAGTTTTATTAACAGAGGAAGATTATTTGAATGAGATAGTGATTTTTATTGCAAATAAAGCCAAAAAGATTGTTTTGTCCCCTTTATCCTTTTCTCAGATATGGCAAATTGGGGGTGTGGGGGGGCGGATGGGAGGTAAGCAGCCTGAGCTGCCCTTATTTTCTAAATGATAAGAGAGAGAAATCCTGTTGGGTGGCCAGGGGTTGAGGCGGTCTATTATTATAACAATTTCTCATTAACAGCAGCGAGATTGCAGATTGCGCTTCTCGTGTTAAACAGAACTGGCATTTAACCCCCGAGTTCCTCCTGGGAAAAAGGCAGAAACTGCTTATTCACTTAGTCATAATTACCGTTTTCACAGGTCCCAGAGGAATAGCTGTTCTCGATCAGTCTCTGAGGTCGGTCCTGACTTTCCCAATGCCGCCCTGGCAGCTGATTGAATCGGCACACGCAGAATGATTTTTCCCCAACCAAAAAAAACAAAAAAAAAGTTTTGCTATTTCATCCATTCCCTGCAAAATGAGACGTGAGGGTGTTCGCTATTCCTTCTGGTGAGACAGCATAGCGAGGTGTAAAGGACCCAAATTCTGAGAAACTTGGGCTTGAATCCTGCTCCTGCCTCGGCCACATTCAGCTGTCACCTGGACTGAGTTCCTAAACCTCCCTGAGCACCTGCTCCTTTGGGAAAACGGAGCTGATGCTAACGACCTGATAGGACCATTGTAGGGAACAGATGCACTCACGATGCAAACTGCCTGGCCTAGGGGCCCTCGGCAAACGGTAGTTATCCTATCACTACTTCATGGAATTTAAACTTCTCTCTCGCTTGTCGGGGTTGCAGGGACCCCGGGTGCCCTCTCTCCTCCGTGGCATCTCTTACTCTCCTTGCCATGATAAAGACGGAAGCGTCCCTTCTTTGAGCTGTGACACCTGATCCAACAGTGTCCGTCCCCGTCCACACAGATGTTTGGCAAAGGCCAATTCAGTGTACCGAGGAGGTGTTTTTAAGAGGCTGTCTCTGAGAACACATCGTTTCTAAAAGCTGGGACTGCCTGTACCTCAAAGACATAGACTGGGCCCTCGATGCAAAGCCTTTCACAACGCTTGACTTGGGTCCCAAACTGACTGCACTGGAACGTCTATTTCTAAGAATTGCCAATCACACACCACACTTACATCTTCCAGTCGCTGGCACAAATTAACTTTGACCGAGAATGAAGTAATAACTGAAAGGTCAGAACAAATTACATTTGGAAAGTGTCGCTTAGAGAAAAAGAAGCCAGAACACCACCACTGTTTTATGCATAGAAATGCTCCTATCGACAATAAAGAGTGCCTTCTTCCTGAAGGCTGTTCCTTCTTTCAACCTTGACTTTTCAGTTCAGAGTTGGGCTTGCAGGCATAGAATACCCTCCAATCCAAACGGGGTGGAATCTTTCAAGTCACCCACCACTCACTCGCTGACTGGAGTTGGGGAAATTACAGAATAAACCCCATTTCCACATCAGAAGAAAACAGGGCTATTTTTCAAGATCAATTACCTATGATAGTTTTAAAAATAGGAAGATGCACACTACCATATTACTATATATATTACAGCTAAATAGCTCTTCAAAGGAGATCATTAACAAATTACTATAAGACACTGAGCAGATATAATGTGTTCCGTGAAAACAGAATAGTGAAAGCCACTCCGTGCTACTTGTTCACAGTTAAATAGAATCTTCAAGCAATTGCACATGAAAGTAAACATCTTTCTCAACTCCCAGCGTATCCGCCACTAGACTGTAAGCGCCTTGAAGGAAGAGGCTGCAGCCAGGGTGGTCACAGTATCCCTCTGCTTGGCTCAGGAAAACACCTCTACAACCAGGTACTGAATTAATGGAATAAACAGTATCACACACCTTTTTCAGGACTGTTTAAAATGCTCCCGGAAACTTTTATAGGCTCTTTAAAATGTTTTCAGACCTTCCTATCATAGCGTGTGAATACTTGGAGAGGACAAGCTTTGTGACGGATGATCCCATATTTTCAATGTCCACTGAACAGAAATGAAACTCCAGAGGAAAGATGGATTTTATGCGACTCAACCTCTTGCAAGTGTGTGTGACCTCCAGATAACTGAATTTCACTCTGTGCGAAAAAGTTACAAGAGTAATGAGCCCAGGGGAAAAGTTGCCTTGAACCCTCCAGGGCTTAAGATGCTGACCCTTTGCAGGCCTTGGCTTCTGAACTAGACCCTATTAAATAAGTGTTTCTTCTCTAACATGGCACAAAACAACTGGCATGCACATCTGAACGAGCTGGGCCTGCGCACTGCATCCATGGGTCACAGTTTACTATTACCAGTAGAGCCCATTATCAGCTACATTAGCTCAACAAATGTTTCAATAAACTAAAGCAGCTACATAATTTGAACAAATAGGCAACTTTTACAGAATCTGCACTCATTGGCTCGTTAACTGAATAATGTGTCAGCCTAACAAAATGGTTGCCTCTTGCCATCTCAGAGAAGCAAAATCTCCCCAGGGCGGAACGTTCCATTTTCTGAGATTCTCCCGTAACAGGCAGGGGACTGCACATGCCGCACTTCATTGAAATTAGCTAGACATTGCTTCATTCTGTTGCCTTTCTGTGCAAAACTGGGGAAAAGGCAAAGTAAGTGAAATAAGGAAGCACACAGAATACTCAGTGGCTTCAAATAATAAGCTGGAAAGAAAAGTCACTCGGGATAGACCAATGGCAAGTTTTATGCTTCCTATTTAGATACTGAAAATACAAAGCTAAACCTCTTTTTCAAGAATGCCAAAGACGGGTGATCACAGGCCTTATCCCAAAATGAAGCTGAAACAGAATCTCTTATCAGAAAACATGTTACGTGTGTCCTTTACCGAAGAGCGAAATCACACTAGCCTTTTGAGTCACGATGCTGAGGCGGTTCAACATGAAATTAACTTGCTTACCAGAGCTAGAAATCCCCCAACCTCTCACCCCCATCCCAAAATCGAGCAGGTAGGCCACTAACTGCCATCCAGTGGTGGAGAAAAATGTGCAAGATGTTTTACCTCATAATCTCTATGTACCAGAATCCCAACAGCACACGGAGTGACAGTTACTATGTAAATGGTCACAGCACAAAACTAAAGCCAGTTGAGATAAACTCAAAACAAATTAGAAACTCTGGAGGAGGTTCCAATGGCCTAATTCAAGAGTCTATTTAAAAACAAAACAGCAACAGAATAACAATTACTAAAGAGCTGCTTCCTAAAATTACTCTCCTGTTGATATGTCTCAATTCTAAATGTCAGGAGAAATCTGCTGGCAGGTCACTAATTCTGCCGTAAAAGAAAGTACTACCAAAGAATGCCACCGAAAACAAAGGCCTTCACACAAGTAAGTCAATACCCTAAGCACATAAGTATGTTCTTAAGAGGGACATTAAAAAAAGCAGAAGTCACATTAAGTTCAAAACACCAAGAAAAAAAAAGAACAGGAGTTCCTAATTTTAGTAATATTATGTATCCCCCCCTCCCAAAAAAAACTGTCCATGAGTTAAGATTTGTTGATTTTACATATAGACACTCTATATATTTGGGACTCCCTGCCCTTAAGGAAGAAAAAGAGGAAAAGAAATTAAGCATCATATATGACACTTATAGAAATGTAGAGGGGTTTTTTTCTTTTAATGAAATTCAGGTTTCATTTGGGGGTTACTGTTCTACAGTTTCCCACTTGCCAGAAATTTTAAACAGCACTGATAGTCAATGAGCTTCGGATATGTTAAAGCCTGGAACAGGAGTGTTGCTTTCACAACACTCCAAAAGGCCTCCACTCTTCCCTTACTTTCCCTGCTTGTCTTCGCTCATCAAAGTAGGTTTTTCCCTGCAAAATGTACAAGAGGCAGGGGCTATGAAGGGCAAGCGAGACAAAAACATCCAGGAAGCATGTCTTCATTTACACAATTTGACTTTTCACAACGAATAACACAAAGGGAAAGATATTTTCTATATCGTGGGGCTCAGACTCAGGGATTTGTAAAAATAATCTGATGATCCCTCAGCATCACAAGAAAGATTTTTTTTCTTATGTCAAGGTAACATTTAAGCAATCTTAGATGTATATAACGCTTGAAGAACTGATGCTTTCAAATGGAGAATAGCTTTGGTTTTAGATTCCAATACATTACAAAAATGCATGGTCTTAAATTCACCATAAAGAAGATGCCTCTTTTTATCATCAATCGACCAAGAGCTATTTAGTGTCAAGGAGACACATCTGCTGTACCACTCACGATGTTGTTAATTAGGAAAGCTAAGGGGAAAAAAAAAATCCAACGCTAATCCTTTGATACACTATTTGAAACTCACTATTAATCTGATGCATGGTATTTTCTGGGGTGGTGCCAATGTTATGAACTCATCAAGCCGTTTACTACTTCATCAATAATAAAGTATTTTTGAGACAAAAATTACAACTTGGTATGGACCTCACCAAGACCCTCGCCAATTCAATCGGCCCCTTTGCTGGTAATTTAAACAACAAATTCCTGCCTGGAATCACCCATTCAACATGCGTTTTTAAGTGAGTCCCATTTCAACCTTTTAATAAAGTGCCACCAGTGGATCTGTCACCAGGTGACACACTTAGTACCAAAAAGAAAATCGGGTGGGTCAGAATCCACTCCTTACTGCCTGGAGGCACCAAAGAGAAAAGGAGTGCAGGAAGCTGACTGGACTGGTGGACCTCAAGGGGAACAAGCACTGAAAACACCAATTTAAGTGCCTGGGGCAAAAGGCAAGCCGCCTGCACTCCCCAGCTAAGGCGCCCAGGGGGAGCTGAGGAGAGGACGTTGCTGGAATGGGGGACAGGAGCAGAAACTAGGGAAGGAACGACCGGGATGGAGCACAAGGGAAAGACAAGCAAGGTAGAAGGAGGGACAGGGATGGGGCAGGCGGGGGACCATATGTTGGGGCTGGAGGGGAGGACAGGGATGACAGAGATGGGGCCAGGGATAGGGATGAGGCTGGAAGGACGGGGATGAGGCAGGAAGGAACCACAGCAATGAAATAAGGAGGACTACAGGGATGGAGCTGGACCGAGAGGCAGAGATGGGGCAGGAAGGGGCGACCGGGATGGAGCTCGTCCAGCAAAGTCACAACCACATCCTCACCACACCCCGCTGGGGCGCTCTCTGCGCGCCACGCGCCGCGCTGGGCACTTCGGGGCGCTCTCTCCCGGAGTCCCCCCAACAGCCCTCCGATGCCCCATTTCAGAGACGAGAACGGCGAGGCCGGCCCTGCAGCGCCCGCTCCCCGAGGTCGCCGGCCGAGGGGGCAGCGGCGGCTGAGCGCCCGACCCTCCCGGACGCAGGGTGTCGCTGGCGGCCACGGGGGGCGGCGACGCGGGGGGCGGCGCGGGCCCGGGGAGCCGGTACCTGGGCTCGGGCAGAACGATCTTCTTGCTGGCGCGGGCGGCCGGGGTCGCCTTGCTCTTCTCCATCGCCATCAGGTAGCTGACATCGGCCAGCACGGCCTCCAGGTCCGCCATGTTGGCGAGCGGCGGCGGCGGCGGCGGCGGCTCCTCAGGACCCGGACGGGACGCGCTCCCGCCGCCGCCGCCCGCCGCGCCCCGACGTGGGGGGGCCGCCCCGGGGCAGCCCCCCCGCGCGCCCCCGCGCGCCCCCGCCCGCCGCGCGCCCTGCCCGCCCCGCTCACCGCCCCGCGCGCCTCAGCCTGGCGCCCGCCCCGCCCCCCGCGCACCGCCCACGGCCCCGCGCACGCGCCGCCGCCCCCGCCCCTTCCGCGAGGGTCGACGGGGAGCGCGCGCCCTGCGGCCAGTTCCCCTCCGCGCCCGAGCGGAGCGGCCAGGCCTGGCCCCCTCCTTCGCCGGCCGACCCAGTCCCTGCGGGCACCGTCCCGCCCTCCCCTCGGGGTGGCCACGGGGGACTTCCTCTCCTCCGCCGCCTCCTCCTCCTCCTGCTCCTCCTGCTCCTCCCGACTTCCCGCCCGCTACTCCCTGCGCATTCACGACCCCGTCTCCTCCGGGACCCCTGCGAGCAGGGGACGCCCTGGACCCAACGCCCACCACCCAAGGGACAGCGGGGAGGTCTCTGTGCCAGTGTCTCAAACTGGACAGTGGCCATCATCATGCTCCAGGAGGTCTGGGGTGGCCCCAGAAATGCGTGTGCCCCACCTGTCTGCCCAGGTGATTGTGAAGCCCATGGTTCGGGTCACCCGTGAACAGCGCCCCGCGGCCAAGCCCCTAAGCCTCAGTCCTGACCCCGAACACCCCCTCCACCCCCCTGTAAACTCAGCAAAGAGAAACCTAACATCTGGAGAAGGTTGCTTGTCTCAAGCTAATCAGGGCAAAGTGGGGTGAGAGCTCCCTCGTGGGAGCGGACCTGCCCTTTGGAGCCCACGGGTAGAGGAGCTGTCTGTCCAAGGTGGTCACCGCGCCCTTGCACGCAAAGGTTTGGGTTTGGATGTTTAAATGGTAGCTGAGAACTTAGAACTAGTATTCTGGCTCTTGTGGTTTTTACCATCAAATTAGGGGAGCCCTACTGTGCGCACAGACCCACCACAAGGGTGATATAGGGAAGTGGAAAAGCCTGAGGCCGAACACCAAGGCAGGAGGGAATTTCCAGCTTCCTGATCCTCAGTCTCGGTGTCTGGTGTCACCACTCCCCACGTGGGCCTGGGGTTTTCATTTACTTCTTATTTTTTCACAGCGGTACGCACAAGTGCACGTTCAGAACGCATCACTCTGACCGGAGTGATGTTAAGGGCATCCAGGAAGTCTTAAAAAGACTTGAGCTGAGAATTAATCGGTTAAAAAAAATCCTTTAAATTCATTCACATAGGTCACATTGCACCAGGAACCTCAACTTTACTAGGATTTGAGTGAATGTTCTGTCAATAGTTTACATGGTCAACAGAGTTCATCAGAAATGGTTAAGGTCAAATTTTGGACATTAAATGTCATGTCACAGCAGAAGCAGCCTGATTTGGTCATCACAAGAACCCTGCCCTCTTTTGTTCTCTCCCTCTCCCACCAAACCACCTTTTTCCCTGTATGCCTCCCATCACAATTGGCCAGTTTTACCAGATGCTTCTGACCTAAGGCACAATATTCAGTGAAGTTGTCCAGAAAAGAACAAGTGGGGTGTAAGAAGTAGGCACGTGAGTCAAAGGAGCTTGGTCAGGCAGCAGAAAGCCAAAATGACAAGGGGGCACAAAATTCACCAATGAGACAAAGATTCGCATGAGCTAAATCTCAAACTTTCATCTTCCACTCACTTTTTTTTTTTGCCAAAAAAAAACAGGAACATAGAATGTCTTGTCAAGGGTCACCCCAGGAGGAGGGGTGAGTTCCCAAAAAAGCATAATGCATTTTTATGATTTAATTAGTACAATTTCTTTCAATATGTCTTTTTATCATCCGAGCTTTCACACGATCAGATCGTCAAATAAATACATGCTTCTGCCTACATTTTCACGGTCCTCCGAATACTGAGATTTTTAACCTTGCCCCTTTGAACTCAGTTAAGAGATTTGTTTGGTAGTGGGTTTTTTGTTCTTTCTTTTTTGCTGGAGGAAGGGGGTGGGTTGCAGCATGGGGTACTAAGTTTGCAACAAGAGACACACCTGAATTCAAATCCCTTCTCTGCTCTGACTAGCTGGGTGATCTTAGAGGTAACATATTACCTCTCCATACTTTATTGTTCTCATCAGTACTGTGGGAATGAAGCCACTGGACCCCAGTGTTGTTGAGAAGACAAAGGAGATAATACTCATAAAAATGCACCTTGCCTGATACCCAGTAGGTCCCCAACAAAGGGCACTGCATTTCCTCTATGTATTTTGCTTCATTTTACCCTCGCCTGCTGGAGAAGATACTGATTCACAGACACCACCCTTGAAGCAGAAAGATCCCTTACCAAAAGGTAATCTCCTTAGTGCATTTCTAGGAACCCAAACTGGCAAAAAAAAGACTACCCTTTACAGACACAAGAAATGACTCTTCCAGTAAAAAGAACATAGAGTCCAAAATTGGGTCCCCTAACTGAGGCCCCTCCCCCAGTGAAGTCAGTGTGACCAGAGCACCCAGGGTGTCCTTCCTTGGTCTTCCTAGTGTGTGAATTTGGGATGCTTGGCTCTCTCCTTTACCCTCTCCCTTTCTCCACGCATTCCGCACCACTCCTTCTTTCCCTTAATGCTGAACAGCTTTTCGTGTTCACTGCAAACAAAAGGCGCTAATGACAGTGATGAAGTTGTCATAACTGACCTGCTGGATCCTGTCGCTAAACACCAACGCCAGCCTGTAATCATTACGGATGAACAGAGAAAACAAATAGCAACCCATTTGTTCTCAGCCAATAACGCTCCGTTGCAAATAAGTACGTTTCTCACCCTCCCCTCCCCAAGATGATTTCAATGACTCTGGGCTCACACTGCTTGTGATAATTGATAAAACTTCAGAGTCCCTGCAAGGTTCATAATGTTCTCTTTTTCTCTTTTCTACGGCTTCCCAAGATCATGGGAGGTATTGCTGAGATGGATGCATTAAAATTTATACTCCCTGGGGTTAATTTTGATAACAGCTTCAAGGGAAGAAAGCTAACTAGAGAACTAACTCGTATTTGTTTTAGATTCTGGGCTTTATTGGCGCTTCCTACTTAATAAAGCACATGGGAAAAAAAGTCAACTCTAAGACTCCAATTAGAAGATTTTGGATGGGGAGGGGTAAATCAGGAGTTTGGGATTAACATACACACACTACTATATATAAAATAGATAATCAACAAGGACCTACTGTGTAGCACAGGGAACTCTACTCAGTAATCTATAATAACCTATATGGGAAAAGAATCCCCAAAAGAATGGATATATGTATCTGTATAACTGAATCATTTTGCTGTACACATGAAACTAAGACAACATTGTAAATCAACTGTAATATAAAAAATTAAACGAAAACATTTTGGGGGCCAGCAGAACGTGCCTGCGCTTAATTCATTAATATCACAGTATTTCATCCAATCCCTGCTAAGAGAGACTTGGTTTTTTTGGTAAGCAGTCCCCTAAATATTATCGCTTTGCAAGAAAACTGCACACACTTGGGGTTTGAATGGGTTTCTTTCCAAACATCTCATTCTGTAAAGTCTGCAGGTGTTTGCAACCACGCCGGGGCCACTATCCCAATTCACCTGTTACTTAGATGACAATTCTGCTCATTGCCACATGCATCACAGGAACTGCTTTTCATGCTATTTTAACAGCAGATCTTTACAAATTTTAATGGAGGTTCTGTACCTAGCACTTCACACCTTAAAAGATCTGCAAGAAGGTCTAATACCAAACTTTGGTTTACATAGCACTGAAATTACATTCAATACAGAAGTACCTTCCTTTAAATAAGTGGGTGGAAACACATTTCTCTGCAGGGGCTTCTGGTTAGTCCCCCTCTGTAGAGAAGCCTTGGAGTGATACAGTTCAGAGCCTGGGCTCAGGAGCCAGATGGCCTGGATTAGAACCCTCACGCCAGTACTTCTGAGTTGTGTGACCTTGGGCAAAATGCTTAACGTCTCTGGGCCTCGGCACTCTCAGTAGGATTCATGAGATTGCTGTGAGAGCAATGCTGTAACACGAAAAACACTTAAAACAGCGTCTGCTGCTCAAAACATGTCATCGTTATCATCCTTCTCATCATCAGAGTATCTCTACGTTGGGCACAGCATGATGGAAAGTGACCAGTCCCAGGAATGTAAAGGCAGTGCTGGATGTGACCCTCTGGCTTTAGCATTGCTGAATTAGTGTGAGTCTCTTCAGCTTTTTAAACCTCACCTTCCACTGCTGCCTAATGAAGGGACTGAATGAGCTGGTCCCCGAGGTCCCTTCAAATTGTAAAATTCTCTGGATTTATTTAATCCTACAGTGAATCCCTTTGCGTGGTGAAGAATACTCACAACTCTCAAAAACATCTTGTGAGTTTCTGTTTGACTGTATCAGGATATACCAAGAGCATTAGTAATCACCGGTGCTACAATGCACGGGGGGTGGGGGTGGGGGTGGGGGTGGGGTTGAGCAATCAATCCATCAGCAGGTTTCTAGAAACAAGCACATCTGTATTTTCCTCCAGTATCTGCACTCAGCACACTGACTTTGCTTAATAAACATGTGTTGAATGAATAAGTGAATGAATGAATGAATGAATGAATAAAATGTTACAGGTTGTTTGCCTCAAAGAAACTTCTATCAGAGATAATCTAAAGGAAGGAGGGAAATGCTGTTGAAAACCACAAGTACCTAATAAAGAGGGTGCTTCCTGGTAAAGGTAACCACCAGGTCCCTGCTGGTTCTTCCTGCTGCTAACGGCCAAGAAAGCCTCTCCAGCCTCTAAGAGCCTCGGTGCCCCTGGACTTTGCAAAGGTGGGTCTGAGAACTTAAGGCCTGGGATGGAGAGAACCAAATCCCTTTGCCTAACAGAAGGACTTGGAGGAGAACTTGAAAGAGGACTAAGAGAAAGCAATGAGATGACCCAAGGCCAGGCCCTCCATGGTGTGAGGGGCCAGAGAAAAAGCCCCAGAGGTAGGGGGAGGGGCAGAGAACTTCGGGAATAGGAGGGTCTGTTCTGTTTTCTGTGCCGTTTGAAGTTTGCTGCTCTGCACAGCAATGTCATGCTTTTCCAGTGATCCTTGCAACTTCATGGCTTGTATCTGTGGGTGCTTTGATGGCAGGCTGCAGGCGAGGTAGGGAGCCAGGGCGCACACCAGGATCAATGCCAGTGATAAAGGAACAGTGGTAAGGCCAACAGCACAAGAACTCAGCAGAGGCAGGAAATCGGGTCCAGCAATGATGTCGGGAAACCGGGCTGCCCAGACACCCAGGGCAGGCCTTGTCTTTTCCATGGGTCTGGAAAGGCCATCTTGTCTCCCTCTCAGGATGGGAGAAGATGACCCCTGGATACGTAAATCACAAGAGGCCAGAACTTTCCTGCATTGCCGAGTCCCTTCTGGCCCCTAACCTGGCGGCCTTCCCTTTAAGATTCTGTCTTTCAGGGCATGTTCCGTTCGGCTGGGAAATTATATATCGATCGAAGAAAGGCCACCTCTCAAGGGGAAGGCGGGGTGGAGCAGGGAACGATTGGGAGTTTGGGATCAGCGGATGCAAACTAGTATTTATAGAATGGATAAACAAGGTCCTACTGTATAGCACAGGGAACTCTATTCAATATCCTGTGATAAACCATAATGGAAGAGAATATATATATGTAGAACTGAGTCACTTTGCTGTACAGCAGAAATTAACACAGCATTGTAAGTTAACTATACTTCAATAAAATAAATTTTTAAAATAAATTTATTTATTTATTTTTGACTGCAGTGGGTCTTTGTTGCTGTGCACGGGCTTTCTCTAGTTGCAGCGAGCGGGGGCTACTCTTCATTGCGGTGTGTGGACTTACCATGGTGGCTTCTCTTGTTGTGGAGCACGGGCTCTAGGTGCGCAGGCTTCAGTAGTTGTGGCTCACGGGCTCTAGAGTGCGGGCTCAGTAGTTGTGGCACGCGGGCTTAGTTGCTCCGTGGCATGTGGGATCTTCCTGTACCAGGGATCGAACCCGTGTCCCCTGCATTGGCAGGCAGATTCTTAACCACTGCGCCACCAGGGAAGTCCCAAAATAAATTTTTTTTAAAAAAGAAAGGCCACCACAAACCCCATTCTGCTAAGAAAAGTCATACAGCTCTCCCATGCCATGCCTTACAAGTCGTTTGGGGGCTAGCCAGGTGGGCCAGGGGGAGAACATGGAGGCCAGGCCACTGCAGGGCTTCAGTGAATTTATCTCCCATCATCTCAGTGACCATCTCAACCTCCCACCTCAGCCAGTTCTGTTTCTTCTCTCCTGGTTGAGGGTAATAGCTGTCGAACTGGTCTCATTCTGTCAGAGCTCATGGGTGTAGATTCCAACAGGCCAGACTCAGTAACGAAATCCTAGGTGCCTGGGCCAGGCCTGGCGTAACCCTGACCTACAAGGGAGCCACCAGAAAGGGGGTCTCCTGCTCTTAAGAGGTGCTCTAGACCAGCACTCTCAGACACTTATGTACTGAAATTGCCAAAGTACAAATTCAGAGTCAGAGGTCCGGGGCAGGGCCTGAGACTCTGCATTTCCCACAAGCTCCCGGGTGGGATCAAAGCCGCTGAAATGTTGGAATCTTGGGTCCCACACCAAACCTACTAAAGCAGGAGCAGCCCCATAACAAGATACCCAGGCGATTCCAGGGCACATTGAAGGATGAAAAGCCATGCTCTAGATCACACTGGAACCTTTAGTTCAGGCCCTGAAATAGTTCAAGCAGGCGTCACACAGGAGCATTCTGTTAGATAGAGAAAGGTCAGATCAGCTGAGCCCAAATGGACAGCCCTGAGAGAAAGGAGGAGAAGAAAGAGAAACAAGTCAGAGAGGAGAGGTCAGCAGGACAAGATTATACATGGCCTGGGAGCCACAGCGGGGAACTGAAGCTATCTTAGGGACAGTAGTAGGAAGCCAGTGGAAGGTTTCAAAGAGAAGAGTGTCAACATCAGAGGTGCCTTTTTATAAGAGTCTGCTGGCTGGAGATATAGGACAGGTGAATGAGAGGGGACCCTGGAGTGATCTAGGGTAGCAATCCAGGAGACCTGGGTTCTGAAGGTGGCTGCAGTAGGCAGACCAGCACATCACATGTAGAGGTGCACCAGGTGTGTTACAACATGGAGGGGAGTCATCCGGGGTGATTTGCAGGCCCCCGAGGCAGTAGTGACAACAAAAGGAAAGTCCTCCTCCCCTCCTCCCTGGAAACTCTAGAACAAGTCTTTTATTCCTCATCCAGAAGATGCCCACAGCTTGCCAACTATTCATCCTGCTTCCAAACCCTCCCTCCTTCGACCCATCTGACACTTCCCTGCCTCTGCTCAAGAAGAATCGATAGCTCCCCACTGCCTACCAAACTATCTTCAAACTTTCCCCGCCTTCTATTTCTGTCTGATCCGTGCCACATTTGTTCATGCTTTCACTCGTTCAACAAATATTTACTGAGTACCTTCAACGTGGCAGGCAGTAAAAAGAAATCGCGCATCTGCTGAGACACAGAATCACTCTCAGGTTTATAGCCACACATTTGGAAATGCTCTTCCAAATAAGCCACTTTGGCTATATAAAATAGAAATAGTAATAATGGGTAACACTTATTAAGAGCTTACTGTGTGCCAACTATCACATTGAACACTTTGTGTGACTATCTCATTAAATCTTCCCCAAATGCTCGTGATGGAGATGGTTGGTCTCATTTTAAACAGAAGAAAAATTTGAAGTCACTTGCAGAATAAGTATAATAACTAAATTAATAGGATTTGAACCCAGGCAGTCTGAGCCTAGAGTTTGTTTTTTGGTTTTGGTTTGTTTTTTGTTTTTGTACATTAACTAAAGTACATTAACTAAAGAATGTACTGTGAGTCGAGGTGAAAGAAAAATTACATGCTTTGAAATGTTCATAGCTTATTTAAGTCTGGAGAGGAGGTCTTATTTCTTTAATTGAAGTATAATTGATATACAACGTCATATTAGTTTCAGGTGTACATCATAGTGATTGGATATTTATATACATTAAGAAATGGTCACATGGTAAGTCTAGCTACCATCTTAGCCTGAGCCCAGAGGTTGGTCCCCTGATTCCTGTCTTCTAAATGTACTTATACTCTAAGTCACGGGGCTGCTGGACCAAACAAAATAACATAGTACATGTTCAAGTGTGCAATAAGCTATAAAAATCCCATTAAAATGTGCTTTCCAACTCACTTCCTGCTACTCACTGAGCCCGGATCACTCTGGCTAAACCAAGTCTAGCTTTGGAGGCTTTTACTCCTTGTCCCTTTGCCTGGAACCCTCTCCTTCGAGGTCTTTTCTGGGCCCTCCATTACTCAATTCTCTGCTCAGATGCCAACCCTGGCATCTCTCAGAGACAGACTCCACTTAATCACCTCTGAGCAATAATTAAAGCTGTCAAGGAGTCTTTCCTGGGGCTCCCGCCATCTCCCAAGCCCTATTCTCCTTTCTTTCCCCTTTCTCTCTTCCTCTCCTCTTCCTCCCATCTCCCCCTGACCCTTTAGTCCTTCAGGCACAAATAACCCTCTCTACTTCTCCATGCTCCTCCTTAATCAAAATCTGAACCACTCCAGCCCCAAAGCTCTCTGGCCTGTTACTGTGACCAGCCAATGTCACCCCCTGCCATGCCAACCTTCCGACCTTCTTGGCCAGCATCACCAAACCTGACCCCTCTGAGAGCAGACATCAGTCCCCTAGAGGGAATCATAATCCAGCCCCCATAAACACCAGAGCTAAAGTGATAATTATCAGAAGATGAGGAAAGCTCCTCTCCTAGTCTCTGGGAAGCCAATCAAAGTTTCAGGATAGGGCTTCCCTGGTGGCGCAGTGGTTGAGAGTCCTCCTGCCAATGCAGGGGACACGGGCTCGTGCCCCGGTCCGGGAAGATCCCACGTGCCGCGGAGCGGCTGGGCCCGTGAGCCATGGCCGCTGAGCCTGCGCGTCCAGAGCCTGTGCTCCGCAAAGGGAGAGGCCACAACAGTGAGAGGCCCGCGTACCACAAAAAAAAAAAAAAAAAAAAAAGTTACATTTAAAAAATTACATTGATCTCCATTCATTCATTTGTTCATAGATTTCTTCACTCCATCAATCACTTAGTTAGCAAATTTTTATTGTGGGCCCTGGAATGATAGTGGGAGCAGGTAGTAGCTCCTACCTTCACAGAATAACTTTCTAGCAGGGGGACTTCACTGGCAGTTCCTTGATTGTTTCATTGAAATCATGTTATGCACCAGAAGGATATAGGGGTATGAGAGTGCCTACAACAGGGACCTTCCAATCAGGTATGGATCCAGGAGGGCTTCTCTGAGGAGGTGACATGTAAGCTGAGAACTGAAGGTGAAGGATGAGCAGGAATGAGGAGGGCATGGCTACCAGGTGGAGGATGCAGGCTGGGGAAAGGACATGAGCAGAAAGAACATGGATGGAGAACAAGGGCTGTGAGGTGAGCCCTGAGACAGGGCAGAAGTCAGACCCTGCAGGGCCATGGAGCACACACTTCGTCCCGGGAGCAAGGGGGACCATGGACAGAGTCAAGCAGGGATGTGACATGATCCAGTTGACCATGTGAACGAGAGCTCTGGCAGCTCTCTGGTTAATGACCTTCCCCTTCCTTTACCACAGTCCCCAAAAAGTCACGTGTAGGGGTCGGGGGGGGGAGGCTGGGTTTTTCTGGAGGACTTTCCTTATAAACTGCTTTAAATAGGAATGAGAAGAAGCAAATAAGTGACAACTCCATCCATCCAAGCCTTAATATTTCTAAACAAATAAGAATGACGGGCAAAGAAATGTCTGTTTTGCCTCCTCCTCCGAAGTGCCAGGGACTAGTGTGTATTATGCAAATAGATGTCACATGCAAATGGTAACTTGTGGGGCTAATCAGCTAGGGGCAAAGTTCTGCAGGGTCACTGCAGGATCTGGGTGCTAGGGCTGCATCTGACAGAGGCTGTCCTCTCCCCTATGCTCACCCACTTTTGTTGCCCCATCAGTTCAGTTGCCATCCGTGTGGACACCCAGCACATAATTAAGAAACTTCTCCAGTGGACCCCTTGCTCAAGAAATGTCGCCACAACTGACAGCCCACTTGGGAGTCATTACGACTATCCTGATCACACTTAGAACCCAACAAATGTTCAAGAGAGAAAGTGATTTCCCAAGACTGTGGGATTACAGTCCAGACACCATGGGATGTTTGACTCCAAAAGCCTTCATCAGCTGGTCATGAGTTATAGGACTTAAGCATCTACATAAGGAGGTTTCTTTCCCATCCAGGAATGATGTGGTTGTCTATTACCAGCCCTTAAATTGGATAAGACCTGTTGGCTGATCAACTTAGATTTCTTTATTGCATTCTGTACCTCCATGCAGAGACAAGACTTTTGTACTAGTTATCACTGTGTAGCAATAATACACGTTTAGCATCTCAAAGACCCTGCAGGTAAGGACTCTGGTTATGACTTAATGGGGTCCTCTGTTCAGGATCTCACAGGGATGCAATCAAGTGTCAGCCAGGGCTGCAATTTCATCTGAGGCTTGACTGGGGAAGGATCTGCTTCACGTTTACGTGGGTGCTGCCAATATTTCGTTCCTAATGGCCCGTTGGATTTAGGACCTTGGATTCTTGCTGACTGTTGACCAGAGGCTGCCCTTGGCTCCTGGAAGCTGCACTCAGAAGCTGGCTACACAGGTCTCCCCAACACGACCACATACTTCATCAAAGCATCTCAAAATGAGCATTATAGCCTTACACGTGCCATCCCCTTTTCATATTATGCCGGTTAAAAACCAGCTGCATGCTTCACCCACGCTCCAGGAGAGGGGGCTATACAAGGGTGTGCGAGGTGGGATCACAGGGGGTCACCCTAGAGTCTGCCTACTGTAACCTTGGGAATCTTTCCTCCCTTGAAGAGAACAAAATCCTTGGTCACTGGTTCAAGTAACCTGCTATTTGTTTTTTAAAAATTGTGTGGTTTTTAAACTAAATAATTAACTTTATTCTTTGCATGATGAAAAAGAATTAGTTATATCACCATAGTCTACAGGGGAATATGAGATTGAATGAGGGTGCAGGCCCAAACTCAGAGATGATACTTAATGAAATAATACAATCACACCATAGGGACTGTGCCCCAAAGTACCCCAACCTAAACACTAACTTGATTGGTTGACCATGAGGTAACCAGCAGGAACCAAGAGCAGGGTGTTAGGTACACAGTTTGAATCTCACCTTTATTATACACTAGCCAAGTGCCCTAAGACAAGTGTTCTACCTCCCAAGGCCTCTGGTTCTTTATTCAGAAAGGAGAACAATAATACACTTGTCATAAAGATTTGGGAAAATCCATATAATATAACATGTAATGATGTATGTAACAGAGTTTTAAGTTGGAATGACTCAAATAAAAAAATACAAACAAAACCAAATGTTGACAAGGATATGGAGCATATGGAGCTCTTACGTACTGTTGGTATGAGTGTAAACTGGATTGACCGTTTTGGAAAATTGTTTGGTGGTTTCTGCTAAAACTAAATACATGTTTACCATGTCTGAGGAATTTAACTCCAAGATATACATATCCTGCAGAAAGGAGTGCTTCTGTATACCTAAAAAACCTGTACACAAATGTTCACAGCAGCTTTAGTCACAGCCAAAACGGAAACCACTCAGACATCTATCAACTATCAAAACGATACACTGGAGCATGGTCATAGGATGGAATACTACACAGCCAGGAAGAAAAGTACAAACCATGACCGCCTGTGCAACATGGATAAATCATATAAACATACTGTCAAGTTATAGAAGCCAGACACACAAGAATACACACAGTATAAGACCATTTATAAGAAACTGAGGGACTTCCCCGGTGGTCCAGTGGTTAAGACTTTGCCTTCCAATGCAGGGGGTATGGGTTCAATCCCTGGTCAGGGAACTAAGATCCCACATGCCGCAGGGTGCGGCCAAAAATTGAAAAAAAAAAAAAAAAAGAGAGGAAAAATAGACAAAATTAATCGATGTTGATAGGGTTCATAATAGGATTCCCTTTGGCAGGGATTGATTAGGAGAGGAAGGAAAGAGCCTTCTGGAGGCTGGAAATGTTTTATATCTTAATCTAGTTGTTATTTACTTGATCGAAGTAAATAAAAATAAAGTGTTTCGTGTTGATCTCCTAACTCTTCTTGGCAGCAGGCTGCCTTGATCGCCCCAGCCCGGGCATCGGGAGAGAGGGCATCCATCTTTCCCCAGCCCAAGGGCTCTTCAGATGCTGATACTGACCACTGATGCAACCTGGGAGTTTGACTATGTTATTTACTACCTACATGGATTCAATCAGAGGCAGATGGCGTTGTGCAGCCTGCAGCCTGCTTAGAGTTCTCAAATGCAAAACAAACAAAAATCTCTCCTTCCTCTGCTCTCTCTCTTCCCATCACAGAGGATCTTGCCCGCGGCATCCCACCTGGGACCCTCTCAGGTCTCCGCAGCTGCTTCTTTCTCATTACCTTGTGGCAGTAACACTGGGGAGATTTGGGGTCCTGAGCCTCCATAGTTAGAATCTGAGCAGCCCTTCCTAGGAAAAACCCTATTGCCGGTTTTCTTCCAAAGGTGTGCAAATTGTATCATGCTGTGTGACCACAACGACGTTAATGGCAGATGTTTCCCCTTCCGTGTCTCACTGACGGCAGCAGGTGTTAAAGCAACTTGGTTTCATTATACTCGTCTTGGGGCAGGACCTTCGGCAGAGGGCTGCTTTCCCCCACTTAACATCTATCTACTCATTTCTACCGTATTATTAGACCTCCTTAAAAATTTTCTTTTACCCTTCAATACTTAGCACGCTGTAAGCACTCAGTAAATGGGAGCGATTATCACTCCTTGGCAAATACAAGCATTGCAGTCAGTAGAGAAGTGAGCCCCACACTGGAGCAGAAATAACCCAGGCAGAGCTACGGCAGCCTTGCCGAATTCATCCTCAAGATGCCTTTGCCACTCTCGGCTCTGATTCGAGGGACAGCAAGCAACTTTCTGATGAACTTCACTTCCTTCCAAGACTCCTTGATTTCGAGAAGCCCTAGATCAGTGTTTTTGAATCTAGGCAACTCAAGCCCAATTGGTAGGTCATGAAATGCATTTAGACAGATGCAAACAGCATTTTCAAATATTGCAATCAAATAGAATGGAAGATCAGCAGAGTGGCATGGTCTTAAGCACTGTTTTGTGAAACGTTCTTTTAGAGGCGCGCGCGCGCGCGTGTGTGTGTGTGTGTGTGTGTGTGTGTGTGTGTGTATACTGGGCTGCTTTGCAAAATGTACTTCTTACTGTGAGCTGTGATCGAAGCCTTTGAAAGCCCCTGAGCCAGATAATGTATCCACAAGCATCCTGGTCACTGCAAAGATAAATTAATAAGTTGACCTCACTCAACTGACTTGTAGAATTGAGTCCCTAAACCAGGGTCCAGTCCCTGACACAATCTGTGGTCGCTCCCACCAAGATACAACCACCCCACAGGAGGCTCTGATAATTACCCTCTATCTGCTCACTTTAACGTAGAATGGACACTGCAACCACAGAGATCAATGCAAATTGTTTTAGGTGAAGACACTCTCAGACCTTTTGGGTAGATGATCTACATTCTAAAGGACAGGCTTTCAGAGTCTGGCCTTTTGAGAGATGGGTCACTCATAAGAGGCTCCATTACAGACCAAAATGAGTGTTGTGCAACTTAGAGCAAAGGCACTTAACCTCTTTGGACTTCTGCTTTTTTTTTTTTTTTTTTGTGGTATGCGGGCCTCTCACTGTTGTGGCCTCTCCCGTTGCGGAGCACAGGCTCCGGACGCGCAGGCTCAGCGGCCATGGCTCACGGGCCCAGCCGCTCCGCGCCATGTGGGATCCTCCCAGACCGGGGCACGAACCCGTATCCCCTGCATCGGCAGGCGGATTCTCAACCACTGCGCCACCAGGGAAGCCCTGGACTTCTGCTTTTTTGATGATGAGATAAGGAGTAAGTGGGGCCGAAAGGGGGCAAGGGAGACAGAACTTACTTTTTTCCTTTTATGCTTCTGTGTTGCTTGATTTCCAATAAGGAGGTGTTACTTTTGTAACTTTAAAATACAAGATTTAAAGTTAACATAAGAGGAGAGAGTTGGGCTAGATTGTGGTTTCTCAACATTGGAAACTCACATTTCCTTTTAATAAAATGGGAAGTATATGTGCTTGGGCCAACTCTGCAGACGTTGTCCTTTCCCATGTCCATGTCAGACCAGACTCAGGTCACCTATAAGGAAGAAGAGGGGGAAGTGGGGGAAGGAGGAAGGAAAAGGAAGAGAAAGCAAAGTCAACTTGAACATATGGTCAAAGAGTGTGGATTTTTCTGGAGATTTGGTGGAGATGGGGAGAAGGGAATCATATCACACATCACACAGCAAAACTGCCCAGATACCGTCTTGGGACCTAGCTGCTCTGTCTCTCTGTTCCTTGAGTACAGAGACTCAAAAGAGACTGTGTCTCTTTTATTCTCCGCCCCCCCCCATCCCACTCCTCTGGATTATTCTGTTAGCAACTTGGCTATGCTGGGAGCCACGATTCCCAGCCTCCTCTTCTGTATATGGCTCTGGGTTAGTTGCCAAAAACTGAAGTTGTGCAGGACCAGGGAGACCCAAGTGAAGCAGCAGCCGTCGCGCTCTGAAGGTTGTCTTTGGTTAGGGGAGGTGAAAGGCAGACAGATGCAGAGGTGCCTGTAGCATCCAGTGTGTCCTTTCTCTTCCCTGCTCTGCATCCAGCTTTTCCCGACCGTGCTGGTCAACAGTGATGTCAAGCCCACCTCTAGACACTTAACTGTGAATTCACACAGGCGACAGCCACAGACTTCTGTAGACTTCCATGGACTTCTACATCAGCCCCTTTCACAGGGCCCCTGTATCAGCTTGGCCCACACCAAGCTTCCAGAATTCTCTTCATCCTCAGCTCCCATTTATGAACCTTTTCTCCCACAGCTTCTTCCACATCCTTGTATGTTCTGATGCCTATAATGTAGATCGTAGTCCACAGCACTGCGTGTTCTGCTTCCTGACCAGCCCCTCAAAGACAGCAGGTATAAAATGGGGCTGGAGGGGCTTCCTGGTGGCGCAGTGGTTGAGAATCCGCCTGCCGATGCAGGGGACACGGGTTCGTGCCCCGGTCCGGGAAGATCCCACATGCCACGGAGCGGCTGGGCCCGTGAGCCATGGCCGCTGAGCCTGCGCGTCCGGAGCCTGTGCTCCGCAACGGGAGAGGCCACAACAGTGAGAGGCCCGCGTATCACAAAAAAAAAAAAAAAAAAAAAAAAAAAAATGGGGCTGGAAATCTCAATGAAGAGCCAAACCCAGCAGGATCTTAATGTGTGGATAAGGAGTGTGGACTGAATCTTGAGGGCACTAGGGAGCCACAGAATGTGATACACAGGTGTGTGGCATGACCATATTTTTGTTTTCAAAACAAAGTGCTATGAGGAGAATGACTTACTGGGGAACCAGAGAGACTGTCAGAAAACCAGTGCAAGAGCCATCACACATGTCCCCAAGTTTTTATTTGTATCTGTATAGATGGAGAAGTTGTTCAATGAAAGTTAAACTTTAATCACGGCATGAAAGGTAATAAATCACTTGTCAAGCAAATATTTACTCTTTCTGGGGCTACGGCTCCTCAGTGATAGGTGGATGGTCACCTCTTTTTCCATCGGGGATCTAGAACATGAGAACTCCCTGAAATAGTGACAACATGGATCAGATCAACGAATGAACCAGAAAAGACGGATGAGTAACACTGAGATGACAGACAAGAGGGGACAATTTAAACACTAGCCATGTGGCAGCATCAGGGACCATGTTTGCAGAGGCTGGTCATCAGCAACCATAAGAAAATGCTCCAGAAATTAACATTGAAAAAAAATGAAAGAGAAAGAAAATTCTCATCTCCTTTGTCATCCAACCACTGCCATTTCAGCTCTGTTCCAACAGTCATATTTCTTTCAGTTCATCGAGAGCAGACGGTGTGCACACCAATTTTCCAGGCAGTTTTCTGAGGCTACAGCTCAACATAGCATTATCTTTCTGAGAATTAAGCCTTAAGAGAAGCATCTGCATTTTTCCTTATCCACTAGGAAAAGAGAAAAAAATGAGACACAAGGAAGAGAAAGGTGGGTTTTGACTGTATATTCTGTTTCCAGTTTTTTTTTGAAACAGATACAGCTGCCTTGAGCATCATTCTTTGGAATTTCTGCTTTGAGGTTTACATTCAATAACAACATTTGATGGAGACGGGCCCCCCCAAAACCTGTAGAGGCGCGTGAATCTGAGCTAGCAGCAGAGAGAGGAGGTGGGGGAAGTTACCCAACAGTCCAGAGAAAATCATTTTCATTTCTTCTGAAATTAAGGGAACTATCTTCATTCCCATCTCATAATAAGGAAGTGGAAAGAAATGATAATGTTGAACTGCTATGGCCTGGGGTGTCCTTTTGTTCCCCCAAGTGGATCATCTCAGATCGCAGCTCGGAGGAGAGGCTCTTGTGGGTGATAAAGGCTTGGAGAGAGCAAGACCCCAAAACACCAGGCAGAAATTAAGTGATATATGCAATGATGATTCTAATGTCAGTTCTATTATATTCTGGACAAGGATGCTTCTATTCTTCTCTCTCTCTCACACACATACACACACATTCACACTCACACCATTCCTTTTAGAAATACTCTATGAATAAGCTTGAATAACCATCACCAAGCAGCAGCCTTCCCGCTGCTTGGTCCCCTTCACATGGCCCTCCCTCCTGTGAAGTCTCAATCCCCAGATCCACGACAATATCACAGGTCCCTTCCATTCCCTATCCTGCTCCAAAGGACACTGTTGCCTCCGTTTGGCTCCTAAGGTTCTGACTACTTGTTACTCAGTGCCAGGTACGGTGCCAGGTGCTGGAGTCACCGGGTCACCAGAAGAGGCAAGGGCCCTGCCCTTGGAGAATTCTTATTCTATCAGGAGACAGAGATAACAGGTGACTAGATGAACCAGGTACTGTTAGATTGTAAAAAGTGCTGTGAAAGAACTAGATGGTGATTTGTAAAGAGTGTCAGAGAGAGAGGGGCTTCCCTGGTGGCGCAGTGGTTAAGAATCCGCCTGCCAGTGCAGGGGACACAGGTTCGAGCCCAGGTCCAGGAAGATCCCGCGTGCCGTGGAGCAACAAAGCCCGTGCGCCACAACTACTGAGCCTTCACTCTAGAGCCTGCGAGCCATAACTACTGAAACCCACGCACCTAGAGCCCATGCTCCACAGCAAGAGAAGCCACCGCAATGAGTAGCCCGCACAGCACAATGAAGAGTAGCCCCCGCTTGCTGCAAGTAGAGAAAACCCGTGTGCAGCAACAAAGACCCAACACAGCCAAAAATAAAAATTAATTAATTAATTGTTTTTTTTAAAAAAAGAAAAAGAGCACCAGAGAGGGAGACTCGCTTTAGCTGGGTGGTCAGGAAAGGTTTTTCTGAAGAGGAATTGAGATCTGCGGAGATGCCAGAAAAAGGAGAAGCCTGAAAGGCACTCTAGGCAAAGGGAATAGCAAGTGCAAAGGTCCTAGGGCAGGAGTGAGCTCTGAGAACTTAAAGTTCACTGAGCTAAGGGGAATGGGTGAGAGCACAGCTGATAAGATCAGAGAGGTAGGCAGGGGCCAGGTTATACAGAGTTTTACAGAATCTGTTCAGTTGATGGAGAGCCATGGAGGGATTTTGCCCATGTGTAAGAAGGTTCCTATTTCTTTTTTTTTTTTTTTCTTTTGTGGTACGCGAGCCTCTCACTGCTGTGGCCTCTCCCGTTGCGGAGCACAGGCTCCAGACGCGCAGGCTCAGTGGCCATGGCTCACGGGCCCAGCCGCTCCGCGGCACGTGGGATCCTCCCGGACCGGGGCACGAACCCGTGTCCCCTGCATCGGCAGGCGGACGGACTCTCAACCACTGCGCCACCAGGGAAGCCCCGTCCCTATTTCTTTTTGGAATGTTCACCATCCTTTTGCCTGAAGTCTTCAAATAATTAGACTGTCTTTGGTTATCAAGATATTTCTATGTATAGATTACTATAAATACTTTAAGTGCTAGGAATTCATACTTGGATTCATAAGCTCTAAATTTTAGAACTAGAAGTAGTCTCTAGAGATCATCTATTTTAATGTCATTTAATATTTTACATTTTCTGATTAAAATTTTTTATTTGATTATAAACGTGATAAATGCCGAATCCGTTGAGAATAGTTGGGTATGACGAATGAAAATCAACTAATTGGCTTAAACCATAAAAGCTATTTATTTATTTATTCATTCATTCATGTATTTATTTATTTATTTATTTTGGGCTGTATTGGGTCTTCGTTGCTGCACGCAGGCTTTCTCTGGTTGCGACGAGCGGGGGCTACTCTTTGTTGTGGTGCGCGGACTTCTCATTGCGGTGGCTTCTCTTGTTGCGAAGCACGGGCTCTAGAGAGCAGGCTCGGTAGTTGTGGCGCACGGGTTTAGTTGCTCCGTGGCATATGGGAATCTTCCCGGATCAGGGCTCGAACCCGTGTCCCCTTAATTGGCAGGAGGATTCTTAACCACTGTGTCACCAGGGAAGCCCATAAAAGCTACTTATTGACCTTTGTTTGACTGAAAAGTTCAACAGTACGTCAGCTACAAGCAAGGCTGGATTCAGCTGCTTGACAATGGTGCCACGGACCCGCTCTTTTTATTGCTCTATTCTACTATCCATAGTGTATGCTTTCAGCTAAGGTTGGCTCTCTTTCAATTACAGGATGACCACCTGAATCTCCTATGGCTATAATCTTTTTTTTGTTAATGCCTGCTGAAAGAGAGGCAGTCTTTATTTCCACTTGCCCTGCTAAGATCCTGAGATTAAATTTAGACCAGCTTAGGTCATGCACCCACCCCTGCACCAATCACTGTGGCTAAGGGAATGCAAAGACCTCATTGGCTTAGCCCAGGTCATGTGCTTCCACCCAGGAAGAACCCAAGGGCTGAAGTCACCTTTTCCAGAAGCACACCAGCTAAGACTAGAGAAGGAATATTCCCCTAAGGCAAAAATGAGGGCCATGTTGCCAAAGTTGGGTGGTGGATAGCTGAGATAGACCTTCAGATCACTTATCAAAGATGAACACTCACATACATAAATATTGATATTATAGAAGTTATAGTTTACTGAGTTAACTCAGAGGAGTCATCTTCAGCAAGTACTACTAGTGGCCATCAGGAAGGGGGATTTTATTAGTCATGATATGCTAACAGCTATAACAAACCTATCCAAATCTCAGTGACTTAACATAATGACACTGTGTCAAAATGGTCCAAAAGAGTGTGGCCTGGAGGCCACTCTGCTGCACACAGTCATTCAGGGACCCAGGCTTCCTGCATCTGATAGCTCGCCCATGCCTGAGGGCCTTGGAGACCTTCACTGGATTTCCTACATCCAGTGAGCAGATGAGGAAAGAAAGAGCACAGAGAGAAGGCCTTTAGCCTTCTAGCCTAGAGAAGGCTAGGCACACCTAGCCTTAACTGCCTTTGCCCAGAGGTAACACATGACAGTTTTGGTCTCATGCCACTGGCTGGAACTAGTCACATGGTCCTATCTGGATACAGTATTGCTGGGAAATGTAGTCTAGTGGGTGCTCAGGTAGAGGAGGGGAACATGGATATCGGTGACCACAGCACCTTTCCAACAGTATGTCATTGATCACAGCTTCTGGAATCTTAGCCATTTCTTCCACTTGCCCATTGTAAAACAAATTGAGAGACCTCAGAAATAACCTTCATTTGAGATTTTTATAACTAATCCATGAGAGGAAGTGCATAGTGAAATGTGGTAGGTTACTATTCAGAAATATTCACTCCCTATCCTCTGTCCACTAAAAGGATGGAGACTTTGAGACTTTTTCCCCACTTTTTGACATCAAATTAGGCCGAGTGACTTGCTTTGGCCAATAGAATGAGGCAGAGGTGACTGAGTGCTGGTTCTGAGTCTAGACCTCAAAGGACCGCTCAGTTTTCGCTGTCCTTTTGTGTTTCTGCTGTTGCCACTGGAAGAACATGGTGGGCTCAGGCACTGGTACCAGAGCAAGAATGAGAGATACATGGAACAGAACCACCCCAGCTGGTCCTCCCTTAGATTGCCCAGTCTTGATGGCCAGCCCAGCCACCAAGTGTAAGTCCAGCCAAGATCAGCAGAGCCAACCAGCCAAGCCCACCTCCATCAACTAACCCCAACCAACCTGGAAACCCATGAGCTACAGAAGTGCTTCTTTTTACAAACAACCCAATCAAAAAATGGGCAGAAGACCTAAGTAGACATGTCTCCAAAGAAGACATACAGATGGCCAACAGGCACATGAAAAGATGCTCAATATCACTAGTTATTAGAGAAATGCAAATCAAAACTACCACTAGGTACCACCTCACACCAATCAGAATGGCCATCATTAAAAGTCTACAAATAATAAATGCTGGAGAGAGTATGGAGAAAAAGAAACCCTCCTACACTGTTGGTGGGAATGTAAATTGGTGCAGCCACTATGGAGAACAGTAGAGAGGTTCCCTAAAAAACTAAAATAGAGTTACCACATGATCCAGCAATCCCACTCCTGGGCACATACCTGGACAAAGCTCTAATTTGAAAAGATACATACACCCCAATGTTCATAGCAGCACTATTTATAATAGCCAAGACATACAAGCAACATAAATGTCCATTGACAGATGAATGGATAAAGACGATGTGAGATACACACACACACACACACACACACACACACACACACACACATATACACACAATGGAATACTATTCAGCCATAAAAAGAATGAAATAATGCCATTTGCAGCAACATGGATGGACTTGGAGATTATCATACTAAGAGAAGTAAGAGAAAAGCAAATATTATATGATCTCACTTATATGTGGAATCTGAAAAAATGATACACATGCCCACTCCTCTCCTCCCTCCTCTCCTCCCCAAATCCCCGAGAAGAAATAGGAGGGAGTCACGGGGGACGTGTGCTTGCCTCCAGCACGCTGGGAATGAAAGGACTTGCAGGAGAGCCCCGGAGTCCACAGAGCTTTCAAGGAGCTTCTGTATTCAATAAAAACAGCTACTTGTCTAAAAACAAGTGATACAAATGACTTACTTACAAAATGGGAATAGACTCACAGACATAGAAAACAAACATGGCTGCCAAAGAGGATAGTGGGAAGAGGGTTAGGAGAGATAAATTAGGAGTTTGGGATTAACATATACACACTACTATATATAAAATAAATAAACAACAAGGACCTGCTATATAGCCCAGGGAACTATACTCAATATCTTATAATAACCTATAATGAGAAAGAATCTGAAAAAGAATATATATGTGTATATATATATATACATATATATATGAATCACTTTGCTGTACACTTGAAACTAACACAACATTGTAAATTAACTATACTTCAATAAAAATAAAGAAGTGTTTCTTTTTTTTTTTTTTTTTTTTTTTTTGTGATACGCGGGCCTCTCACTGTCGTGGCCTCTCCCGTTGAGGAGCACAGGCTCCAGACGCGCAGGCTCAGCGGCCATGGCTCACGGGCCCAGCCGCTCCGCGGCATGTGGGATCTTCCCGGACCGGGGCACGAACCCGTGACCCCTGCATCGGCAGGCGGATTCTCAACCACTGCGCCACCAGGGAAGCCCAAGAAGTGCTTCTTTTTGCATGCCACTGAATTGTTGTGCTTGTTTGTCATGCAGCAATAAGCCAACATGGCGGGGTTTCTCTAGCTTGCAGAGGACACCGTATCTTCCTAGATTGTGGTCCCTTGAAGACAATGTGAGGTGGGAAGATGGTAAGAGAACGCTGTGAGCAAAGCACAGAGGTGTCAGGCACACGTCGGGAGAAATGCTCCAGACTCTGCTGAAGCTAACATGATCTGAGTGATCACACGTGACCAGGGGATGGAATTGCGGAGCCATGGTTAACTGCATCTCTCGGGGCCTGAATCCAGAGCCATGCATTGGCCAGAAGGTGCTGGCATTTGAGACGGAAAGCAGCTTCCCCCCTGCCCAGAACCAGGCAGCATTCATGCCTAGAAGTCGCGGAGCCGTTCTGCTTACAGAGGAGCCAAGAAAGGTAAAAACGGACCTGGAAGGCGTTCAGACACCAAGAGCTGAGAGGAGCTACCGACGAAAGTCCCCCGTTCTGAACAAAAGAAAATAATTGGAGAAAAGATCTGACTTTCAGGTAAAAAGGGGACACCCATCACCAAAATACCAGAACCAGCATCTGGCCCTCAGCTCTTGATTTCTAATGCCATTCTTCAATAAAGAGGAACCAGGGATCTCTGGAGAAATGGCTGTTCTCAGACTGGGGTAGGAAATCTATAAGACGAGTCTGGAGGCTCAGACAGTGCCAGAAAGTAAGACAGTGCTCAAGCATAAACAACACACACTAGACGATGGGGGCATATCAAAGGAACACAGGAGCCGACTGAAAGAGCTCCCAGAGGCCATCGCTGGAACAATTTGAACTACAAGATAAATAAAGGAATATTGGATTATAACCCAAAGTATAAAATATCCATGTGTCCACAGAAGAATCCCCCAAAGTGTATATAGCTACCCTACCCTCAAGGAGATGGGGCGTAACCCACCCTCCCTAAGTGAGGGCTGGGCAGAGTGCCTTCCCTCCAAGGAAGGGGCAGGGTCGGGGGAGAGAGTAACTTGGTCGTGAAGAAATCTAACCAACACCAACTCAGCCAGGTGACCAAAGTTAAGACATGTTGTAGGTATCCTTGGTAGGATGTGATGAGAATGACACCTTATCTCCATGGTCCCTCTCCTAAAAACCCATCACCCCAGCTCATCACGAGAAAAACAACAGACAAATCCCAACTGAGGAGCATTCTACAAAACACCTGACCAGGACTCTTCGACATTGAGGACATCAGAAACAAAGAAAGTCTGAAAAACTGGCACAGCCAAGAAAAGCCTGAGGAGACCCAAGTAAACAGAATGCAGGACTCATCCTGGATGGGATCCTAGAAGAAGAAAAGGACATTTGGTAAAAATTAAGGGATTCTGAATAACGTATGAACTTCAGTTAATAATAATGTATCAGGGGCTTCCCTGGTGGCGCAGTGGTTGAGAATCCACCTGCCGATGCAGGGGACACGGGTTCGTGCCCCGGTCCGGGAAGATCCCACGTGCCGCGGAGCGGCTGGGCCCGTGAGCCATGGCCGCTGCGCCTGCGCGTCCGGAGCCTGTGCTCCGCAACGGGAGAGGCCACAGCAGTGAGAGACCCGCGTACCACCAATAATAATAATAATGTATCAGTATTGGCTCATTACTTAGGGCAAATTTACCATTCTAACGGAAGATATCATTAATGTCAATAATAGGGGAAACTGAGGGGTATATTAGAATTCTGTGCACTGTCTTCACAGTTTGTAAATCTAATTCTATCCACAAATTTAAAATATATTAAAAGAATAGTAAACCACGGGCATCCCTGGAGGATAAAGGAGGAAGCATAAGCAAAGATCGCAGTCACTTTGCCTCACATTTACTATCGTTGGGTGACCCTGGGGAAGTCATTTAACTTCCTAGCATTTCAACTTCCTCGTCAAGTGTGATCACCACAGGAGGGGCCAAAGATGTAAAGAAGGTCACACGCCTAAGCTGTGCGGATGCAGCAAACGATCCACTATGTCTAAAGTCATCATTATTCCTCTTCAAGTAAGAAAAATAAATCGGGAAAATCCTACTTTTTTTTTTTTTTTAATTTATTTTTGGCTGCACTGGGTCTTCGTTGCTGCGCACGGGCTTTCCCTAGTTGTGGCGAGCGGGGGCTACTCTTCGTTGTGGTACACGGGCTTCTCATTGCGGTGGCTTCTCTTGTTGCAGAGCACGGGCTCTAGGCGCGCGGGCTTCGGTAGTTGTGGCGCGTGGGCTCAGTAGCTGTGGCTCGCGGGCTCTAGGCGCACTAGTTGTGGCGCACGGGCTTAGTTGCTCTGTGGCAAGTAGAATCTTCCTGGACCAGGGCTTGAACCCGTGTCCCCTGCATTGGGAGGCGGATTCTTAACCACTGTGCCACCAGGGAAGCCCAAGATACTAGTAATTTTGAATGTGTCATCCACTCTTCTCCAACTGCTTTCTATTATCTGGAAAATCTTAGATTATATCTACCAGAAGAAAGAAAGAATGCTAAGTGTCATTCAGACTGTTGGAAATGATGGGGTATTTTTTTTTTTCCTATGAAAAGAAAAATATTCAGCCCTGCAACTTGGAAGCATTTTTGTTTCCCCTAACAAGGCCCCGTGTGTCAATTTTCCACGGTTTTAAAGCCCGATTGCACAGCCTGAATGAAAACACAATGTCATCACGATTACTGAAATCAATTAAATGTCAAGGTTTTTCCATTTGCATTCAGCTTCCTTTAGACAAGAATGCTTTCCAGAAAAATCTTTATTCCCTTTGGGATTTTTTTTCCCTTAAAGCTTTTATAATTAATGTGACAAGACAAACCCAGCCGTGTCTGTAACTTCCTTTCATAGACACACAAACAGAATGTACGAAGCACGCAAGAGTGATGCTTGTCACCCTGCAGGGCTGGCACAAGCCATGGTACAAGCTGCTGGAAGACTTCACCGCATCACTGACATTCACCAAATCCCTCTCTCTTCTCCCATCGCTAGTTGCCTCTCTGTCTTACTGATTCCACAGCTCAAGGGCTCAGGGATCTAGCCTCCCTCTCCTTCCCAACTCACCTCATTCCTCCGCCAGCATCTTTCATGATGGATAGATGGTGGCAGCAACCCAGTCCCCCGGCCCCCAGCCCCTCCTCTCCAACCACCCTCAATACAGCCACCAAAACAATCTTTCCAGAAAAATCACAAAGCCCATAGTCTTAAACTTCTGCTTAAAATTTGTTAATGGCTTCCCACCAATCAAGGGACAAAATCCAAAAATCCTTAGCATGGTATAAACACCTTTCATGAACTTGTCCCAAACTCATTTTTTGCTGGTCCACGGAAGCCACTCTATGCTCTTCCTACCCCATGGACTTTTACTCCTCTCTACGTTTGCTCATATTGTTTCCCTACCTGGAATGTCCTTCCCCACATCTCCATCTAACCAACTCCTATTCATCCTACAGCACCCAGTTAGTCTGAGTCACCTCTCTCGTGAATATTTCTCATCTCCCCATCTCCAGATCCAAACTAATCCATCACTCGTCCATGCTTCTGCCACACTGTTGTCAAGCTTTATTTTAGCATTTATCCTCCATATTGAGGAAGGGGTCATATACTTATCTCTTATTGTGAACAACTGTAAGCCAACAAATTAGATAACCTATATGAAATGGACAAATTCCTAGAAACACACAAACTACCAAAACTAACTCAAGAAGAAACAGAATATTTGAATAGATCCATAACAAGGTAAGAGAGTAAATCAGTCTTTAAAACCCTCTCAACACACAGATGTAGAAAACAAACTTATGGTTACCAGGGGGAAAGGGGTGGGAGGGATAAATCTGGAGATTGGGATTGACATATACACACTACTGTATATAAAATAGATGACTAATAAGGACCTACCGTGGAGCACCGGAAACTCTACTGAATATTCTGTAATGACCTATTCGGGAAAATAATCTAAAAAAGAGTGGATAGATGTATATGTATTACTGACTCACTTTGCTGTACAGCAGAAACTCACACAACAGTGTAAATCAACTAGACTCCAATAGAAGTTAAAAAACAAAAAACTTCTCAACAAAGAAAAGCCAGGGACCAGATGATTTCACTGGTGAATACTAGCAAACATTTAAAGAAGAATTAATACCTTCTCAAACTATTCTAACAAACAGAAGAGGAGGGAATGCTTCCTAATTCATTCTATGAGGCCAGTGTTACCCAGGTACCAAAGCTAGACAAAGACATCACAAGAAAAGAAACTTATATGCCCACTTCTTATAATAGGATGTGAGCGCCTACATCTCACTCACCTTGACGCTCACAGCATCTAGCACTATGCCTGGTACCCAGTGAGAAGCAACAGAAGCTTCTTTATTCGTGAATCACTTAAAGGGTAAACATGAATGTGTTTGTACCGGAGAATGTTGTCCAATTTGAAACAGTCTGAACCCTGAGATAGTTTTAAATGGTTACAAAAATCCATCAGGGAAGATCTTTGGGGGGACAGAGAGGAGAAGCTTGGAGGGAGGAAGAAGATGGTTTCTTAGCTCATCACTGTGGCTACAAAACTCCTATATTAATTACCCAGAATTCCCAATGATCTTCATCATTACAATTTAACCATGAAATGCATGCCATTATTTCCCAAGCAAGAAAGTTGGTCCTTTGTGCTTCTTTCACAGAAAGTTAGAATGACCCTTGGGTGTAAAACAACACGGGTTCTGCATCTCACCCTGCCGTATTATTTACCCCCAATACATACTGTGATTTCCAGGTTTGTCAAGAATGTTTTCATCTTCTATCCGGCAACTAGAGAAAAGAAGTGCAGTGCAGCTCCCTTGACAGGATTCCATCAATACATCAGGATTTCTTCAGAAATACAGCAATAGTCTTGTCCACAGATTTATGCCCAAATGGCATTTTTGAAACACTGATATCAGGTGCTGGAATGCAAAAGACTCATTTTTCACTGGCTGAGTTTGTATAGAAAAGCATCACTGCTGGATCCTTATTCTTACATCCCTCCTGCCCCAGAAGGTAAGTCCATCACGTTCAGACACCACTGTGATTTCTCTCCTCCAAACTCCCCAAGGGAGGGAACTGGAGCTTGGCAAAGCTCAGGTTTTACTTAAGGAGGTAATAATTTGTCCTCTTTCTTGTGGGAATGGCTGCAAAGATGAGAGGACAGCAGAAGAGCATTCCTTGTGTGCTTCTAGAACACAGTAGCTAAAAATACAGAAGTACGGTTTCTCAACAGCTGAATTACTCTCTAGGAAGAGCCTTGGTTTTGTCAGGCAGATACCTCAGTGAGTTCCTTGGGTTGGGGTTGGGAACAGAAGGGAGGAGCAGATGATGGCTGTTTTTTATTATTGTTGTTTTATTTGTTTTCTTTGCAGAGTGCAGAACATCCATGTAGGATGAGAGTGGAATTACTAAGGAGATGGGAGGAGCTGTAGGGAGAGGAGGAAGAGGAAAGATGAAATAAGGGTCTTCAGCACCGAGGTCCTATGGGGATGAATGATGAAGAATCTTAAGGTTTTGCTTTTTCACGTGTCACATAAATTCCTTCCCCAGAGCTCCCATAACAATTTGAATGAAATATTCATTTCTCATTAACATAGTCTGCAGTTACATCTTGGCTGGTTGGTTTTTTTATATTGAACCTAAGTGCTGAGTTGGCTTAAAGATGGGCTCACAATGAAAGCAGGGCTCCCCATTAGGACCTGCTCATATTTAAACCACAGACATGATGCTCGATGTACCAGCTAGAATGCTTTTAGTTGCAAGCAACAGAATCCTAGCTTAAAATGACGTGGTGAACAAAAGAGAGTTGTTGATTCATATAAATGAAAATGGTCAAGACTGGTTTCAGGAACAGCTTGGTCAGGGTGCTGACTCCATTTCTCTGCACTTGTCTTGATGCTGCCTTCTTCCACTTGATGGTTTAGTTTTCAGACTCACTTTTATCACAGTGACAAAACGGAACAGAGTTCCATACCTCCTATCTTCCTGAAGTAGAGAGGGTTTCTACATCACAACCACCAAACAAAATTCTGGGCTTCACTCTAATGGAACCCATTTGGGTTGCATGCCCGCTTCTGAACCAGTTGCCATGGCCAACGGAACTACTATGTTCTCACTGACTTAGGCTGGGCTCGTGTGACCATCTCTGAAACAAGCGTGTGCAAGAGAATTTTCTTTTTAAAAATTTTAATTTTTTTTATTGGTTTGTGGAGATATAATTGACATGTAACATCGTGTAAGTTTAAGCTGTACAATGTGATGATTTGAAATACGCAGATACTGTGAAATGTTTACCACAATAAGGTTAGTTAATGCACCTTGTATAATTACCGTTTTGTTTTTGTCATGGTGAAAACATTAAAGCTGGACTCTCAGAGCATCTTTCAAGTATAAAGTACATTATTGTTAGCTATAGTCACCATGCTGGACCCTAGATCTCTGGAACTTGTTCACCTTATAACTGAGTGTCTGTATCCTAGGACCAACATCTCCCCATCTCCCCCACCCCCACCTTGCCAGCAACCACCATTCTAGACAGTGGGATTATCTGATTGTCTTAGGCTGCTTGGGGTGTGGTGTGGTGGGGGGCTTACCTCTGGAACTAGGAGTGGAGTCTCTATCCCCTGAATGACACGAGTACCATGTACTGGGGGTAGAGTCAATATCCTTGAAATCACATCACCCCGTGCCTTCAGGAAGGAGAGGCATGGATGCTAAGAGACATCTCTCTGAGCGGAGATTTTCTTTGGGATTTAAAAAGTGCCTTTCTAGGTGGCGGCGGGGATACACCTAGCAGCGCTCTTGTCCCTCCATGCACCTTCGCAAAAATAGTAATAATGATAATTTTTAAAATAACAAGAAAAATTGCCTTTTGCTTTGGCCTTTCATCCTCCAATGCAACAGTAAACTCCTTTGCTACTTCTCCAGCGAGCATGGTGTATTCACAACTTTTCTTTGCTCAATATTTTTAATCAGGGACTCCAAACACTATCAAAAAGCTGTTTGGGGATTTGAACTTGATTTAGAAACAAACAGCCTTGGTGTTGGGCACATGCCTAACAACATACATCTAGCCGCCTTGTAACTTCTGCTTCTTTTTTTCAGACAGGAAGCCCCGTGGTTGGGGATTTGGGCTCTGGAGGTGGACCGCCTGATTCGGTACACTGGCTCTGCCACACACCAGCCGAAGACCTTGGGTAATTTACTTGACCTTCCTGGGTCTTGGTTTCCTCATCTGCAAGATGGGGGTAATATGAACACACACGCCATGGAATGGCTGTGAGGGCCAAATGCTACGGTGATGGGCAAGGCTTGGTCCAGTGCCTGGCATGTAGTAAACGCTCCATAAACGCAATAGTGATGATGATGATGATGATGATGGTGATAAGTAATTGACCTTGACTCCTGCTCTGTCCTTCCCAGCTAAATGGAGCCCGATACCACAATATGTGCCATTTTCCATAGTTCACATAAGAGAATCTAAGGGTCACGTGTCCTACACATCCACTCTTTGACAAGCCTTTATAGAACCACAGACATTTAAGTCCAAGAGATACTAAAATCTGAAGTTGGCATCTGCCTAGCACTATTATAAAAATTAACTTTTAAAAGGGGAACTGGAGCCAAAGAGTTCAACAAGTGATTGTGGTACTTGAAGTATTAAAATATTCATACCAAATTATTAATAACAATAATGAATAACAGTGATATTAAACTATTAAACACTTCCTTCCAGAAGAGTTGGATCAACCCTATATCACAAATGGGCAGCAGCATCTACAAGAAGGGACAGTAAGCTGTTGTCAGATATGAGGACACTGGGAGTCATGTTATTTGATTAAACGGACTTGAGTTTTCAGGGAAGCGATGTCTCTCTCCCTCCCCTTTTCAAACAGAAATCCAATTTTAAAAAAATCCTGGTCCACCTGGATTATCTTCCCCGTTTCCCACTCTTCCTCCCCTCCCTGAAATGGTAGCTCATTAAATCCGTGCTCCAACTACTGCTGCTGTCAGAAGGCACATTCCAGAAATGAAAACAGCATCTTGAAGAGAGAGCTGTTCTCCCATGATAATTGCAGCATTATCCACAATAGCCAAGCTATGGAACCAACCTAAGTGTCCATCAGTGGATGAATGGATAAAGAAATGAGATACACAGTGGAATATTATTCACCCATGAGAAAGAAGGAAACCCTGCCATTTGTGACAACATGGATGGACTTTGAGAGCATTACACTAAGTGTTATAAAATAAGTCAGACAGAGAAAGACAAATACTGCACGGTATCGCTTATCTAAAAAAAATGTCAAATTCATAGAAACAGACAGTAGAAAAGTGTTTGCCAGGGCCTGGGGTGTGGGGACGTGAAATAGGGAGAGGTTGGTAAAAGGGTACAAATTTTCAGCTATAAAATGAATAAGGTCTGGGCTTCCCTGGTGGTGCAGTGCTTGAGAGTCCGCCTGCTGATGCAGGGGACGCGGGTTCGTGCCCCGGTCCGGGAGGATCCCACGTGCCGTGGAGCGGCTGGGCCCGTGAGCCGTGGCCACTGAGCCTGCAGGTCCGGAGCCTGTGCTCTGTGACGGGAGAGGCCACAGTGGTGAGAGGTCCGCATACAGCAAAAAAAAAAAAAAAAAAAAAAGTAAGGTCTGAAGATCTAATGTAAAACATGGTCACTACAGTTGGTAATACTATTGTGTAACTGAAATTTGCTAAGAGTAGAACTTAAGTGTTCTCACTAAAATAAAAAATAAAATAAAATAAAAATATGGGAGGTGATGGATGTGTTAATTAATTAGATGGGAGGAATTGTTCACAATGCATATATACACCTATCAAATCATCATGATGTACACTGTAAATATCTTACAATTTTGTTTGTCAATTATAACTCAATACAGGTTTTTTTTTAAAAAAAGAAGAAAGCAAGCACATCCTGCTCAGCTTTTGTTCTATCACACAGCTCTAGTTTTCATGATCATTATGGAAACATCAGGTTCCAAAAATCTCCAGAGGATGCAGAAGCTTAGAGAAGCTATTCTCAAGATTTGAAAGCTACTGGAATCCTCTGGGCAGGCGGGTAGAGGAGGGAAGAACTGGTTAATATGCAGATTCCTAGGCCCAATCCCAGAAACCCTAACCCTGAAGTGTGGCCTGAGAGTCTGCATTTTGCATTGCCTTCTTGAAAAACTCTGAAGGAGGAATGGCTTGGGTCGTTCAAAGAACTGGTCTGGATGCTCAGAGGACTGGACCCCTATATTTGAAGACACACACAACAGACACCCAATATACTTATTTCATGGACATATACTACAGGGTGTGTGTTACAGACTGAAGGTTTGTATCCTCTCAAAATTCATTTGTTGAAGCCCTAACCCCAGTGTGGTGGTATTTGGAGGTGGTGATTATTGGGTTTAGGTGAGGTCATGAGGGTGGGACCCCTGTAATGGGGTTAGTGGCCTTATAGGACGGGGAGGAGAGACCAGAGCTCTGTCTCCACCATGTGAGGACACAGAGAGAAGGTGGTCACCTTCAAGCCAGGAAGAGAGCCCTCCTCAGGGAACTAAATCAGCCAGTACCTTGATCTTGGACTTCCCAACCTCCAGTACTATGAGAAATAAGTTCCTATTGCTTAAGCTCTGTCTATGGTATTTTTTTTTATGGCACCCCAAGTGGACTAAGCCAGTGTGTGAGTGTGGGTGTCTGATCCAAAAAGAACCAAAGCCAGACAAAACCTTCCACAGACTCAGATCATTATCCAGCAAAGATCAAGGCTGAGGACATCTGATATTGTCAGAGATCATCATTTGCTGGTGTTAAGTAAAATATGTTCTCCTCTCTAAAACTCATGAATTTCAAACTCATGAATAGGTTACTGTGTTGGAATTGCTGGCATACTTTGCATTTTATAGAGGAAGACTTCCTTCGATCAACATATTCAGGCTCCGATGCCGCTAATAAAGGTCTTAATTTCCTATATGAAAATCCTTCTAGGTAGAAGTATCAACAGAAGCCTGTTTGTCTGAAAGATGTTGGAGACATCTGATTCTTTTTTTTTTTTTTTTTTTTGGCCACCCCCTGCAGCTTGCGGGTTCTTAGTTCCCCAACCAGGGATTGAACCCAGGCCCTTAGCAGTGAAAGGGTGGAGTCCTAACCACTGGACCACCAAGGAATTCCCTGATTTTTAATTATAATATATCCTCAGACATGTACAGATCTAGGTACCTGCATTCCATAATTTGCCCCTGACCCCTCTCGGGCACCACCACAGATCTTTGGTCTCTGCTGTTTTGGGGACCCTTGACTGCTGGTTCCATACTAGCACCCCTGGAGTGCCGAGCTGTGCCTGGGCTCTGACCACCTTCACACAGCGATGGCCCCAGAGCCCTGGCTCTCCTCTTTGCTGGACCTGAGACTTGAGAGCAGTGGACTCACTCAGCAGCCGTTCATGACCAATTTGGATTTTTAACTATTGCCCTTTGCTAGGAAACTTTGACCAGTCTGGGTGGCGAGTTGATGCACCAATTTCTCCCTATTCCTCTGCTCAGTTGGATGGTTCTAAAACAACCAAGACGGTTCCATGAGATGGTGCAGCCGATAGTGCTTGATACGAAGAGGTGCCCAGTTAAGTACCCGCCCTGTGCTGTATCTCCTTTCTTCCCTGCCTCGTTCACCTTTTCTCTGGGATTGCACCCTCTTGTGATAACTTTTTTTTTTTTTTTTTGCGGTACGTGGGCCTCTCACTGCTGTGGCCTCTCCCGTTGCGGAGCACAGGCTCCGGATGCGCAGGCCCAGCGGCCATGGCTCACGGGCCCAGCCGCTCGGCGGCATGTGGGATCTTCCCGGACCGGGGCACGAACCCGCGTCCCCTGCATCGGCAGGCAGACTCCCAACCACTGCGCCACCAGGCAAGCCCTGCACCCTCTTATAAAGCAGCAGCACATACACTTTCGCCTCGGACTCAGCTTTCTGGGTCACCGAGGCCAATGCATATGGATGCATAAACTCTACAAAGGCAAGGACTTTTGAGTGGTTTTATTCCCTGTTGGATCCCTAGCACTTGGAACAAACAGCACTGGCACATAGTAAGAGCTCAGTGAGTATCTGCTGAATGAAGAATAAATATTTCAGGCTCTGTGCTAAGCATGTTTCGTGGATTGTCATATCATTCTCACAACCGCCCTGTAAGGTAGGTGCTATTGTTATCTAGGTAATTTACAGAGGAGGAAACGGGCTCAGAGAGGTCAAGCAACTTGCCCAAGGTCACTCAGCAAGAAGGCGATGGAGCTGGGATAGGAACCCAGGTGGTCTGACCCACACTCAAAACCCCAGTTCTGCACTCGTGTCCTTAGTCATCTGTCACCTTCTCATTCTAGAGCATCTTTTTGAACTGTGGTAAAATACAACATAAAATGTACCGTCTTAATCATTTCAGTAGTGTTAAATGAATTCACATTGGGGTGCAACCAATCTCCAGAACTCTCATCCTGCAAATCTGAAATTCTGTCCCCACTAAACAATAACTGCCCATTCCCCACCCCAGCCCCTGGCAACACCTTTCTACTTTCTGTCTCTATGAATTTGACTACATATTCTAGGTACCTCATGTAAGTGGAATCACGCAGTATTTGTCTTTTTGTGACTGGCTTATTACACTCAATGCAATGTCCTCAAGGTTCATCCATGTTGTGACACGCAGCAGAATTTCCTTCCTTTTTAAGGCTGAATAATATTCCATGGTGTTACATACCTCAGTTAGCTCATCCATTGATCTGTTGATGGACACTTGGGATGCTTTCACACTTTGGCTGTTGTGAATAATGCTGTTTATGAACATGGCTGTGCAAATATCTCTTTGAGACCCTGCATTCAATTCTTTGGGGCAGATACCCAGCAGTGGAGCCTGTCATCTTTTTTATACCACTCACTGTGTGATGGCCAAAGCCCTATGCCTCTGATTCCCAGCTGCTGCCTCATCCAAGATGCCTCTCTCACAGTTAAGGGGCTTTATTCATTCCCCTGGTGTAGTGGGAAAGGGGTTGCAGAACTAGTAAGGATGGATGGATGGTAAGGGGCTGGACGTGAGGACCACAGAGCAGGACCTCTTGCCCTGACGAAACGACCACAGTGCCTTCTTCAAGCGCCTTCATTATCCGTGAATATTCAGGGACTCTATAGGTACAGGCTCACCAACCCCCAGAGGTCTTGATGCCTCTCCATGCAGCTTCCGGGCATGTAAACCAAGTGGGTTGGATTAGCTTAAGGACCTGAACCAGTCATTTTAAATCCTCACAGTATGGTCCCACCAGTGCTAAGCATGTTTCATGTATGATCTCATTTAATTCTCTCAACACCCCCATGAGGCCAACACAGGATGCTCCCCACTTTACAGAAGTACTAGAATTTGAAACTCTGGGTCTGAATCTCTTCCCTCTGGACATTACCACCACCCTAAGCTGCCCACTGGCTGGTCACAAGGTCCTCCGTGGAGATCCCTGAGCCAGGCGTTGCCAGCCCTCTGGCCATATCTGTCTCATCTCCCCCCATTTCCTGTGACCCCACTAGTGAAGACTATCAGGGTTCCTAGAACTGGGGGGGTCGGGGAGAGGGGGAAGGGGACAGACCACTGGCAGCACTATTTTTCTCTCTCTGCACCTGCTCAAATATGGGGAAATAAAGATATTATTAATTTGGCCAAATCATATAGAGTAGCATCAAAAATAAAACCAAGTTAAATATAAATGAATAAATAGATAAACAAACAGATATATAGAGAGAGACAGACTGAGAACACCCACCTCTGCTTTTATCACCTTTTAGCTCCAAATTTCACTCAGCCAAACTCCACCTGAATTTGCTAAAGATACAAGCCCGAATTTTCTGCACCTAGAAATTTGGGGACTCCACTCATTGTAGGAACAGGAATTTATCCTGGCATCTACCTACACAACCTTAACTTTCTAGAAACCTTCAACCTCTTATGCTGGAAAGAATCACCAGGCTTGACTTCCAGTCCTAGCTGTGTGATCTTGTGCTCATCACTTACCCTCTCTGGGCCTCGATTGACAAATGAAGGTTGGGTTGGATAGATACTAAAGTCCATTCCAGCCATAGCCTGATTTTATGTTCCGGGAATCCTCTGAGCCTCAAGACTGATCTTGGATGTAATCAGAGCATGCATGAGTCTCTCTAAATGACCGAAGAAGAAATGGAGGCCCAGCCAGGTAGTTAAGAGTCATCACCAAGGCTGCAACGAGGACCAAGGCTCCAGCCAGGACTTGGGGCCGTTTTTTATGGACCACACAGCCACATGCTGAACGAGACACAAGATGAAACCACTAGCATCCCCCCAAGCCTAAGGTATCAGTTCAGTTCTGGGGCCCAGCCCAGAGACTGGCATGCAGTAGGTGCTCAATTAATATTTGTGGACCATATGATATCACTGATATGTGAAATCTAAAATATAACACAAAAGGACTTATCTACAAAACAGAAACAGACTCACAGGCATAGAGAACAGACTTGTGGTTGCCAAGGGGCGGGGTGGGGGGCAGGTAGGGAAGAATTGGGACTTTGGGGTTAGCAGATGCAAATTATTATATAGAGAATGGATAAGCAACAAGGATCTACTGTATAGCACAGGGAACTATATTCAATATCCTATGACAAACCATAATGGAGCAGAATATGAAAAAGAATGTCTATATATGTATAACTGAATCACTTTGCTGTACAGCAGAAATTAACACAACATTGTAAATCAACTAGACTTCAATTAAAACAAAACAAACAAAAAAGAAAGGGTGACCCTATCAGATCCTGGTTCAAAGAATTTGATTTTAGCAATCATCCAAAAACCTCATCATGAGGTCATTTTGCTTGGAAGGGCAGCCCCACGGTAAATCCCAAGAGCAGTATGGTGTGGAAAGTGCCCAGAACTGGGAGTTGGCGGGCTTCCATCTTAGTCCCAGCTTTGCAACCCACCGGCTGTGTGACCCTGAACCCAGGGACTCCGTTTCCCCATCTGTTTAATAAGAGCGTTTGACACAAATGAGTTCCTCACTGACTTTGAATCTAGGATTCCATGGAAGAGGGGAAAAGAGAGACAGTAGAGAAGAAAGAAGGAGTCAGTGGTGTACTAGAATCGACTTGTACCAACTTCCGGGAACCATATGTGCTCATCTGTTCCCAATTCCAAATTCTGTGACATCATGGCAATAGCCTGGAATGGGCCACATGATGGAAGTGTTTACACCATGGAAATTGGCAAATGCTAAATCAGGATTTGTGTGTGTGTGTGTGTGTGTGTGTGTGTGTGTGTGTGTGTGTGTGTGTGGTACGCGGGCCTCTCACTGTTGTGGCCTCTCCCGTTGCGGAGCACAGGCTCCGGACGCGCAGGCCCAGCGGCCACGGCTCGCGGGCCCAGCCGCTCCGCATCATGTGGGATCTTCCCGGACCGGGGCACGAACCCATGTCCCCTGCATCAGCAGGCGGACTCTCAACCACTGCGCCACCAGGGAAGCCCGCTAAATTAGAATTTTGTTGCTAAACATTTACCAGCACACCACTGGAAGGGAGCCAACATCTGCTGAGCACTTAGTGTATGCCAGGCACTTCATGTAGACTATCTATCTTTTCTGGTCCTTACAACCATGTGACAAACTCTGAGGCTCAAAGAGATTTAGTAACTTGCTCAATGTGACCCAGCAATTAGGAGATGAAGCTGATTTTCCAACCCAGGACTGACTAAATCCAAACTCCTGTCACCACACTTGCCTCTCTGAGTTTGGAAAGCCAAACATGTAAGAAACCATAAGTATAGCTGGTCATAGCTCTGAAAGGTACTTTGGAGATGGAGGGATGCAGGCTAGTAGAGATGCTAGTTCTTCCTCTGTCCAACAAAAATCCTATGATGTTCTCAATTCCCCCTAAGGTTTTTCAGCTCATACTGTCAATATAGATTTGGCCTGGACCCCATTTGTTCCATTCCTCTCTCCTGGCGGCTTTGCATTACATGAACTTAGAGCCGAGTTATTTGGAACCTTTACCAAATGTCAATTTAAGGGGCTTGCTTTGGGTGTTGAAGGCCAATGACATCACAAATTTACTACTGGGCTCAGGTGTTGGATGGACATGTCATGAGCCAACGGAGGACATTTCCATGCTATTTGACCAAAGGTAACCCTGTCTTTCCATCATGGGCATTGCTATGATGGAAGGTTCTACATAAGCTAATTCAGGGGGCATATATGCAATTTCCTGCAAACACAACACCTCCTCCATTCATTAATACTGTATCTCTCCAAAGACTTTCCTTCTTTCTCCTTCTCCAAGAGGGAATAACTCTCAACTGGGTCTGTGAAGGCAATCCAGCAGAAACAAATGATGAGGTCCATTATCCAAGATGTTTTGTATAAAAGCAACATCCCCTTATTGAGATAAATTGAGTGCCCAGAACAGTGATTTTTTTTAACATCTCTATTGGAGTATAATTGCTTTACAATGCCATGTTAGTTTCTGTTTTATAACAAAGTGAATCAGTTATACATATACATATATCCCCGTATCTCTTCCCTCTTGCATCTCCCTCCCTCCCACCCTCCATATCCCACCCCTCTAGGTGGTCACAAAGCACCGAGCTGATTTCCCTGTGCTATGTGGCTGCTTCCCACTAGCTATCTATTTTACATTTGGTAGTGTATATATGTCCATGCCACTCTCTCACTTCATCCCAGCTTACCCTTCCCCCTCCCTGTATCCTCGAGTCCATTCTCTAGTAGGTCTACATCTTTATTCCCGTCTTGCCCCTACGTTCTTCATGACCATTTTCTTGTTTGTTTTTAGATTCCATATATATGTGTTAGCATACGGTATTTGTTTTTCTCTTTCTGACTTAACTTCACTCTGTATGACAGACTCTAGGTCCATCCACCCCACTACAAATAACTCAATTTCGTTCCTTTTTATGGCGGAGTAATATTCCATTGTATATATATGCCACATCTTCTTTATCCATTCCTGTTGATGGACACTTAGGTTGCTTCCATGTCCTGGCTACTGTAAATAGAGCTGCAATGAACATTGTGGTACATGAATCTTTTTTTTTTTAACATCTTTATTGGAGTATAACTGTTTTACAATAGTGTGTTAGTTTCTCCTTTACAACAAAGTGAATCAGTTATACATATACATATGTTCCCATATCTCTTCCCTCTTGTGTCACCCTCCCTCCCACCCTCCCTATCCCACCGCTCTAGATGGTCACAAAGCACCGAGCTGATCTCCCTGTGCTATGCGGCAGCTTCCCACTAGCTATCTAATTTACATTTGGTAGTGTGTATATGTCCCTGCCACTCTCTCACTTCATCACAGCTTACCCTTCCCCCTCCCCATATCCTCAAGTCCATGCTCTAGTAGGTCTGTGTTTTATTCCCGTCCTATCACTAATCTCTTCATGACATTTTTTTTTCTTAGATTCCATATATATGTGTTAGCATAAGGTATTTGTTTTTCTCCTTCTGACTTACTTCACTCTGTATGACAGACTCCAAGTCTATCCACCTCATTACAAATAACTGAGTTTCATTTCTTTATATGGCTGAGTAATATTCCATTGTATATATGTGCCACATCTTCTTTATCCATTCATCTGTTGATGGACACTTAGGTTGCTTCCATGTCCTGGCTATTGTAAATAGAGCTGAAATGAACATTTTGGCACATGACTCTTTTTGAATTATGGTTTTCTCAGGGTATATGCCCAGTAGTGGGATTGCTGGGTCGTATGGTAGTTCTATCTGTAGTTTTTTAAGGAACCTCCATACGGTTCTCCATAGTGGCTGTACCAATTTACATTCCCACCAACAGTGCAAGAGGGTTCCCTTTTCTCCACACCCTCTCCAGCATTTATTGTTTGTAGAATTTTTGATGACGGCCATTCTGACCAGTGTGAGATGATATCTCACTGTAGTTTTGATTTGCATGTCTCTAATGATTAATGATGCTGAGCATTCTTTCATGTGTTTGTTGGCAATCTGTATATCTTCTTTGGAGAAATGTCTATTTAGCTCTTCTGCCCATTTTTGGATTGGGCTGTTTGGTTTTTTTTGATATTGAGCTGCAAGAGTTGCTTGTAAATTTTGGAGATTAATCCTTTGTCAGCTGCTTCATTTGCAAATATTTTCTTTCATTCTGAGGGTTGCCTTTTCGTCTTGTTTATGGTTTCCTTTGCTGTGCAAAAGCTTTTAAGTTTCATTTGGTCCCATTTGTTTATTTTTGTTTTTATTTCCATTTCTCTAGGAGGTGAGTCAAAAAGGATCTTGCTGTGATTTATGTCATAGAGTGTTCTGCCTATGTTTTCCTCTAAGAGTTTGATAGTGTCTGGCCTTACATGTAGGTCTTTAATCCATTTTCAGTTTATTTTTGTGTACGGTGTTACGGAGTGTTCTAATTTCATTCTTTTACATGTAGCTGTCCAGTTTTCCCAGCACCACTTATTGAAGAGGCTGTCTTTTCTCCACTGTATATCCTTGCCTCCTTTATCAAAGATAAGGTGACCATATGTGCGTGGGTTTATCTCTGGGCTTTCTATCCTGTTCCATTGATCTACATTTCTGTTCTTTTGCCCGTACCATACTGTCTTGATTACTGTAGCTTTGCAGTATAGACTGAAGTCAGGGAGCCTGATTCCTCCAGCTCCATTTATCGTTCTCAAGATTGCTTTGGCTACTCAGGGTCGTTTGTGTTTCCATACAAATTGTGAAATTTTTTGTTCTAGTTCTGTGAAAAATGCCAGTGGTAGTTTGATAGGGATTGCATTGAATCTGTAGATTGCTTTGGGTAGTAGAGTCATTTTCACAATGTTGATTCTTCCAGTCCAAGAACATGGTATATCTCTCCATCTGTTTGTATCATCTTTAATTTCCTTCAACAGTGTCTTATAATTTTCTGCATACAGATCTTCTGTCTCCTTAGGTAGGTTTATTCCTAGATATTTTATTCTTTTTGTTGCAATGGTAAATGGGAGTGTTCTCTTGATTTCACTTTCAGATTTTTCATCATTAGTGTATAGGAATGCAAGAGATTTCTGTGCATTAATTTTGTATCCTGCTACTTTACCAAATTCACTGATTAGCTCTAGTAGTTTTCTGGTAGCATCTTTAGGATTCTCTATGTATAGTATCATGTCCTCTGCAAACAGTGACAGCTTTACTTCTTCTTTTCCAATTTGGATTCCTTTTATTTCTTTTTCTTCTCTGATTGCTGTGGCTAAAGCTTCCAAAACTATGTTGAATAACAGTGGTGAGAGTGGGCAACCTTGTCTTGTTCCTGATCTTAGTGGAAATGGTTTCAGTTTTTCACCATTGAGGATGATGTTGGCTGTGGGGTTGTCATATATGGCCTTTATTATGTTGAGGAAAGTTCTCTCAATGCCTACTTTCTGCAGGGTTTTTATCATAAATGGGTGTTGAATTTTGTCAAAAGCTTTCTCTGCATCTATTGAGATGATCATATGGTTTTTCTCCTTCAATTTGTTAATATGGTGTATCACGTTGATTGATTTGCGTATATTGAAGAATCCTTACATTGCTGGGATAAACCCCACTTGATCATGGTGTATCCTTTTAATGTGCTGCTGGATTCTGTTTGCTAGTATTTTGTTGAGGATTTTTGTATCTATGTTCATCAGTGATATTGGCCTGTAGTTTTCTTTCTTTGTGACGTCTTTGTCTGGTTTTGGTATCAGGGTGATGGTGGCCTCGTAGAATGAGTGGGAGTGTTCCTCCCTGTGCTATATTTTGGAAGAGTTTGAGAAGGATAGGTGTTAGCTCTTCTCTAAAAGTTTGATAGAATTCCCCTTTGAAGCCACCTGACCCTGGGCTTTTGTTTGTTGGAAGATTTTTAATCACAGTTTCAATTTCAGTGTTTGTGATTGGTCTGTTCATATTTTCTATTTCTTCCTGGTTCCATCTCAGAAGGTTGTGCATTTCTCAGAATTTGTCCATTTCTTCCAGGTTGTCCATTTTATTGGCATATAGTTGCTTGTAGTAATCTCTCATGATTCTTTGTATTTCTGCAGTGTCAGTTGTTACTTCTCCTTTTTCATTTCTAATTCTATTGATTTGAGTCTTCTCCCTTTTTTTCCTGATGAGTCTGGCTTATGGTTTATCAATTTTGTTTATCTTCTCAAAGAACCAGCCTTTAGTTTTATTGATCTTTGCTATCATTTCCTTCATTTCTTTTTCATTTATTTCTGATCTGATGTTTATGATTTCTTTCCTTCTGCTAACTTTGGGGTTTTTTTTTGCAGAACAGTGATTTTTTAAAAATGGTTCCTGTAATGTTAAGGTAACTCATGCCTCTGCCACTTATTCAAGATTGAATCAAGCTGACCTTATTGGTTTTTCTGTAACCACAAGGATGCCTTTCTCACTCCACACCTGATCGACTTTTCATCTACGGCCAACATTCAATGACTTTCTGGTGGAAAGAGTTGAGTAATAAATCAGGCTCTCTCTAGAAGAGTCTCTCTGGACCCTCACAGGAAATGCAATTGAGCAACATGAATTTTTCTTTAGCTGGATTTCCCAGCTAAAGAATTTTGTTGGAAGAACCTTCCTTAATTAAGCTCAGTGAGCACTAATTAAGTACCTGTGGGTAGAAATCCACATCACCTAGATTCTCTCCCAGTTAATGTGGCTTGAGGCCTCACTGGCAGCTTTCAGCCTTTGGGTCAGAGAGAAGCGGTCTCTAGCTCCTTGGTAACCAGCATGGAAATATTCAAAGAGGAGGATTTCAGCTTGAAAGGTGTGTAGCTGGAGCCTGAGAAGAGCTGTGTGCAGCCGACAGTGAGAGATTAAATATCAGGAGTCTACATGAGTACGGTCCTGGATTTGCTGTGGGGATGTAGCCAAGTCACTTCCACTCTGGTCTAGACCTCAGACTTCCTGCCTATGAAATATGGGGGGCAGGCATAACCAGGGGTGGAAAAATCTAGTAACTTTAGAGGCAAGGCAGGTAAAGTAAATGAGTTCAGAGAGCTGAACTAAGAACTCAGGGAAACCAGCTGCATGCCCCACCTAAAAGAAAACTGGAAATAATACCAATGATAACGTAAATAATAATAATTATTATCACGATTGAACTCTTATTCCAGGCACTATCCGAAACACTTTACATGTAGTAACTCATGCATTTCTCATCACACTCCTATAAGTCCCATCCCCATTTTGCAAATGAGGAAACTGAGGCACAGAGATGTTCGGTAACTTGCCCAGAGTCACACAGCTGATAAGTGAAAAAGAATCCTCATGGGCAGTTTTCATCCTCTGGACTAGGTGATCTCTACGATCCTCTCAGTCCTAACCATCTAAATCTCTATGGAAAGCAGCATCTGCATATAGTAATTGATCAGATTGGTCAGATCAATATCTAGGAGTCAAACTGTAGGTAACAAGTAGCATTTACTGAGTCATTATTTATCAGACTCCATGTTAAGCACCTACAAGTATTCATCCACGAATCTGCCCAACCCCGTTTCACAGTGGATTAACTGAGGTTCAGTAGATGATTGATTGGACCAAGGTCACAAAGCTAGAAAGTGGCAGAGCTAGAGTTTAACTCCAAGCCTAAATAGGCTATAGACTCAACCAACCTAGGCTTGGCAAGCTATGGCCCGTGAGCCAAGTTGGGCCCTCACCTCCTGTTTTTGCAAATAAGTTTTTATGGGGACAGAGCCATGGGCATCATTTACGTCTATGGTCATTTTCCTGCCACAGCAGCAGAACTGAGTAGCTAGAGACCCAAGGCCCGCAAAGCCTGAAATTTTTACTATCTTTAAACCTTTATGGAAAAGGTTTCCTGACCCCTGGACAGGACATGAAAAAGGGCAGGGGAGCAGGAAGAACCAGTGGAAAGTAATGGAGACAGCGGGGCATGTGAAGGCTTTAGCCGGACTGGAGGGTAGGGGTGGTTGGCAAGTGGCATTTTTGTGGGTTTTTTTGTTTGTTTGGTCACGCCACATGTGGGATCTTAGTTCCCCGACAGGGATCAAACCCGCACCTCCTGCAGTGGAAGCGCGGAGTCTCAACCACCGGGCCGCCAGGGAAATCCCGCTAGTGGCACTTTTGATAGGTGGGTAGATAAAAGGAAAAGGGGTTCAAAATTTGGATAAAGACTCAGCTCAGGCAAGAAAACTTCAGCTGTGGAGGAAAAGCAAGCTGGGGGACAGTTATTCTGGCAGTAGATGGCATTTGTAAAAGGCAAGGGACTGGATCAGATCCTGGGCTGATTTTGGAGGGGACGCTGTTGCTGTTTACCCAGCTAATCAATGCTTCATTCACGGGGTGAAGGAGCCCAGCAGTGGAATAGGCTGCTGTTCAAGGGAGGGAAACTGGATTTCGGATGGGGGAAGGCTTTTCTTTCATTCACTCATCCCTTTCTTCGGACATTTATCAAACATTCACTGTGGATCAGGCATCAGACATACCACTGATGGGGGAAGAAGTGGAGGCAGAGAATGTTAAGAAGAGCAGGGCACATAGAAGAGAGAAAAGGCAATGAGAAAGAGAGAGAGAAACACAAGCAGAGGCAAAGGAAAAACCAGCAGCAAGGGAGACATACAGACATCTAGAAATAAGAGATCAAGTCAGAAAATGAAAAGGATACACCAAGCCTTGAGCTGTGAACATCAGGATAAATAATGATCTTTCATTGTTTCCCTTTGCCATGTTGGCCAGCGATTGTTCACAGATCTTAAGCCACTCTAAATCCTTAAGCATTCAGAGGCTATGGTCTACTTCGTTCTAAACAGGGGTCGGGGGGGGAATTCATCTCTGACTTGCCACTGGAAGTCCAGAACACATTGCCTGATGGGGTGGGTAAAATTAAACTTGGACATACAACTGGCCCAGAAGCAAAAATGTTCCCACCATGTGTATTCAGGAAAAGAATTAAAGGAGTGCAATAGTCAGAGGAGATAAGACTTATAGCCAAAGAACAGTGTAAGGTGGGGTAGAATCACAGACTATCAGAGCTGGGAGAAACCAGATGCTGCTGCTGCTGCTGTAGCAGCAAACTAACACTTCTTGGTTTAATACGTTCCAGGCCTGGTCTAGTTCTATCACCAGCCTCATCTCTGAATCCTCTCAACAACCTTATGAGAGGTTATCTCCATTTCTCAGTGGAGAAAACAGAGACCCCAAAAAGCAAAGCCACTCACCCAAGCTCAAAGCTAGGGTGGAGCTGGGATTGGCACCCATCTCTCTGAGCCCTGAGCCCCCTAAGCCAGTGATTCTCTAAGTATGGACCCTCAACCATCAACATCACCCCAGGAGTGACTATTTAAAATGCAGATTCCTGGGCCCCGCCTGGACTCACTGAATCAACATCTTTAGGGGAGGATAGCCTCAGATCTGTATTTTGAACCAGATTTCTACATTTCTGCTTTTTTTTTTTTTTTTGCGGTACACGGGCCTCTCACTGCTGTGGCCTCTCCCGTTGCGGAGCACAGGCTCTGGACGCACAGGCTCAGCAGCCATGGCTCACGGGCCCAGCCGCTCCGCGGCATGTGGGATCTTCCCGGACCGGGCCACAAACTCGTGTCCCCTGCATCGGCAGGCGGACTCTCAACCACTGCGCCACCAGGGAAGCCCATTTCTGCATTTTGAACCAGATGGTTTCTACATTTGCTGAGGATTGAGAATAACCAAACAAGACTGAAGTTCCAATACAGTTCTTAAATTGTGATCCATGAACAGCTCTCCAAGGGTCTATGACCTGCCGATAATATTATAAACTGAAGTATTGGTCAACATGTGTTCACTCCTCTTCCTTCCCCCTTTGGGGGGCAGTGTATACTTTCCTGCCTCACTGTCTATGCGTTAGACCATTTGACTTTGGCCAATGGCATGTGAGCAGATGGGGTGATAGAACCTTGAACCATGTTTGTGTAGTGTGGCTTGTCTCTCAGGCTTCTATACTGTCATGAAAAGAACATGTTTCACAGACATAGAGAACAGACTTGTGGTTGCTGGGGGGTGGTGGGGTGGGGGAGGGTGGGATTGGGAGTTTGGGATTAGCAGATGCAAACTAGTATATATAAATGGATAAATAACAAGGTCCTATTGCATAGCACAGGGAACTATATTCAATATCCTGTAATGAACCTTAATGGAAAATAATATGAAAAACTATATATAACTGCATCACTTTGCTGTACACCTGAAACTAACACAACATTATAAATCAACTATACTTCAATTTTAAAAAAAGAACTTGTTTCACAAAGCAGTTGCCCCTTCAGCCTGAGCTCCAGAATCAGACACATGGAGCAGAGCTGAACTTTTCCAAGGCCTAGAGCCAAGCACAGGCAACCCATACTCTGAAACCAAAACACCCAAGCCAGCCCCATATACATGCCAACCACATGAGCAAGAAAAATAAGTGCGTGGTGTCAGCCATTGAGTGTAGGGATGATTTGTTACATAGCAACACTGCAGCAATAGCTGACTAAAACACCTAAAATTATATACCCTAAATTGTGTGTCCATCTTTATACTGTGTGTCCACTTTTGAGAGAGGGTATATATATACCTTTCAGCTAATTCTCAAGAGACCAGGGACCCCAAAAATAATAAGACACTCAGATGTACTCGAAAATCCTCCCTATTCTCAATGGAACCTCAGGTTCTGGGACTTCAGCTGAATGAGTAGCCCCCGTCCCTCCCTGTCTCTTAGAGTGCAAATGTTTATTTAAGCCTTAAACTTTAAGGGGTCCAGATTGAGTATGCGATGGGATCTCCGAGAAGGGGGCTTGGAACTCCCATAGCATACAGTGGAAAAATTTCTTTCCACTGGGGCTTATAAATTACCCATTTATCACCCTAGTGGAAAGAAATTTTTCTCCACCTCTGGGAAATAAATAGATGTAAACAACTCAGTTGATGTTTTGGCCAGATGTGAAAAATTAAAAATGGTATGCCTCAGGCTGGGTTGGTGTCTATATAAATAAATACACAGAATCTGTATTCAACACCTCAATCAGGAAAATGATATTCACGTGTCACAGAACATTAATTTTTTTTTCCAGACCATTAGGTAATATTTTTAGGAATTTGTGAATACACGATTTACGTTGTTTTTGGCCCAGAGGTGGTAAAGTAACAGCTCCGAGGACCCTTGGTAGGCGGCAAGGCCCCCGAGGAGGATGTGAAATGACCCACTGAGACTTCATTTGTTTGACGTCACTGCTCATATTTTATCCTGAGTTGGAGGCCAAACAAGCCAATCTAGGAACAATCCATTTTCCCGTGCTGGCAGCATCCCCTTGGCTGTTATATCGGCTGAGTATTTCAACACAGATGGATGGGTTCTGCCCCATCAGGGAGACGCAACTGGACTTGAACAGAGTCCAGCTGGCAGGATTTCTGATTGCCAGGATGGCCTGCTCCTTTCAAGGAGAGCAGAATCCAAATGGTGATTCGTGAATTGATAGGGACGGGAGTGAGAAAGGGCAGATGTATTTTCATCCATAACCCACGTAACCCAGGGCTACACAGGGACTGGAGAAGGGCCTTCTTGGGTAGTGTGGAAGGAATTGGAAGGGCTTCTCCTCCTCCTCAGTCTCCCCTCCCAGCAATGGCTGTACTGTCTGTGCTTTTGGGTGTTCGTGCATCTTTTCTTTGTCAGTACCATCGGATAGCCTGGGTTTCGATCCCAGATATACACCACTTATTTGCTGTGCAGCATAGGGCATTACTTAACCTCTCTGTGCTTCTGGAACCTTGTTGCAGAGTGAGGACAATATGCCTTGACAGTTAAATGAGCTGGTGAGGTGGGCAGCCCAGTGCAGTGGTTAAGAACGTGGGCTTTGAAGCTTCTGGATGGGTTTGAATCCCAGCTATACCACTCACTTGCTGTGCAGCCTAGGGCAAGTTACTTAACCTCTCTATGCTTCAGTCTCCTCTTATGTGAAATAAACATGATAATAGTTCTTACCTTGGAGGCTGTCTCGATGAGTTAATACAATCAGCACCACTGGGCTTAAGCCTTGGATCTTAGGGCTGTATAATAAGCTCCCCAGGTGATTCAGCAAGGGAATAGGAGAGCGGGGCATCCCTCTGAGAAAATTTTCTATGCATCCTTAGATAAATAACTTCCATTCTCTGAGCCTCAGCATCTATAAAATAGAAGCATTGGGCTGAATGGTCTCTTAACTGCCCCTTAAAAATTTTGTGACTCTGTGGGCATGTACACTGACCCAGAAGATGACGCTTTATGCCTTTGCACATGCTGTTCCTTTTGCCTGGAGAGACCACCCTCACCTATCAATTCGGGGAATGTCTATTCACGCCCCCAAGCCCCAGCCCTCATGTGGTTTCCTCTGCAAACCCTTCTCTGACCCTTCCTAGCCCTGCGTGCTCTACTCTTCCTTAGGCATCTGGCTCCTGTTACACTCACCTCCCTGTGTTACTCATGTGATGCACTTGGACCAGGTCTGTTCATCCTCCCATTGGCTCACCTTCACCAAGACAGTGAGACTTTCTTCAGGCGGGGTTCACTCAACAGCCCGAAGCTGAACCTCTCTAGAGGATGGAGCCAGGGGGTAAGCAGAGGGTATGGGTAGGATGGTCCAGGTACTGAGTGAAGTAAAGAGAGGTCTGGAGGTGAAGACAGTGAGGAGACCAGCTTCTCTAGTTGGGAGGAGAGCACTGCAAGACACTTTTTATTCTGGCTTAGGATATAGCAGAGAGTAAGTGTTCAATAAATGTTTGTAGGATGATGGAAAGGATGTCGGACGATGGAATGGATGGGTGGATGGGATGGATAGATGGAAGGATGGGGGGATGGATGGATGACATATATTGCAGTACCCAGAGTTAGTGCAGACTCCACAGACTAAAGTCACAGCCCCAACAATACTATCCTGACTTCAGATGGCAGCTGCAAAGTTAGGGGTTCCCAGGCCACTGCATTTCTGACCAACTGACTGCAAGGGTGGGGGTCCCCCCTACCTCCCTCAAATGCAATAATTCACTAGAACAACTCACTAGAACTCAGGAAAGGGCTATACTTATGGTTACAGTCTTATCATAAAGGATACAAATCTGGACCAGTCAAATGAAGACACATATACAATGTTATGGGCTAGTTGTGCCCCCCCAAATTCATATATTGAAGCCCTAACCCCCAGAACCTCAGAATGTGACCGTGTTTGGAGACTGGACCTTTAGGGAGAGGTGCTTACGGTAAAATGAGGCCTGAGGGCACACTGATGGGTTCCCCAACCAGGAAGCTCACCCCAGCCTCTGCACCCCGAGTTTTCACTGGAGTTTTGTTAGGTAGGCATGATTGATTGAATCATTAGTCTGATCTCCCCTGGCTCAAAGCCTCAACCCTCTCATCATGTGGTCGGCCCTTCCAGCCCGGCCAGGCCCCCTGCTGAAACTATCTAGGGGCCAATCTTGAGTCCTCATTAGCATAAACTCTGGCTGCTCCTGGGGCCTCCCAGGATTAACCAAGACAGTCCTATCACTTGGGAAATTCCAAGAGTTTAGAGGCTCTGTCTCTCTCAGGAACTGTGGACGAGAACCAGCCAAATCCTTTATTATACAACACATATAAATATATGTGCATGATATATATATCTATATTATATATAGATATCTATATGTGCTATATTTAATTGTTCTAATTATATAGCATATATATATTGGAAAGATATGTTCCTTTTTTTTTGTAGACATATACACACTACTATATATAAAATAGATAACTAGTAAGGACCTAATGTATAGCACAGGGAACTCTACCCAATACTCTGTAATGACCTATATGGGAAAGGAATCTTAAAAAGAGTGGAGATATATATATATATATATATATATATATATATATATGATTCACTTTGCTGTATACCTGAAACTAACACAACATTGTAAATCAACTATATTCCAATAAAATTTTTTTTTAAAGATATGTTCTTTTTGTGATTGTCAAGGTTTTGTGAAAATGTATTGCCTTTCTAGTCAGAATTTTATTTCTTTTCTTTTTTTTTTTTTTTTTTTGTGATACGCGGGCCTCTCATTGTTGTGGCCTCTCCCGTTGCGGAGCACGGGCTCCGGACGCGCAGGCTCAGCGGCCATGGCTCACGGGCCCAGCCGCTCCGCGGCACGTGGGATCTTCCCGGACCGGGGCACGAACCCGCGTCCCCTGCATCGGCAGGCGGACTCTCAACCACTGCACCACCAGGGAAGCCCAAGCAAACATCTTTTGATAACAAATGATTTGTCAAGCTGCCTTTACAATTCTGACATAAAATTCACAGATAATATAATCCACCTATCACATAGTTTAATAGAAATCTAATATCGTGCCCTGTCTGTAATATAAAGGAGAGAAAAAAGATATTTATAATAAAAATACACATGTCAGTGTATAAATGTTCACACACAACTCCACTGGACGATGTAATGAAGTAACCAAAATCTTCTACTTTTAAGAGATGAGACAAAATTTAGCTCAATGTTGCCAACAGTTTTTCTTTATATTTAACATAATGGCTACATAGGTATGTTCATACATACATGCATATCCCACAGAAAGTTCTGAATTATCATTTCCCAATAGAATGCCTCTTAGTTTTTCATACTCAAACTTCATGGAACATATATATCTCTCAATGTATGGTGATGCTTATATAGGAAAAAAAATTATATGTATGTCTCTAAATTTCAATGAAAAATTTCAAACAAAATGCTGTACAGAACACTCCCGATGTTACACTCTAAATACAATTGTTGGAACATTCGGATTGGTTTGAGAAGTACGTCTAATGGCAACAAAAAGTATGCAAGTTTATGTCACAACTGCTCAGAGAAGCCACACATACAAAACCACTGTTCATTTTCTTTTCTAGCACCTTTGTTGAAATATAATTAACATACAATAGCCTGCATCCTTTTAAAGTATGCAATTCACTAACTTTTGACGGGTGTATACACCTGGGAAACCATTGCCACAATCAAATTAAAGACGTGCCACGAATCCCCAAATTTCCTTGTGCCCAAATTTCCTTTGCAGTCCATTCCTCTCCGCCACCCTACCCCAGGCAGTCACTGAACCAAAGTAATTGTTTACTGCAGTGATAATATGTGATGCTGTAGTAGGCGTTTTAACATCCTAAGTAAGAGCTTGTCTAACACAATTTTACTGTGTTTTAGTTACATTTTAGGAAATCGGTTGGGGATTTGGGGTTGACATGTAATGCATTCTAATTTTCCTATTTCAAAACAATGGAAACTAAGACTTCCGCTTCTGGAAACATGAAAGAGACATACTTTTTCCGATACCTCACACCAAGTACAACTAGAAACCCTGGCTGTTATATGTAAAACAAACATAAGAAGACTGAAAGGTAGAGAGAAGGAAGACTGGCTGGGGACCTCAGCACTTGGGGAAGGACATCAGGGAGCAGCCTTGAGATAGCTGAGAACTTTACTGGAGTGCTTGCACCTGGACAAATGTTTCCTGGAATAACAGAACACAAAGAAACTCTAAGTGACTAAAAATACTCCACGCATGAGCAGTTGGGGCAATCAGGAACAATAAGATACAAAAAGGCCACAAACCAACTGCCTTTCTGAGGCGCAAAAGCAGGTACTACGCGTGATCCCTGCACACTGCACGGCCAAGGGGGTGGACAGACCACCTAAGCCGCCCCTCCTGCTCCACCCACTACTCGGCCCCCGCCCTCTCCCCATTTAAGGGACCAGCCTGCCCTCCTCGCAGAGCAAGCAAGGGTACCTGTTTCTTATTCCCTCTCCCTTGTGCTGCAGTATGGAGCCCAATAAAGCCTTGCCTGAATCTCTCATCTGGCCTCTTATCAATTTCCAGTGATTGAAGAGTCCAAGGATCTGGGTTGGTAACAGCCTGAGATTTCTCTTGGCCTCGTAATATCCCAGAGTTGGAGCTGACGAATTTGGCAACGCCAAAACAGTAATAAGTACAGACCGAAAAAAAACCCTAACAAAAGGCAGCTCTTTGTAGGCAAAGGACCAGGAAAGAGGCATAGGACAGAAGACTTCTAAACAATAATCACTCTACTGTATACAAACACACAAACATCGGTAGTCTCACCCACACCCACACTAGCAAAGACCGGGGGGGGGGGGAGTGTAGAGTTCTACCTTCATGAAGCTTCACAAGGCACCCCAACACTCCAGATGCGATGGTATCGGAGAGATCCAAGTAAGAAGCCAGGACTTTCATCCCACCAACCAGCACTGAGCCCCTCCCTGGACTTCCGCTTGGCAGTATTGAAGAGTCCTGACCACGCCCCATGGCAGTGACGTCAGCGGAAGCCTAATGAAGAGCCAGGAATTTCGTCATTGCCCAGTGATAATGTGGCCATCCCCCACCTCAGAGTTAGCGGAGACCATAACAGGAGCCAGAACCCCCCACCTAGTAGCTGTAAGAGCCCTACTCTCCTTGGCGGTCAATGGTGGGAAATCTGAACTTCTCCCATCTTTGGCAGCAACTAGGTGGCATCCCTACCACTTGTCCTGCCAGAACAGGGTCAGAAAAAGCCAACTAAAACCGAAGGTTTAAATAAGATTCAGTTGCATAACGTAATACAAAAAATGTCCAGGTTCCAATCAAAAATCACTTGTCATCACAAGAGCCAGAAAGATCTCAAACTGAGTGAAAAAAACAAATCCATAGATGTCAACACCAAGACGAGAGAGATGTTAGAATTATCTCACAATGATTTTAAAGAAACCATGATGAAAAGGCTTCAATGAGCAATTACGATCATGCTTGGAACAAGTGAAAAAATAGAAATCCTCGGCAAAGAAATAGGACATCTCAGCAAAGAAATAGAAAATATAAACAGAAAACAGATGGAAATTTTAGAAATTGAAAAGTAGAATAACTGAAGTAAAAACCTCAGTGGATTGGTTAACAGCAGAACGGAGGGATAGAGGAAAAAAATCAGCGAACTGAAATATAGCATGATAGAAATGATCTAAACAACAACAAAGAGAAAATAGACAGGAAAAAATAGAGATTCCGTGACCTATGGAATGATAACAAAATAATATTTGTGTCATCAGAGTCCTGGAGGAGAGGAGAAAGAGGGCACGTTTGAAAACATACTCAAAGAAATAATAGCCAAAACTTCCCACATTTGTCAAAACACATACAGATTCAAGAAGTTGAGCAAACCAAAGACACATCATAATTAAATTTCTGAAAACTAAAGACAAAGAAAGATATTTGAGGGCAACCAGAGAAAATGTTTGTGAGATTCATGTATATTGCACAGGAAGCTGTTTTTTTCTTATCCTTATGTTTGTATAGTATTCCATTGTATGAAAACACCACAATTGTATGACCCAGTCTATTACTGAGGGACATATGATTTGTTTCTGGGTTTTGGTTTTTTTTTTTTTTTTTTTGGCTATTAGAGAATAAAGGTGCTGTGAACATTCTTGAAGAACATATGTAGGCATTTCTATCAGGTATATACATTGAAATGGAATTGCTAGATCATAGGGTAGGTGTACGTGTTACAGCCTTAATAAAAAGTGCCAGACTGCTTTCCAAAGAGTTCTAGTTGGTCCATATCTTTGAGACAACCAAAAACACTGGATGGCTTTCCCAACTCCTCCCGGGGGATGGGGGTTGGACCACCTGCACTGTGCATTCACTGGTCAAATGATGTCATGAAGTCCTGACTCCCTCCCTATTTTTGTTTCTCTTCCAAGCTCCCTCTGTATTGGCTTCACCTTCCGATAGGTCCCCTGTGTGATGACCCGACAGCTGGCAACAGCTGGTGGAAAATGAGGCATTTCCCTCCCCTTTCCCCAGTCCCTCCAGCCTAAGGTGAGGAATTAGTTCTTGCTGGTGTTCACCATGTGTCCAACCATTAACCCATCAGTGATGGGGAGAGGTACCATACTCTGATTGGCCAGACCTTGGTCCCCTGCTCCTCCTGGGATGGTGGTGGGGTCACCTCCTCCTGAAATTCTTCTATGAGGAGTGAGGAAGGGGGTTTCCAAGACAAAAATTGTGGTGCTATTATTAGACCACTTCAAAGGTCATGTGCTAAACTGTGTGATGTAGGCAGAGTTCTATAAGAGACTGAAAAACTATGAAGGATTTCAAGAGCCAAACAGAAGTTAAGAGGCAAATCTTAGAAGATGACATTTATAAGGGATAAATATAAAGCTTTATTCTTAGGTCTTAAAAATTGCACAAGTACAAGATGGATTTTGCAAAAGCTCCTCTAACTTAAACATAAGGGGTTTCGTTCAGAAAAAACTCAATGCAAGTCAAGAGTGCATGGTCTCTCCGGAGCCTGTGCTCCGCAACGGGAGAGGCCACAACAGCGAGAGGCCCGCGTACAGCAAAAAAAAAAAAAAAAAAAAAAAAAAAAAAGAGTGCATTGTCATGGATGTAAAAGCTAAAGCTTTTTAAGGCCATGTTAACAGAAGTATAAGGCCTAAATGAGGGAGGTGATGATTTGTACTGAATTTTGCTCTGGTTCTCCTTATATCATAATGGACAATAAAAGAGAGTATGCAGGCAGATGAAGGGAGCTTAAAACCAGCCTTGTGAGTTGTGGTTGAAGAAACACACACAGTTTTGTTTAAAGGAGAGAGGTTAGGACCTGGAGAGCAGGGAGACGCGGTCATCATCTTCAGAGCTGGGAAGGGCAGACACTTGTGAGAAAAGATTAGATATGTTCTGCAGGCCCAAAGGATGTAAGCTTAGGGAATCCAGCTGTTGATACGGAGATGAAAATCCTACCAGTTGTCTAAATAGATATTTCCTAGCTCTGGGTCAAGGTTGACTGATCACTTTTCAAGAAAGCCATAGCTTGGTCCTACACACCAGAGAGGTGCTTCTACCAGTTCAGCTTTTCCCAAAGTGTATCCTGTAGAACTCTAGCGGAAAAGAAGTCAAATCTGCCCAGAAGACAGTGGGCACTAAAGTCCTCCTCCTCACCCTTGCAACATACAAAGATTTTTAAAGGTACCAGCAGAGCATTCAATCAAGGAGCCTGCGTAGCTTTCATTAAGCCAGTGTTTTCCAAACACATTTGACCAAAATATCTTCCTTTCTTCTCCTGGTAACATCTACTAACATCCCTGAGGATGAATGCCCTGTGAAACTCAGTTTGAGAAACACTGGACAGCTTAGGGTTTAGAGTTCTAGCTAACGCATAGACCCATCACTTGGTGGGATGGCAAGATCAGTAAGGGCTGTGCTCTCTGTTTCTTGTTCAATCTCTCTCTCTCTCTCTCTCTCTCTCTCTCTCTCTCTCTGTATATACATACATATACATATATATATATATATATATCCCCTTCTCTTTTATCAGCAACAAAATTAAAAGCCCTAGCCCTACTGCCACATTCTAAACTTCTTCCCAAATAAGGTTCACAGTTTACTAGTAACAACATAATGTGTCTTCGCTCATGCTGGAGAATGTGTTAGTTATTACTGTGTAACAAACAGTCCCCCCAGATCAAAGTCTCAGAACAAGTGTAGCTGATTGGCTAGATTGGCTGATCTGGAATGGCTTCCACTGGGCTGTTGCATCTCTGCTCCACGTATGTCTCGTCCTCTAGCAGGCTAGCTTATTCACGTGACAGCCGGGAGGGTTCCAGAAGAATGAGAGGAAGACTGTAAGGTGTCTTGAGGTCTGGGGTCAGAATTTGTGCACCAGCACTTCTATCACATTCTACTGGCCAAAGTAAGTCACGAGGGCAGCCCAGATTCAAGGAATGGGAAATTAAACTCCACTTCTTTTTTTTTTTTTTTTTTTTTTTTTGCGGTATGCGGGCCTCTCACTGCTGTGGCCTCTCCTGTTGAGGAGCGCAGGCTCAGCGGCCGTGGCTCACGGGTCCAGCCGCCCCGCGGCACGTGGGATCCTCCCGGACTGGGACACGAACCCGCGTCCCCGGCATCGGCAGGCGGACTCTCAACCACTGTGCCACGAGGGAAGCCCTAAACTCCGCTTCTTGTTGGGGGACTTCTAAGTCTAATTACAAAGGATGTGGGTACAGGGAGGCCATAACTGGGACGTTAATGTGATCGATCATTCCACAGCCAACATTGAGGAAGAAATTCCATTAGATTCTTCCTTCGACTACCATCCCTGGCCCCAGAGTTAAAACCTTATCTACTCTTTTATCTTTCTAGTGTGGAAATATTTTTATGGAGGACCCACAACTGGGGAGAGCCCAAAGGTACCTCCTAGGTACCAGGTGTTGTGTTATGTTCAGAGATAAGGAAATAATAAGCAGGGATCCTCAAATCTGGCGGGGGAGTCACATGTAAAAACCAGGTGATAAACACCATGAATGAGCAGTGCTCAAAACGGAGTGGTGGCACAAAGGAGAATGTGATGAACTCTGTTCAAGTCGATCGGAGAAGGGGCCACAGAAGAAGAGATGTGTGAGCTGGTATGAATGAGAATTTATCTGGGCAAGCATGGCAGGGAAAGGCATTTCTGAGAGAGGGAACAGCATCGACAAAGGCACAGAGACTTGAAATAGGATGCCTAGTTCAGAGGAATGGTGGGAGCTGAATCCACGGGCTAGGGGTTGTGGAGGGACTTGCATGCCATACAGAGAAGGTCAACTTTATCCCTGGGGCCCTGGGAAGAGGCTGGGGGAGGGTATTAAGCAGGAGGGTGACCTGGGGAGCCTGGTGTTCTAGAAGGAGGACTTGGGAAGCTGGGTGGAGAAGAGGGCAGAGTAGGAGCAGGGGGAGGGAGAGAGGATGAGTTCTGTTTGGGACCTGTTGAGTTTAAGATGCTGATGGGGCAGTGGGTGGGGGTGGATCACTCCTCAGATCAAAATGCAGAAGAGACTCGGAGTGCTGAAGCCGGAAGGGGACCCATGGAAGAAGAACCCCATCCTCTACAGGATTTTCCCACTTTCCCGTATCTCTCCATTCGCATTTCTCCCTCCTCCCACACAGACGCCCTGGCAGCCAGAGTCCCAATCTTCCCCTACACGGGGAGGGGGGTAAATTTTAAAAATTCCGCAGGGGGATAAAGTATTTGCTTTCTGACGGAAAGTCTCTAAAAAGTGGCAGAGCCTCAGCTCCCAGCCAAATGTCCTTTCCCTCCCCTGGTACGCATGCGCGCGCGCGCACACACCCCATCTCCCACAGTCTGGGGCCAGCGTTTCGACATCTCTGCATCTCTGTACAGATCTGTGTTTTTCTCTCGGGGCCATCTGTCGCTGACTCTGCTATAAATCTTGTTGTGTTTCCTTGCCATATGGCATAATTAATTACTTCAAGGCACAAAGGACCCCACTGCTCCTTGGGCTGGAGGCCAGCTGGCTCACTGAGGAGGGATTTGCTGTGATGGGGCATGGTCTGGCTACTGTACCCTGTCACCCAGCTCCCACGGCGGGAGCTGAGTTGGCCGAAGCCCCTGTTCCCTGTGGCAGCATCTGACAGCAGCTTGGCGGTGGCCGTGCTCTAGCTGTGACACGGGTGGCATTTATAGAGAATAAGGCCACACACCATCTATCGCCATAGAAGTCTGTGCGTGTCTATTAACCGGGACCCTCAACATCATTTATCTCTGTCATTTAGTGGCTAAGTTGAGAACAGTCTGTCTATTCCACATGGGCAGGGGTTTGGGGGACTTCCAAATCTTTGGAAGACAGCTGGGGGAAAATTGAAACACAGCCATGGAAAGCTAGGACTTTGAATGAGCCCCTCCCCCAGGGTTTAGCCTCCACATCTGAAAACAAGGAGGACTGGATGAGCACTCTCTTCCCTTGAGGCTCTAGCATGCTAAGATTCCCCCATCAATCAACAAATACTCAATCAACGAACAGCCCTGTGTAAGCACTGGGGACACAGCTCTGATGGGGCAGACATGGCCCCGTTCTCTCAGAGCCTGCTCCTACAGAGAGAGAACCACACACACGCATGCTCACACACATGCAATATACATGTAAACAGACCACATAATCTCAGGTGGTGGCCAATGGGATGAGGGACTGAATTAAGGGGGCGGAGTTAGAAAACAATCAAGGGACACCACCTTCAGAGAGAGGAATCATGGAGGACCTCTCTGAGGAGGTGACTTTTTGTTAAACAGCTATATTGAGATATAATTAACATACCGCAACATTCACTCTTTCAAAGTGTACAATTCAGGGGGTTTTAACATATTTGCAAGGTTGTGCAATCATGAGCACAATCAAATTTTGGAATATTTCATCACCCCCAAAAGAAATCTTATACTTATTAGCAGTCACTCCCCATTCTCTCTTTCCCCCTACCCACCAGCAACCACTAAGCTACTCTCTGTCTCTATGGATTTGCTTATTCTAGACATTTATTATGGGTGGAATCATACGATATGTGGTCTTCTGTGAATGATTTCTTCATGACGTTTTCAAGTCTTATCCACATTGTTGCATGTGTCAGTATGTCATCTTTTTCTTGTCAAATAATATTCCATTGTATGGATACAGCACATTTCATTTAACCCTTCCTCAGTTGATGGGTAGTTGGGTTGTTTCCACTTTTTGGCCATTATAAATAGCGCTGCTGAGAACAAGTTTTTGTGTGAATGTGTTTTTATTTCTTAAACAGGTGACATTGAATGTGAGAGCTGAAGGGGAAGAAAGAGCCAGTCATGCCCAAAGCGGGGGGAAGATTATCCTTGGCTGAAGGAACAACACAGGCAAATGTCCAGAGACGGGTGGACTCCAGCTTCCCTTGTACGTATCACAGGCTTTGGAGGAATTCAGAAAGCATCTTCTGTGAACTGCACAAATCTATTCTACATACCTGTGTCTGATCTCTTCCTGAGCTGTGTAATCTGTGGTTACTCAGTTTGAGGGTCATGGTTGGCTCAGAGGAAAATTCCTAGGATTGGGTAAATTGGGGTGATTCCTGAGGCTCCACAGTTTGGGGGGAGGGTAGGGATTGTGGGTGGAGGGAGTTAAATGGGTCGATTCAGGGTAGCAGCACAATGTGGAGGCAGAGGAATCTGACTGACAGATCCTGGGCACTGGCACACATGCACGTAACTACCCCCAACTCCCACAAAATGCAGCCTGGTTGCCTAGCAGCAAATCTCCTCTCTCAGCTTCTGTATCACCCTGGCCACTAGTGAGAGGTTTTCCGCTTAATGAGTCTTTGCACTGGTTTCTCCCCTTCCCAGCTTTATTGAGATATAATTGACACATAATGTTGTATAATTTTAGAGTGTACAACATATTGATTTGATACATTTATATATTGCAAAATGATGACTGCCATAGTGTTACTGAACACCTGCATCAGGTCACATAATTACCGTTTCATTTTTGTGGTGAGAACATTTAGGATCTACTCTCTTAGTAACTTTCAAGTATATGATACGGTCTTACTGACTATCATCACCTTGCATGTTTTTAACCTGGCTTCACCTGGATCAACCCATTACTAGTTGCAAGGGGCTGAGCTCACACTGGCTTAGATGTCCCATGCAAGGGTCCAGGGAGGGAAGTTCCCCAAGTGCTGCTACAGGGAAGGTCGTACAGCAGTGTGTTAAGACAGCAAGAGGAGGATAAATCTGCCCAACTGGCAGTGAAAGAAGATGGGGCTGAGGGAAGTTAGGGTCACAGAACCTAGATCTAGATCAGAAAGCCAAAAAGGGAAAAGCTGGCTCTTGAAAGTGGGTTCTTCAGTTCTTTGCAGAAACCTCTCAGTCCATCCTATTCATAGCTGATAAAGCTTCTTCACACCAGGCTCCTATGTCTTTCTGTTCTATCATTCTTAACATTTCACCTCATAGTACATAATAGCTGCTGTAGCACCGGACAGCACATCTGCATCATAGGGAAGAAAAAGGAAATGGCAAAACTATTCTCACCTCCTAGTCAAGTTTGCTTCTCTTAAAGAACTCTCCTGGAAGCTCCATCTAACAACTTTTACCTACAACTCATCACACAATTTGTCTGCAAGGAAGGCTAGGAAACATGCTTAAATAGCCAAGAATATGGCTGAACCCAGCACTAGAGTGGGACTATTACTCAGGCAGAAGGGGAGGGTGGATAATAGGCAACTAATAGCCTCCACAGCAGGGTCTTAGTCACCTCCTTGGAGAGGGGTCCCTTGCCCACCCTTTCCAAAATAGCACTTCTCACTCTAAACTTCCACTCTGATACGTTTCTAAGAATGTATCACTCTCTGAAATTACTTATGTATTAGTCTCCATATTTGCTGACCAACTTTCCCCGCTAGAATGCAAGCTCCACGACAGCAGAAACTATATCTGTCTTTTTCCTCACTGGCTCAAGTTGGAAGGCCGTGCAGAACTGAGGGCGAGTATTGAAGAGCCCCACCCCAAAGTGGGGCTGTGAGCATTTCATGAGATGCTGAGTTCAAGGCACTGAGCCCATAGCCTGGCACAGAGGGGCTGGGACTGGCTAGTGTTTGCTACTCCACTTCCCTATTCCTGCCATTGGGATGACCATAAAACTGAGTTCTGGCCAACGGACTAGGGTCAGAAGTGATATAAGCTACTGGCCCCTCAACCTCTCATGCCAGCTCCATGCTTTCTCTTTCCCCATTGGCCAGCGATTCAGTGACGGCACCTTAGAATCTGGCAGAGCTATAGTGTAGAAGACATCTGGGTTTCTGAATGACTGCAAGGAAAGGGGCTCCCGCCCACAGCAGACTGGGATGCAAGTGAGAAACAAATCTTCACAGTTTGAGCCATCGAAGTTTGGGACTATTTGTTACAGCAGCATTTCATTAGCCTCCGTTGCCACAGAAACCGTGCCAAATTGTACCTGAAAACAATGTCTTGTGTCTCATGATTCTCTGAATTGCTTCTGCTTTTCCTCTGCCAGTTTTCCCTGGTCTCATTCACATGGCTGCATTCGGCTGGGGTGTTAAGACAGGCTGGAGGGTCCGGGATGGCCCCATTCAATGTCTGGTAGTTGATGCTGTCTGTCTAATGGGTCACCTCTGAGTTCCTCCATGTGGCATCTCATCCACTGGTAGGTGAGTTCGCACAGCCTAGTGGTTTCAATGTTCCCAGAGGGCAAGAGAAACTGCAGCGCCCCATAAGACCTAGCCTCAAAGGCACACAGCATCACTAGTGCCACATCCTGGTGGCCAGAGCAAGTCACAGATTCAAGAGGGTGGAGAAATAGACTGTTCTTGTTGAGAAGAACAACAATAGCACATTGCAAAGGAGTGTGAACCCAGAGAGACGGGCCCCTTTGGGGGTTATTATTATATTGGTCTACCCCAAAGAGTTAACATAATATGAGATAGATGGCTGGTATGTGGTCCCCTCCCCACTCCTGTCCTTGTCCCAGCCCCACGGAACTCTTATTTCTGCAGAGCTCTCAGATGCACTTGTGGTGGCAACAGGGCAGCCAGTGGGAACTGAATCTCAGCAGGACATAGCTGCATTGACAGTGTTCAAGATCGAAGGGAACTGCCCTCCCCGGCTTGGCTCGCGGCCCAGAGCTCGGAGGAAAGGTCACCCGCTCCCGCTGGCAAGAGGTCTGAGTCAAATAGCTGCTAAACCAAACAAACTAATACCCACCTCTACCTGCTGCCCACGCAGATGTGACCAATTCTTTCCTTGAGAGAGAAAAGACTTTTCTTTGTTTTTGACACTCTGACCTCTGCAGCATGGAAACTGAAAATAATACCCACAAGAAGAGTCTTATATGCTTATTCTATTGTTCTTTACACTCCCAGCAACTTGTGCCATGGACACCAGGTTGAGGCAGGGAGGAGAACCTGGGACATGAGCAGATGAGTCATAGATTTACAGAAACGTACAGAGCTTACATTCATTCTAGAAATCCATCCACTGATACCATTCCCTCCGTCCATCCATCCATCCATCCACCTATCCATCCATCCACACACCCAACTATCCATTCATCCAGCCAGCCAGCCAGCCATTCACCCATTCACCCATCTACCTATTCACCCACCCACCCATTCATCCATTCAATATTTATTGAGTGCCTTCTACGTGCTGAGCACCACGCCAGAAATTCACTGGTGAACTCTGCCTTCACAGAGTTCACAGTCCAGAGCGGGATTTAGACAATAACAAAGTAAACAAAGCAATAAATAGTAGAATTGCTTTTTTGGGTAGGCATGCCCAGGGGATGCAATTTGAACACTTATACTGGGCCAGGCACTGCTATAAGCACAGGATGATTATTTTCTAATTTAATTCTCATGACTGCTTTCTGAGGTTGTTTCTATGAACACTCCTGTTTCACAGAATGGCAAGCGGAGATTCAGAGGGTGGCGTCTTGCCCAAGGTCACACAGCTGGCAAGTGGCAGAACTGAGACTGGAACCCAAGTGTGTCCCTGCTCATGGCAGAGCATCAGGATGGGAAAGCTCTCCACCCAGGGCCTTCTGCCCCCATCTGTCCTGGGCCCTGTAGCCATATCAAGGCCAAAGCACATGGGGTCTCCCCACACAGTCACCCCCTTTGCACCTGCTCTTGGTCTGATGACTCATGTCTCTGGGATCAGGATAAACATTGACCCAGCTCGTCTCCGCCAGGCTCCAGTCCAGCCACATCTCCGGCTGAGCTCTGGCCCTTCGTGGCCATCAGCACATGGCCTGCAGCCACGGAATCTCAGAAAAGGTCTTTGGGGATGTAAACAGAGCTGGCCCTCACAACAAAGGAGGGGTGGCCGTTACCGGGGCTCTTCAGAGCGCCTGACCGTGGTCCTGCTTCAAGTGTCCACCCTGCCACAGGCTGGCTGCGTGACCCTGAGCAGGCCCTGCCTCTCTCTGGACCTCTGCTCCCCGCCGCCGAGGGGCTCGGCGCCTGTTGAACTCACCCATCCAGATGTTTTTGAAAACCTACCCTGTACCAGATCTCATGATAGGCCCTGGGGAGTGACTAAGCATGAAGGTACAGTTACAAGAGAAAAAGTACAAGGTGCCACGGGAATATAAAACGGGCCGGCTTGACCTAGATTAAAGGCCGAGGAGGACTCCCTGGGGAAGTGACATTTCAGCTGAGACTTCAAGGATGAGTAGAAGAAAACTTGGTAAAGAACAAGAAAAAGGGAATTCCAGGCACAGGAACCAGCATCTGCAAAGTTCCCGATGTGGGAAAAAGTCACAGACCTGGGAAGACTCCAGAATGGCTGGATCCCAGGGTGAGGGGAGTACAGTGCAGGAAAAGCACAGGGAAGTCAGGAGGTCTTCGAGACGACATTGGGATTGGGGACCTTGAGGGGTGATGTGGGACCATTAAACTCTGGGGGGGGGGCTCATATTCATGAAATAGGTGCTGTAGACCCTCAGAGGGAGGTCAGGGGCTTCAGAAACAATCTTGACCTATTTCACAATATCGCCAAGAGTCTCTTCTGTAAGGGAGTATGGGTTAGTGGCTAGGAAGACAAGGACTAATAGCTTTAACTGGAGCCTGGAAATTCTCACTATGGGAGGGCAGGGCGCAGAACTTCGTATGAGCAACTGCATAATTTATTTAGCCCTTTACCATTGATCTGAGCATCCTCTGGACTCTGGGACTCAACCTGCAGTTAGAGCTCTGTCAATTGCAGGTAGCAGAAAACCTGACCTGAGAAAAGGGAATTTATTGGTGCCTGTGTTTGAACAACCCAGAGGCAGACCTTCAGGTGTGGCTTGATCTAGGGGCCCGAATGATGTCACCAGGATCCAGTTTCTCTCTCTCCACTTAGCTCTACTTCCTTGGGGTTGGCTCCATGTGTAGACCCTTCATCAAGAACAGTGTTGGCGGGGCTTCCCTGGTGGCGCAGTGGTTGAGAATCCGCCTGCCGATGCAGGGGACGCAGGTTCGTGTCCCGGTCTGGGAAGATCCCACGTGCTGTGGAGCGGCTGGGCCCGTGAGCCATGGCTACTGAGCCTGTGCGTCCGGAGCCTGTGCTCCGCAACGGGAGAGGCCACAACAGTGAGAGACCCGCGTACCGCAAAAAAAAAAAAAAAAAAAAGTCCATTCCCTCCACAAGAGTGCTAAGGAGTCTTAGCTTTGGACAACTATAGTCACCAGCCTCCCTGGGTTTGTTTATACCCAGGCTTGGGAAGGGGTCCTTCCTGTAAGGACAGGTAGCATGATTCCTTTTAAAGGCGCAAAGAAAAGAGATTCATCAAAACAGTTCTAGTCCCAAGGGTTTTCCTGCCTCCACACCCTCCACATTCCTGTCCCCATTTGTCTCCACAATAAACCCCCTGTTTTAAGGTAACTTGTGTGGGTCTCTTTCTCCTGCAACAAAAAGAGGTGTGCCTAAAATAGGCCAGGGCCTGGGCCTGTGGCCAAATTTGGATGAAAAACTGGGTCAGGCAGGGGAGGGAGCAGCGCGCTGGCATTCTGGAGAATGGGGGCTAGACAGCTCCTGCAGGTGGGGCACTTCTCTGTGCCATGGCCTGAGATGCACATTTGACAACCATGATCTTATTTAAGCCTCTTACTGCCCGAGGAGGTAGGTACTATTATCTACAGTTTACAGAGGAAGAAACTGAGGCTCAGAGAGTTGGTATTTGGGGCTCACATCTCAGTCTTCTGACTCCAGTGCCTGCACTTGGGCGGCAGGGCAGACTTCCAAACTATGAGAGGGTGGCCCAAGCTGGAGCTCTTTGCGAGAGCATGTCAGCAGTTTTCCTCACCATTTTTAAAGTGAATTTAAGGAGGGAGAAATAGATCATTGTTTCAACTGAAACAGGTTTAAGGGAAAGGAGGAATTTTTAGCTTGCTTCAGGCATGGTTAGATCCAGGGGCTCACATGATATCTTCCCATGTATCTGGCACTCAATTCTCTCTCCATATCTCTTCTCCCCTCTGTGTGTTGACCTCCCTTCAAGCCAAGAAGAATGACCACAGGCAGGCCCAAGCCTCTTCCCTATGGCTTGCAGTCCAAAAGCAAAAGGCGCTTGCATTCTCTTCCTCTGTCTCTCTCCACCTGCCTCCCCCCCACCCCGCTCCTGTCTCTTTCTATCTCTGCCTCTCTCTCATCATGGATATAAGAACCCAAAGAAAGATTTGGATTGGCTCTGCTTCAATCACATGTCCATCTCAGGACCAACTGCTGGGTCCAAGAGGACGTGGCCATGGTGTTAGGATTGGCTCAGCCCCATGATATGCTGGTGCAGAGGGTGCAGGACGGTGATTAATAGCCTCCAGGTACCACAGGAAGTGAGGGAGGCATGGGTCCATCAAGGAAAGGATGCTGGCGGCCAAAAACAATACATCCACCATTCTTAGAAAGATATGTTACAGGGATAACTAGTTTAAGTTTTTAATGTACTTTTCAATTTGTTTCCCTGAGTATAGCTTTGGATCTGTACAGCCCAAGGCATCCATTAGTCTGGGGGGAGATTAGAATTTATTTCAGAAAATGAAAAGAGGAAGACAGAGGTGATGTTCAGCTTTTGACATTCAAAATGAGATGATGCTGCAGACCATAGCCTCGAGGAAGGATTTTTCCACGTTCTTCTTCTTTTAGTTTATCAATTATTGTGCCAGACGACTTAGAATATGGAGTCTTCCCATGGGGTAGAGGGTCTGTTCCACCTACTCAGGACCAATGGGCCAACTCTAAAGAGAGGATGTGGTGGAGAGGAAGTAGGAGAAATGCCAGCCCATTTTCTGACCTCCAGATTGTGGGAAGAAGTGGGGACAAAATGGAAAATCCTGCTCCTTTGAAGTTTCTCTACAACAGGCATCAATGATTGTTATTTTTGTGCGCTTACTATCTCTCAGGCACTGTGCAAGAGCTCATTCATTTTTAAAATATCCCTATTAAACAAGAACTTCTACCAGTCAGGATTCTTTTTTTTTTTTTTTTTTTTTTGCAGTACGCGGGCCTCTCACTGTTGTGGCCTCTCCCATTGCGGAGCACAGGCTCCGGACGCGCAGGCTCAGCAGCCATGGCTCACGGGCCCAGCCGCCCCGCGGCATGTGGGATCTTCCCGGACCGGGGCACGAACCCGTGTCCCCCGCATCGGCAGGCGGACTCCCAACCACTGCGCCACCAGGGAAGCCCAAGACAGATGTTTCTTAACAACCACAGTTTACCATGAGTATTTTTGGTTTCTTAATCTTGGTAAATTGTTGGGATTTTGCTGGTCCTCCGGGCAGCAGACAAAACAGCTTCCATCGAAGCTTCATTTGAAATAATGATAGGCATAATGATTAGGCATTGCATTCGTTTTCTGTTGCTGCATACTGAACTGCTCCAGAACTTGGCAGCTTAAAACAATAAAAACACTTATTGTGTCATAGTTTCTGTGGATCAGGAATTCAGGAGTACCTTAGCCGGATGGTTCTACTTCAGGGTCTCTCAAGAAGTTGCCATCAGGATGTCAGTAGGCTGTAGTCGTCTGAAGGCTTGACTGGGGCCAGAGGACCTGCTTCCAGGAAGAGTCACTCCCACAGCTGCTGGCTGGAGTCCCCAGGGCCTTACCACGTGGGTCTCTCCACAAGGCTGCTTGAGTATCCTCACAATATGGCGGCTGGCTCCCCCAGAGTGATGATCCTCCAAAGGGCAAGGAGGGAGTCCCAGTGTCCTGGCCTTGGAAGGGACACACTGTCACTTCCAACTTGCTCTGTTCATTAGAAGGAAGTCAGGAAGCCCAGCCCACACTCAAGGGCTCCACCTTTGGAGAAGAGTGTCAGAGAGCGTGTGGGTACATTTTTCACCAGCACAGGCACTGCTGTAGTGCATAATATTGGCCCCAGTTCTTCCCCTCCCCCTATATTCCTACTCTCCCCCAGGGACCTTGCAGTTCCTGGGCTTGGTCTTGCGACTTGCTTGGGTGAATAAAATGAGGCAGGAGGGACCGTGCACTGGTTCTGAGCCTGGGTCCCAGGAGGCTGTGCTTGTTCCTGCTTGTCTTCTTGTGGTCCTGCCATTGCTAGGAGAGGAATGTGTCCAAGCCAGCCCAGTGACCCCAGGAGAGAATGGGAGACTGGTGGAGCAGGACAGACTACCCAGCTGAGCCCAGCCTGGATCAACCACACACATTAGACACGTGAGCTAAATAAACACTTATCGTTCCAAGGCACTGAGACCTTGTGGTCGTCTGTTACATAGCATTTCCGCCGCTGTACTTAACTGATGTAAGTACGTGGCGTGGGAATCAGTCAGTCTTGGGTTCAAATGTCAGGTTCACTACTCACCAGGTGTGTGGCCTTGGGCAAATCACTTCACTCCTCGGAGCCTCAGTAACCTCATGTGTAAAGCGGGACACTAATGCCACCTCCAAGAAGGAGGTTTTGTGATGATGAAAATCGTGCCTATAAAATGCTCAGAGCAGTGGCTAGCACGGCTGTGATTACTGTTAACAGAACACTCTGGGCCTGTTGTCCCAACACTCAAGTGTAGCCAAGGGTAGGATTTGACTCTCTAGCTCAAGCATCTGCTGTAGCTCCCTAGTTCCAAGTGTGATCTCCCCAGGGTGAACTCAAGGCTTCCTTCCCCCTCCCCTCATGCTCACCGGCCACTCACCATCATTCTCTTACCCAACAGCCAGGACAAATGCCTGATGCACATCTTGGACCCAGAGCTCCAACCCAGCACACCCTGTGAGCTTCCCTCCACACCAGGCCACCTCTTTGTCCTAGCTCAATATTTTGTGATAATCTATAAGGGAAAAGAATCTGAAAAAGAATATATATATATATATATATATATATGGAACTGAATCACAACTGAATCACAAACACAGGTTTGTGCCGCGGTCTGGGAAGATCCCACATGCCGCGGAGCGGCTGGGCCCGTGAGCCGTGGCCGCTGAGACTGCGTCTCCGGAGCCTGTGCTCCGCAACGGGAGAGGCCACAACAGTGAGAGGCCCGTGTACCGCAAAAAAAAAAAAAAGTCAACAGTTTAAAGCAATAACAACAATGTATTGAGGATTTATAACAAATATAGAAGTGAAATATATGATGGCAATAGCACAAGGACAGAAGGGAGTGGATTATACAGTTGTAACATTCTTACGTATACATGAAGAGGTATAATACTCATTCAAGTAAAAGGATGCCTTTTGTTATCTTTAGAGCAACCATGAAAAAAATAACACAAAGAGGTATAGTGAAAAAGTCATTAGTAGAGACAACAGAACAATTCTCAATCCAAAAGAAGGCAAGGAATCTAAAAAAGAAGGTACAGATGGACTTATTTACAAAGCAGAAGTAGAGTCACAGATGTAGAAAACAAACTTATGGTTAACAGGGAGGAAAGGGGGGAGGAGGGATAAATCGGGAGATTGGGATTGACATATACACACTACTGTATATAAAATAGATAACTAATAACGACCTACTGTATAGCACAGGGAACTCTACTCAATTCTCTGTAATGACCTATATGGGAAAAGAATCTTAAAAAGAGCAGCTATTTGTATATGTATAACCGATTCACTTTGCTGTATACCTGAAACCAACACAACATTGTAAATCAACTAGACTTCAATTAAAAAAAATAGTAGTTAGCTAATAATTACTGTCCATCATAACAGTCGTTTCTTCATCTGTAAATGAAGGGGCTGGGTTTGTCCTGTATGCCCTTAGGGCACTGACATTGGATGCAGATGCTAAAGGGCTCCCTTGAGGGGAGGGAGCCCCCAAAAGGGCAGAATCCCAGCCCCGCCCCTTCCACCCCAACAAGCTCTTATCTGCTTTGCCTATTGGCATGAATTATGCTAGATTATCCACAAAACAATTTCTTTGCTTAATAAAAAAAAAAAAAAAAGGAAACCACTGGATCAGATGGTCTTCCAGGGCCTTCCCAGCTTTATGTTTTGGGACTTGGGATGAAGTTCCAAAAGGAGCCAACTAAGGGCTGATCAGTGGGCTGCACGAGGGGCTGAGGTGCCCCCACGGGCACCAGAATGGTACCCCATTCTGCCCCCAGTGACTTCAGGACCAAGATGAAGCCAGGGAGGGCCCAGACGTGGCACAGCGCCCGCTCGGCTCTGCCGCCCCCAGGGCACCCACTCTCTGATGGTTCTTCTCCTCTGTGCTGTTCCCTTTTGTATATTTTAAACCCCCCTTCTTGGCTCCCTCGTCAGCTAGAGGGAAACAACACGGGGGGAATTCCTTTAACTGAAGATACAACGCAAACCAAGTCAGCTCTGCAGGATGAAAGCCCAGCGGTGGGAATCAACAGAGGGGGCGCTGGTTTGCTGGGTGGGCTTTCTACCTCCCTGTCCTGTACGATCTTCTCTTAAGAGCTTGTTTTGATTCTGTGGTTGCCACGATACGGGAGCTTTTGGCGGCTGTTTCTGAGGGGCCGTGTGGAGGACTGTTTGTATCAGTTCCACCAGGTGGCAAGAACACAGAGGGTGGCCAAGCTTCAGGTCTAGGCTGGGGTGGGATGGTGCAGGGGTGTCATGGGATCTGGGGAGGAGGCAGGAGGGGCCTGGAGGTCTACAACAACAGGGACCCAACCCAGGGGCATTGCCTGGATAAAGTCCATTCATCCTGACAGGCTGTGCGATCTGCAGAAAGTTCCTCTACCTCTCTGAGCCTCAGTCTCCTTATCTGTCCAAGAGGATAATGACATGTGCCCGAAGAACCTCTCAAGGGTGAGGAAACAGAAGTGAGGAAAGAAAAGCGGATCTTTGCAGAGTGTCTACGATATGGCACCCATCACCTCACGTAATCTTTAAGACACCCTGTTTTACAGATGATGAAGGAAAGACCCAGGGAGGTTGAATGACTTGTCCAAAGTCACACAGCCTGGAAGGGGAGGCTGTTAACATAACTCCATTCACACTTTCTCCTAAGCTCAAGTTATAACAGCATAAATTGTATCAAACACTTGCATGGCACTACCCTGCTCTAAGAGCTTCACCAACATTATTACATCAATCCTCACAACACCCCAGGAAGGTAGGTACTGCCGTGATCTTTATTTTTGTGAATGAGGAAACAAGGGTTATTTAGGCTCAGTTGCAGTGTTCTTGCTCTCAGCACCATCAGCCAGAGGGAGGGCCACTCCAAGAGGGGTTAAAGGACACTGCGAATGCAGCTTAGTTTATAGTAACACCCAACCAGGAGGAACATCAAAGTCCATCCATACTGGACGGTATTAGTAACTTGCATTAGGTCTGTACCATGAAACACCCCCCCTACCTCCAGTTAAGATGCATGATCTAAATCTACTACATTTTACAACATGAATAAGTCTCAGAAGCATGATATTGAGAGGCAACTTCAAGTTACGAAAGGATACATTGAATATAATGTTTATGGAAAGTCTAGAAACAATACTACGCATTGTTTATAGATATTCACATAGGAAGTAAAAGTAAAAAAGGAAACATACAAGTGGTTACCTTAAGGCAAGGGAGGGAAATGTTATGGATTCACGGGGGGCACACTGTACAATACTGGTAACGTTTTACTTCTTGTACCTCGGAAGCAAGAAATAAACAAACGTGCCTTGAAAAGTACAATGGCCTGGACCACAGGAGCATTATGAGTAGACGGCATGGCGCCCAAGTGCCCCTTACAAGGAGTGGGTGCCCTGAAGTTTCACCCCATGCTTTATCCCACCAGAACAGGGCAGGCTGCTGCCCCCTTCTGTCAGTCCAAAGAAAAGGGCCTCCAGCCCCTCCCCACCTTCCCCAGCTCCACACACCAACCAGAGGGAGTGCTCTCCAGTGCCAATCCAGGAACTGTGTCAGCCCCTTACTCAAAACCCCCCAGAGCCACCCAGGAAATGTCTGAAGGGCTGCGTCAAAAGGTTAGAAGACAGGTCATTCGCTACTTCCCCTTCATAATTTCCTCTTGTCGTGGTGGTGTGTTTGTAAAACTGAAGGCAAACTTCAGCCCTCCTCATTCAAAACCAAATTACCGCCACCAAAACAGTTTGAGGAAGCAAAAGGACAAACTAGCACTGTTCTCTTCTTTAGCCTACAGATGTCCCTCTGATACCTGTTTCATCTGCACCTCCTGCCCTGTCCCCCCTTCTCTCTCCTCCCCACAAGGGCTTCAAGACCAAAAGACCGCAGGCAGCAAATGCACCCCCAAATTCCTTCCACTTTCTCCTCGCAGAATTACCAAAAAGAAGCAAGAAGTTTGGGCTGCACTTTTGTGTGTGTGAGCGTGTGTACACACACGTGCACAGGTGTCCACACACGGTACACAGAGGAAAAGTCTAAAATGCCTTTCCTGCTTGTGACTCCATGTCTGCTTTTAATAAGAGTTGCTATATACAATATATGTCAAATATGTATCTAATATATATGTACATATTAAATGCCTAGACATTTATGTGTGCGTATTTTAGGCGCCTAACCCTCTCTGCTTGCCGGTAACAAAGCCCTTGCCTCCGGACCTCAGTTTTCCCATCTGTGAGGTGGGAGACTTGGCCCCTTTCCAGCTCTTGACAGTTTATCTGAATCTATCTCGTGTGTGGCGAAAACACCTACGGTCACAATTTGTCCTAATGGCTCTTCTCCCTGTCTGCAGCCCTGCCCCAAGTCCTACCCTTTGTGACCTCATCCACTATCATCTTTAAAAATATAATTACCCCCCTCCCCCAGGATGAGTCCCTAATACTAGAATCCCTAGTTCTCAGCCTGGGGTGATTTCGCCCCCAGGAGCTATCTGGCTGTTTGGAGTTACAACTCGAGGGTGTTCCTGACATCTAGCGGACAGAGGCCAGCAATGCTGCTGAACATCTCACAATGCACAGGACGCTCAGTCCTGGGACCCACAACCTATCAGGAGAGCTGAGGTTAAGAGCCCTGCCCTAGACTGAAGGCATTGATTGGATACCTTTCCTTATACTCTCTAGACCGAGACGCCTGGGATGGCTCCGGGGTAGGAGGAAGCATCGAAAGTTTAAAAGAGAAAAGTTACCTTTGTTCCTGAGCAGCTAGGCACCGGGCTCTGGACTCATCACTTGGAAGGACCTCACGCGGAATAAGCCTCACGCACCCTGTTTTCAGATGAGAATGTTACGGCTCAGTTGGTTAAGGCCACACAGCTGTGAAGAGTCAGGGTTCACCTCTTGCCCTGTGATGGATTCCGGAGTCTGTGCTCTGGAAGGACTCATGGGGGACGGTCACCAATTCAAGGAGGCGGGGTAGGAGGGATCCACACAAGCTCAGGCAGCAAGAGGAGCTTTCCATGCTGCTGCCTGATCTTCCTTAGACAGACAGCCTTTACCTGGACAGGACTGATTCTAAGGAGGCTGTCCTGTCAGTCACCGCTGATCTCTGGGTTGGACCACCCACCCATTCATTCATTCATTCATTCATTCATCCATTCAATATCTGTCAAGTCTCAACTGCGTGTGGGCTCTTGGATACATAGAATGCAAAATTAGATCTTGTTCCTGCCCTCATAGAGGCTTCAGTCTAGGAGGGAATGGAAATGAATTAAGGAATCAGACAAAGAAATGTACAACCACATGTGTGCTTAAGCCTTCAGCAGACAGGTGAGCAGAGCAGAAAATTGTATGTCATCAGGGGATTGGCCTCACCTGTGAAGCCAGGGAAACCACTGGGCTGAGATCTGAAGGCTGCCTGAGGGCTAATTAGGCAAACTGGGAAGCCCCGTGACTTGATGAGTACAAGGGATGGGGGGAAAAAAGTGTTTTTATGTAGTAGGAGGCTGGAGAGACGAGGCCAGGACTAGCCCTCAAAGGTCTTGCGAGTCAATGATTAGGGTCTTTATCCCAAGAGTGACGGGGAGCCATGGCAGGTTTAAGCAGGAGGGTGTCATGATTGGGTTTGCATTTTGAGAAGATTCCCCCTGACTGCTGTCCCTCACAGAGGGACCTGTGAGGAGGTGTTGGGATTGTGTGAACAGGAGAGGATGCAGGCTTGGATGGGGGACTGGTGAGAAGTGGGTGGATTTAACAGAAATTCAGGAGGTCAAAGGGTGATGGAAATTCAGGAGACCAACACAGGGAAATCACATACCTGTTCCCTTTCAAGCATCTCCTTCAGGGCAGCTCTGCTAAAGCTTCCTGGTGCCCAAGTCCACCGCCAGTCAACTCCGTCCTCAAGAGGGGAGCATGCTGCTGTGTTGGACGGTGGCTCTGAGGCGGGACTGTCTTCCAGCCCATATTCCCTGCAGAGCCTGTCCAGAGGAGACACAGGACACTGGGACCCGGCAGCCCAGCACAGCCAGCCAGCATCAAAGTCCGCGGCGAGGAGAAGGCGCGGGAAGGACTATTTTAGGCTCCTTATTTTTAAAGCCGGAGTTGGGGCACTCCGCCCGTCAGCGTCTCCAGGACTGGAAGCGTCAAAGGGCATCCCCTGACCTTCCACCCGCCCAGCACCAGAGAGAGGCCGGAATGGGCGCAGGCCTGCACAGCGAACACGGGCAGCCGGGAAAGGGGGCCCCAGAGCGGGTGGTGGAGGGTTTGGAGTGTGGGATTCAAGGGCAGCCAGAGAGGCTGATGACCGCGGCTCAGATAGAACCCTGGGCTCCGACCTCGGCTTTTCCACTCTCTCCCAGCGTGGCCTTAGGCAAGTCATTCCGCACTCTGTGAGGCTCAGTCGCTCATCTGCAAAATGCAAGTAATCCACGGGCTGCTGTAGGTCAGAGAGTGAGGAAATCACCGGACCTGCAACAACCTGTGGCTGCCCGGCGGCGGCTGCGACCAATCAGGGCCCTGCCGGCAGGAGCCCTGAGGATGGGGCTTTGCTGACACCTGGTGGCTGAAACGGGGAATGGCTCCTGGAGGGCGGGAAGCAGGGGGCAGGGCGGGCCCCGTGGAGGCCAGAGAAAAAAGAGAGCAGCCCACGCTGGGGGGGGGGGGGGGGGGCGGGGAGAGGGGGGCAGACCACAGCCCACTCATGACACCTAGAGAGGGAGAGAGTAAGATGAAGGGGAAAGAGGGAATTAATGGGGAGCTAGAGATAAAGAGAGAAAAGCAGAGATGGAGAGTTAAATCGAGACAGAAAGATGGAGAAAGAGGCGGAGATACCGGCAGAAATAGGTCCCGAGAGACAGAAGGTAGGGAGAGATAAAGGGAGAGAGACAGAGAAACACACACACACACAAATAAGAAACACAGTCAGAGAGATGTAGGGGGAGGTGCAGTGACCCCAACCAGCTGTCATGTCCAGCCTGTTCTTTTACTGAGCAAGATGAGTTCTGAGAGACAGAGTGTCCTGGCCATGTAAACCCAGCCCTCTTCCCTGCCTGTGAAAGCCCGTTCCTGGTGCCTCCCTTCCCCAACAGCCAGATTGCATTTGGTAAAGAGAGACACCATAATATACCTCGTCCCACACGTTGACCTCCCGCTCATTGCCTGGTGGGGATTTTGTCTCCTCCCCTTGAACCTGGGTCCACCTAAGGGACCCCTCTGCCAATGGAGCAGGGAGGAAGTGATGCCATGTGACTTCTAAGGCTAAGTCATTAAAATGCCAGGCAGCTTTCACCTTTCTCCTGGGACACTTGCTCTGAGAACCCAGCCACCAGGCTGTGGGAGAGGCAAGCAGCTGCACAGGGCGCCCCCGTGTTGGGGTGTCTGATCTGAGAGCCATAGCTGAGGTCCCAGCCAACAGCCAGTACAACGCCCAGCCATGTGACTCACCCCAGCCTTTGAGCCACCCTAGATGACTCCGTTTGGAGAGAAATGAGCTGTCCCCACTGGGTCCTGCCCAGATTACATGTGTGTTATCCAAATAAATGATGGCTATGGTTTTACCACTAAATTTGGGGGAGTTTGATATCTTCGGATAGATAACTGGAAACCCGCTTGGTACCACTGGGAATTTATTCTGATTCTGTATGCTAGCAGTCCAAGGTCAAGGTGTCAGCTGTGTTGACTCCTTCTGGGGGTGTATGAGGGAGAATCTGTTCCATGACTCTTGGCTTCTGGTGGTTTCCTGGCAATCTTTGGTGTTTTGTGGCATCTGCTGCATCACTCTGATCTCTGCCTGCATCTTCACGTGGTGTTCTCCCTGCGTGTGTGTGTGTGTGTGTGTGTGTGTGTGTGTGTGTGTGTGTGTCTCCAAATTTCCCCTTTTCATAGGGGCGCTGATCATATTGAATTAGGGACCCACCCTACTCCAGTATGACCTCAAATAAATTTAACTGATTGACTCAGCAACGACCCTATTTCCAAATAAAGTCAAATTCTGAGGTATTGGGGGTCAGGACTTCAACATATGAATGTTGAGGGGGGTATAATTCAACTCATAATCATCATCAAGTTTCTACTCTTAAGCTATTACCATGCCCCCAGAGTAGAAGCTTCCTGGGGGCAGGGGCTTTGTCTTACCTCCTTTGTATCCCCTACTCTGCCCATTCCAGGAACAAGACAGGTACTCAGTGAGTGTTGGCTGAAGAATGAAGGAACAAATCAAAGCTGGCAAAATTATGTTAAGCACTGATTAGTTCTCTCCTTCATGGTAATCACTGTAATCTCTTTAGCTCATTCAATAGGGTTTCCCATTTTTCTAGATTTGAGAAAATGATTTTATACGGAGATATAAAGGGGCAAGCCTGGGCTTCCCTGGTGGCGCAGTGGTTGAGAGTCCGCCTGCCGATGCAGGGGATGCGGGTTCGTGCCCCGGTCTGGGAGGATCCCACATGGCGCGGAGCGGCTGGGCCCGTGAGCCATGGCCGCTGAGCCTGCGCGTCCGGAGCCTGTGCTCTGCAACGGGAGAGGCCACAGCAGTGAGAGGCCCGCGTACCGAAAAAAAAAAGGGGGGCAAGCCTATCTAAAACGTCCTTGAAGAAGAATGATTTAGGGCACTGCAAGAGTTATTACACAGCAATGGCTATTAACATAATATGGTAAGAGTACAGAGATACACAGATAGAATAAAGGAACAGAAAAAAAAAAAAAGAGCCCATAAACAGACCGCACACATATGTGTCAATCTACTATGGGACACAGAGGCAACTCAGCACCACAGTGGAGGAAATGGATTTCTCAATAAATTACCCCAGGACAACGGTGGTTCAAAGTGGAAAAAAAGAGAAAAAAGAAATTAGGTCCCTGGCACACACTACACAGAAACATCAACTCCAGGAGGACTGAGAATTTAAGTGGGAAAAGCAAAACTTTAAAACGTTTAAGGAAAAAATATCTGGAGAACATATTTGTGAGAAGTGGGGTGAGAAAGAATCTCTTAAAGACATGGCAGATACAAACCATAAATTTTGATGTTAGACCACATCAAAATTTAAAACTACTGCATCAAAAGACACCAAAGTAAAAAGAAGCTGCTCTCTGGGAGGGGATATTTGCACTACAGAAAACCAACCAGTGATTAACATTTATATAGAGAACACCTGGGCTATCTCATGTCGTCCTTGCTGTAACCCTGTTAGGGAGGCACTATTTTTTTTTCCTATTTTTCCAAGTGGAAGCATTAAGGTTCTGAGGCCCCATCACTGGCCAAGCCTCCAGAACAGCCATTAGGATCCAGGAACCCAGGAACCCAGCCCCCAGTTGCTATGCTAAGGGACACCACCAATCAAGTTGTGAACAAAGGAACCAAGGAACACACAAAACTACAAACAGGTCATTGTGACCTCTCTCCGGGATGGAGTGGGGATTGCAGGGTTTGGGGCTCTGCTGGGCAGATCTAAGAAAACTCCCAGGTTCAAGGTGATAAGGCAATTCTGTGGGAATGGCAGGCAGTGGATACATTTTTAAAGGCTGGAGCATCCATCACATGCCCTTGAGTGACTGCTCAGCAACCACACAAGAAGGACTGAGAGGTCAGCCAAGACAGCCACTCATGGGGTAAAGAGGGTTATAAGTCAGGTGAAGAAGTGGAGGCTCAGAGAGGTTGGACAATGTGCCCAAGGTCACACAGCTAAGCAGCTGCAGAGCTGAAAATTCTCGAAGAGGTTGCCCACCCCTTACCCAGTCACTTTCTGGCTCTCTTGTCTTTCTGTGTCTCTTTCAGACAAGTGCACGCGCACACACACACACTACACGCAGCACCCCAGCTCCCACGGGGGATAAAAGACACTGCTGTGGACAAGTTGCAAGTCACACTTTATTCACTCGCCAGGATGTCTGGTGGGATCCTGGGCAGCTGGCCAGGCCCCTGGGAAGGAGGAACTGGGGGGCACTAGTTGGAGGGGTGGAAGGTGCCTCGCTGGTGCCACTGCATGTCACGGATGCGGCGCACGGACTGCACCTGGGGCTGGGGGGCCCCAAAGTCGCCGCTGTCCTTGTAATCACCCTTCTCCAGCAGGTACTGCAGCCCGCGGTAGCCGGGGTACTGGTAGCCGACCCACCTGCAGGGCCAGAGGTGGGAAGAGGGTACGTGGGGAGACAGGAGATGCAGATGGAGAGACGGGGGGAGGAACTGTTTAGTCACTAGGAAGGGTAGCACCTCCCAATCATCTCACACTAACTGGGTGTTGAGCAGGAACACCCCCACCCTTCTTGGGACCAGCCTCTGCTTTCTTCCTTCCCTTGATGGGGAGCACACTACCTCCAGAAACAACTTTTTTTTTTTTTTTTTTTTCGGTACGCGGGCCTCTCACTGCTGTGGCCTCTCCCGTTGCGGAGCACAGGCTCCGGACGCACAGGCTCAGTGGCCATGGCTCACGGGCCCAGCCGCTCCGCGGCATGTGGGATCTTCCCGGACCGGGGCACGAACCCGCGTCCCCTGCATCAGCAGGCAGACTCTCAACCATTGCGCCACAAGGGAAGCCCCAGAAGCAACTTTTAACTGAAGGTCTGACACTGGGTTCAGAGGAAGGGGTGATCTCAAGCTCACTTAAGTTTAGAAGAAGACGGGCCTCTTAACCCAACCCCTGGCAAGGCCAAAGGACAGCAGGCTAGGTCCCAGGAGCCCTCCATGATCCTTCCACCCTTTGAAGCCATCACCATTTAGGGGTCACTCACTGAGCACCTGATGACCATTACAGTCTTCTCCCCAGAAAGCATCACACAGTCCTGGCCCACATGGACCTCCCATCCAGCCCCTGTGGACACCTCCAGCTCTGCTTCTCAGACTTGGGCCCCTTTATCTCTGCAGCACAGCCACTCCATCCCCTGTAGAGCCCATCAGGCTCACCAGGCTCCTCCCACCACAGGACCTTTGCACGTGCTGTTCTCACTGTCTGGGATGTCCTTCCTTCTCTTTACCTCTATAATTCCTACTTTCTTGAGATCTCAGCTTAAGAGTGCCTTCCTCGGGGAAGGAGGCCAGATTCGTGCAGATTCCTAAACTATTAACAGTCGTCCCCAACCAGACTGCTAGCTACACAAGGCAGAGGCCAGGTCTGTTTAACCTACCTTGACTTACTGATGACTTAACATGGTGCCTGGCATATGACGTCACTCGACAAATTGAATCAATGAATGAATAAACGAGTAAATGGAGGGGAACGTGAATACAGAACTCTGCACACTCTAAGAGTCTGACAAGCCCCAGAAAGCCAGTATGTGTTGGTAAACTAGCTCTCTTGGGCTGGGGGGGAAGTCTTGATTTGTAACATTTTCCAGTTTCTGAGGTGTAAATACTTCATGATGGCTCATTTCAAGTTACCAATGATCAAATAACCAGCCCACATAAATTCTGAAAAGTTAACAGTCAGCTTTTGCAAGCTGGTACAAGCCGGCTCCAGCACGCCCCTGCCCAAAGCCCACCGGTCAGACTCCCCGTGGAATCCAAATTTTTCACATTGAGAAATTCCCCAGTGCTGACGGTTGAGGTTTATGTGCCGAAGTTTAATTTGGTGGAGGAGGATCCCTCCTATTTCCAATCTCAGGAACTCATGCAGTCAAGGGCCAGCACGGGCTGGACTTCCTGCCTCTCCCGGCTCTGTTAAGACCACTCAACTCATTCCCAGCTTCTGCTTCCCCTACAGCCTCCCCACCTCTGTCTTACCCTGCCCCCCGCCTCCCCACCATTTACTGTCCTGCTCTTTGGGGCTGAGGTTAAGGCCAAGGTTTCTCTCCTCCAGAGGTAGGGTGTTGCCCAAAAGGCAGATCAGGGTGGCACTTCAGGGGCCGAAAGCCACGTGTAGGCTGATGATTTCAACGCCCATTTTCCAATGAGAAGACTGAGGTCAGGAACGTGCAAGATCCCCAGAGTTCAGGACAGAGCAGGACTTAGCAGCCCAGGGTCTGGGCTCCTGGGGCGGGGCGAGCCAGGGCTGGGTGTGCACTCACGTGCCACTCTGCACCCGCACAGAAGACACCTTCTCCTGGTAGCCGTGGGCGTGGAAGCTGGGCACATCATCATCTATCACCTCCATCTTCTTCCCTGTGAAGTTGGGGTTCTCATAGAGGATGATCTTATGCTCCTGGCTGTCCTGTGGACAGGGAGTGGGGGAAAGCGAGTGTGGGTGAGAGCGCCCAGGGTGCCCTGGAGTTGGGACCAGCAGGCTCCACCTGCAGCCCTCTGGCCCAAGACCCCCACCACGTGAGTGTCTATGGCAACGGCATCCAACAGTGTTCGTTCATTAAGATCCTAGTGGGCTATTTTCACGTAACAGACATTCCAGATTCTACACTTCGGGGACTATTTGATTCTGAAATGGCATTTTCCCTCCCAACGCCTCAACTCCCCTTTTTAAAAATAAATGGCAGCCATGATACACACACACACACACACACACACAGGCTGATCGTGCCTCTAGTGGACACTTGAAATATTTTGGCTTTCCTTCATCTCCACATATCTTCCCATCCTCCTGTTCCTGCGACATTTTTCTTAGTCATCTCCTTTCATCCTTTAAACTACTTTTATGCTGTTTGGTGGATCAAAAAACTGAGGCTTAGAGAGGTAAAGTGACTTGGCCAAGGTCACACAGCCGGGAGTGCCAGAGCCAGCAGAGGAACCCAGGTCTGTGGAATGCCAAATCCAATGTTCTCCGATTTTCCATCTAGTTCTGGAGAGAACTGGACTGGGCTGGGGAGGTTTGGGAGTATAACTGAGCATCGCTGGGCCCTCTGCCCTCCAGAAGTGTTCACACACTAGTAGTCAGGACCAGAGCAGCTCTGAAAGGTTACACTGGCACGAGTTGGGAGCAAGAGCTAAACTGCCTTCTCCTCCACCCCAAAACCCAGAATTTCTTTGAATATTTATGGTGGCAATCATTTATGGAACGATTGCTTTGTGACAGAAATCACACAGCCCTGGACAGCACCATCCACATAGACTAGAATGTGAACAGCAACCCCTGGAGCATCTTGAACGAAGCCCCTGAAGTCATACGATGTGGCGATTCTCAGGCTAAGCCTGCTGGTATCTCAGGACAGTAGATACTAATATCCCCATCTTACAGGTGAGGAAACTGAGGCTCAGGGAAGTGAAGTGACTTATGCGAGGTCACACAGCAGGGAAGTCTCCCGCCAGTCAGCAGGGGCACGACGCCAGAGGTAAAGGCTCCTTCCTGGTCCCCAGACCGCTAGCTCCAAGGGGGCAAAGAGAGGAAGAAAGTGAGGGTCGGGGGCTTACCACTTTGATGGGCCTCAGGGAGCTGAGGGAGTCTGTCCTCCGACTGCTGGTCCACGAGTCCCAGCGGGGGTACTCACCCTTCTCAAACACAAACTGTTCCCCTTTGCAGTTGGCTTGCTCATAGCCCACCCAGCTGCAGTGGAGACAAAGAGAGAGAGAGGGCAGGTCAGGCTCACTCCCACGCTTCCAGGTGGGACCCTGGCTCCTCGTTTGGGTCCCAGAGCTCACAGTTGCCCAGCTCATCAAAATGAGTAGCAGCCTCATTTAAATCCAAGCACGGCAAATCCTAGAGCCGTTATCACCTCAGTTATCCAGAACCCAGCTCGGTGCTGGCTTCAGTCATCTGGAACATAACCAAGAAATAAGGAGGAAGCCTAAAAGATGGCCTAGCAACAAACAAAGATGTATAGAACCCCTGTCCCAAGGCCAACGGTATGCTGGTAAATTAACAGCCAGCTCTGAAAAACAAAACAAATCCTGTTTTGTAGTGCTTGCTAATTTCCATGGTGTAAATACTCCCACCGTGGCCAGTGTCAAGCTCTCAGTGTGACATCAGTGAACATGGAGTTGGGCAGAAATGTGCCCAATCAGCTTTTACCACCGAGAACGGACTGCAGAACATCCCTTTATCTAAAGCTCACGTACCTTGCTCATACCAACCCCTTCTCTCTGGGTCTCTTTCCTCTTTGGCTCTTGATGGTGGTCTCTGGACTCCTATGCTACACAAAACTCTAAGAGTCTTAGATCCACAGTAGAAGAGAAAATCCTTAGAGGGAAGGATTCCCTGCCAGTGGGGCATGGCTAATAGAGGAAAGGGCACAATAAGAAAAAGGTGGCACCGACTTCATGATGCCTGGCATTCTGGGGCGTTCATTGCAGAGGCAGACAGTTCAGCCTGGCACAGTGGCAACTGTTTGGAACAGTAATCTAAGTCCTGAACGGAAGGGGAGACGGTGTTTCTTGCTGCTTTTAGAGGAGGATGCCCTCTTGATCTGGCAATTCAGCTTTAGGCAACGTGTCCTTAGAAACAGTTGTCAAAGAGCTCACAGATGCATGGGTAACGGTGTTCATCACGGTGTTGTTTATAATATCAAATAATCAAAACAACTTACACATCCAATGGGCACAGCCTGGTTGAGTAAATTATGTCGTATCCCGTAATGGAATGTTACAAAGGCATGAAAAACAATGAAGTCGGACACGGGTTCTCAAACTTAACTGGGCAGAAATATCACAAGGTGGTGCGTTTGTGAAATGCAGATTCCTGGGCTCCGGGTCCAAGAGTTTGATTCAGTGAGGCAGGGCTGGGACCCAAGAATCTGCACTTCAAAGCCTCCCCACCTTCTGTGATCCTGATACAGATTTACCTCCAAAAAACTCTTTGAAAAGCATTGATACAAAATGCTACTTAATGACATGGAGAGAATTTGAGATAAAAGTTTTCAAAATGAGTTATAAAACAGTATGCAAAGCATGATCTGACTTTTGATTAAGTGTATATCTAATATATAGTTGATGAAATATATACAGAGAAAAATATAAGTTTATATGAAAATCTTAATGGTTACTCTGAGTGGTAAGAGTCAAGTCGTATGGCTTTTTTGCACTAAGCCATCACTCCTTAATTTTAAACAATAAACAAAACTTAATAAAAATATCAAAGTTATATTTTTTAAAAGAAAGCAGAGGAGCAATGTAAGGTCTATTTGAGAAATTCTTCCATCCAAATACTAAAAAAAAAAAAGACAACTGAAAAATCAGACGTGGTGCTTCAGTTGTCAAAACTTCAGCCATCCAGGAAGGCACGCTCTCAGGCCCGCTGATGCTCTGAGCGCATCAGCTAAGTGGGGCCGGGCAGCGCCATCCTTTGGCGATGTTCTCCACACCAGCAGACTCTGATGCAATTAGGGTCACATCACACACTGCAGAATTCCCGGTGAACCTTGAGGGGTGGTGCGGGTCATCCAGGACCCACACTAGACTCACTGACCTGTTGGTTGGGGGTCACTGGGGGCCACCCCTGATTCCGGAGGCTCTTGGAGAGAAGGAACAGTCAGGGAACCACAAGGAGAGGCCCCTGCAGGCTGTGCTCAACTATGTCACCTGAGCACGGCAGAGTCAGACCTGACCAGTCACCTCCCCCTCTCTGTTGGGCCAGGGGTCCCAAGCCTGCTGGCCCCCAAATGTGTCAGCATATCTGCGAAAACCAAGTATCCCCAGGACCTGGGAAGGCAGCGGTGGTTGCAGAGCTGGGACATCCAGCTTTAAACCTCCCAGGAGAGAGAGGACACTCCCAGAGCCAGAGACTGGCAGCTCTAAAAAGGTCCACGGGAGTCACTGTGTCTGTCTCCCTGCCTCCTACAGAGGAGAAAACCGAGGCTCAGAGACAGAAGTTCCCGGTCCAACGTCACACAGCACAGAAGTGGTGGCACCAGGATTTGAAACCCAGCTCTATCTGGCCTCAAACCACAAGCTCTCTCCACAGGCTGCCAAGACCCCAAATCCCGGTCCCCTAACTGCGCAGACTAGGAGCTCAGTGAGAGCGGACCCCTCCAGCTCACTCCACAGCCCGATTGCCTCACCCTGGCAACCCCTGACCAAGTGAGGCCCCCCAGCTACTTACGGTCCAGCCTGCACCAGGACAGAGCCTGCCTTCTCCACGCCGGTCTCCTTCAGGTTGGGGCAGGGCCCATTGAGCTCATGGGAGTGGCCCTGGAAGTTTTCCTGCTCAAAGATGATGATCTGCAACAGGAGGAGAGAGTCAGACCCCTGTCATGATGGGGAGGTGGGAGAACAGGGCAGTGGGGGTGAGTGGGTGTAGGGAGGGGACTCAGAGAGCTTTGAAGGATGCTGAAGGGTTCCACACTTGGGAATCACAAACCAAATACAAAGTCTGACAGTCTTGGCTCCAGTTACCAGCTGCGAGACCTTGAGCCAGTCAGTATTACACCTGTCTGGGCCTCGGTTTCCCCATCTGTAAAATGGGAAATAAAGACAGAACCTACATCATGGCGTCGTTGGAAGGATTCAGAGGAGCGTAATGGTTAGCACACCATGTTTGCTCCGGGTGTGGGAGGCATAATTATATTAAGGGACATGCTAAGGATCCCAAGTGGGTAAGTGGCAGAGCTGAAATTACAGTCCAGGCTCGTCTGATGCTGTTTCCTGTAGAGCAGCATTTTGGTACCACTGGTCTGTGGACCAGGGTAGGAGTAGTAAGATGCTAGACCACGCTGCTTAAGCTTCTCCTGCCCCCATATGAGCTGGACCAGCGCTGCCATATCCACCCTTCACCCCCATTTCACCCATAAGACTACACATACCTGTGCCCTTTTCTTAAGCCCCCACAGGTTTTGCAGGCTTTCCTCCCCCCCTCTGGATACTTCTTAAGAGGACTTCACTCCCCTTGCCTCACCTGCCTCTCAGCAGCCCAGGGAAGGGCTGGCAGGACCCCCATCAGGAAAAGTAAAGATCAGCAAAATGAGGCCGCGTGCTAAGAGGTGGGGGAGGGGGGCAGCTGCCTCCCTTCAGGATTCCAGCCAGAACTTGGGGGAAGACGTTTTTCCAGCCACACTCCCCCCAGGGGACTGCCTCTGGATGAGGAGGGGCGGGGCTTAGGGAAGTGGGCCTCCAGGAGGGGCAGCTGCACAATCCGTGTGGTCAGCACTGGCTGCGTCAACACGCCCGTGTCTCCCAGGCCGGGGATTAGCCAGACAAAGCCAGGGGAGGGAGGCCCAGCAAGGTTCAGAGTCAAATTCCATGGGCTCAGTTCAGCCTTTATGATCACCGACAAGACCACAGATGGGTCAGGAGAACTGGGCGCCTATGTCGCCTCTGTTGCGTCCAGCTGGGCAACGTGAGGAATGCGGAATCACGCCTACTCTGCAGGCTTATTGAGAAGAATCAAGAACCTGGGAGTCAGGGGCCAGTGGATTATGACACTGGCCTGGGAGACAAGGGCTTGCAGGGGCGAGGAGGGCAAGGCAGGTCAGCCTCCCCATGCATTTGAAAGGCCTCAGAGCCCAGGAGCTCGGTACTATTATTGTTGTTGTATGTATCAGCAAATGGACGCTAAAAATTTACATATTATCTAATCCTTTCAACCTGCACTGTCCGATTCAGCAACTGCTAGATGTCTACTGAACATGTGCAACTAATCTGAATTAAAATGTGCTATGGGTATCAAATACACGTCAGATGGTGAAGATACAGCATGAAAAAAAGAATGTAAAATAGTTCTCTAATAATTTTTCTACTGACTGTACATTAGGATATATTGGGCTTAATACAATATATGAAAATTAATTTCCCGTTTCTTTTTACTTTGTTAACATGGCTACTGGGAAGCGTCAAAGTCCATAAGTGGCTCCTATTTGAAATCGACTGGACAGCGCTGCTCCGAGCCATATCACACTTGGCTTCTTGCTGCTCAAACCCATCTCACTCCAACCCCTGGGCCTTTGCACTCACTGTGCCCTTTGCCAAGAATGCTCTCCCCTACCCCCCACTCCCCAATTTTCACTACTTCCTCACTTGACTGGGGGCTCTGCTCAACGTCACCTCCTCAGAGAAGCCCTCCCTGACCACCTTAGCTAACACGTTCCTCGTCCATCCTGACCCTAAAGAACCCACTCTTGTGTTTCTTCCCAACGCTTTTCACTCCTTGAAGTTATACATTTATTAGTTCATTTATTGTCTTTCTTCTAGAAAGTAAGCCTCTTAAGGGACAGAATTGGGGTGAGCTAGGGTGGGGGCCCAAATCAGACAAAAAGGCAGTTCCAGGATGGAATCTATGCCTGGGGCCTCTGGGGCAGAGGGAAACAGGAGGGCAGCCTGGTGGACTGTTGCTGGTAGAAGTTTGAGGGCAGATTCAGTGTGACAGGACCCTGACATTGGGATAAGATCCCACCCACCTTACGAGGGAAAAACAAAGAAGGCTGGCATTAGGTGGACAAGCATTAGGCTGAGCCTGTTTTCTTTGCCTCTTCACAATTACCTTATGCCATGAGTCCAACGCTCTCCACGTTTTGAAGGAGGGACCTGAGGCTCAGAGAGGTCAAGTGACTGGCCAAGGTCACACAGCAGGTGTGGAGTCAGGAATCCCACCCCACCTCCCATTCACAAGCCCCCTCTCAGACTGGACTGAGGGTCTGCCTCGGCTTTGGGGAGCCACCCTGGGCAATGGGGTAAAGGGTAAGGCAGAGAAAATTAAGTCTCCAAAGCCAGAAGGATGCTAGTCGTGGGCTGGGGAGGGGCCTTCTGAATCAACACCCCCTCCAGTGTGCAAGCTGGGGAGACTGTGGCCCAGAGAGGGGGAGCCCCAGAAAGGAAGACACCAACCCCACTTTACAGGAGGGAAACCGAGTCTGGGAGAGGCACCGCGCTTGCCACCCCTTCCTCCCACGTGGTACGCACCTTGGGGTTGAGGGGCTGAGGTTTGCCCGCTTGGGTCTGGTGGTCTGAGGCCATGGTGGGCTGTCCGGTGCAGGAATGACCTGGAAGGCAAGGCAAGGGGGAAGCAGCAGTGAGGACCTCTCTCTGGACCCTCGGTTCCCTCAATGGGGGGTACAGGGGTGGTGGTGGCGGCGTGTCCCGGGGCCACATCACTCCAGCCCCACGTCCTGTTTTTTGTCTCCCTGATTTCAGGTTGTCCTAGGGCAGTGGGGACGGCCAGCGGCTGCCTGAACGTCCATCCTGAGCTTCGCTTCTTTGTGTCCAGGCCGGCTCCGAAGGGGGACAGAGAAATGAGGTCTACTAAAAAATAAAGTGAGAAACTGGAGTGTGAGTGGGGACCTACTTGGCCCCAGATAATTGATGCTACTATGCATAAATGTCTTACGCATCGGTTGATATTATGCAGAAATTTCTTGATTCAAAGAAAGTAACGTGGGCAGACAAACCCCACGCACTGGCTGTGCTTGTCCGGGTTGTAGCTCCCAATCTGCCATCTCACAAAAGTCCCCTGGGCCCCCGCCCCTCGCCCCCAACTTCCTCCTTGACTCCTGCCCCCACCGCCCATCCAGTACCCAGAATGCTCCTTTCCACCACTGGCCTTATCCTCCCCTCCACCACCCAAATAGTACACAAGTCTGTCATGGAACTCCTGCCACGAGAAAGCAACGACGTGAGTATTATGGAAGTTCAGGCACGGTGATCAGCAGCAGGGAGGACGTCTTAGCAGCCAAGAACATCAGAAAATTCTGGAAGAGTGTCAGTTTCTTCTCCCGTCCCACAGGATGGGCTGAGAACACAGCCTGTGTTTTCCCAGTGTAGAGGGGAAACCTGTCTCCTTCTCCAGAGATAAGATCCGGCTTCCAAAAGCTCCTTCCACATCAGAGGCCAGGCCAGGATGTTCCCCAAAAAGAGGACATTCAACTAAGCAGCTTGGGAGCCAAACCTGCCCTTCTCTCCTAAGAAACCAGCCCTCCGGGTCTGTCACTGTGCCCAAGATCCCACATTACAGCCCCAGGAGCGTCCTCAGGCTAAAGACAGCTCAGGTGGTTCAACTCAGGTGCTTCCTCCGCTGCTTACCAGCATCAAGGCCCTGGGAAGGTCATCCCCTCCGTGCCTCGATTTCCTGTTCTGTAAAATGGGGACAGGATGATGCCTGGTCATAGCTATGAACAGGCTGTGATGATCCAATCATATAACACAGAAAAGCTCAAGCACTAGGCAGCCGTCCCGGAACCCACTCAGTGCTCAGTACACGGCAGCAATTATGGCATTATTAGGGTCCTTTCCACCCAGTTTTAGTGCCTTTGGAGTCACCTGTTGCTGGGAGCTCCCCGAGAGGGGGACTGCTTCCTAGCTGTCCCAAGGCGGGACACAGAGCCGGTGCCCGGGAGTGTTTGTGGATATGGAGAGAGTTGACTCACCGCCCTAGAGACAAAGCTGAACCTTCCGTGGTTTTACTCCTTCCACTCGCAAACCCTCAGTTATATTCTCCTCCACTGGCAAAACGAGGATGCTGATGGACTGTTTAATACTAATAAAGAGCATCACCAAAATACACACTGTGCCAGGCACTGTGCTAGACCACTCACCTATGTATCTCTGAGCCCCACAGCAAAGGAGGTTTTATGGCCCCCTCCCCATTTAACAGAAAAGAAAACCGAGGCTCTCAGCACCTTGAGGTCTTTGCCCCAAGTCACCTTGTCAGAAAGTGATAGCCTCTGGATTTGAACCCAGGTCTCCCACACTTTCCATCAGGGAGGAGGATGAGAGAAAAAGGCGAGACAAGCAAGAGAGGCATTCTTACCAGTGACACCAGCCCAAGAGCGCCCGTGGAGCCGGCCGGCGGGAGGTGGCCTTTATACCTTCCCCAGCAGTGCCGGTGCCAAGGCGGGTGACCGCTGCGTCCCTGCGGAAAGCGGGGCGAGAATGCTGGATTAAGCCCGCACCAAAGCCCAGGTCAGCAAATGCCCACAGACATTGTGTCTCTGCACAATAATGTCATCAGCTTTCAGATTCGGCCGCGCCAGGGTGGTCAGGCGGTTGAGCAAGGAGCTGCCCGCTTTGCATGCATCAGCCGTCCAGCTGCCAGGACCAGGGGCATGCTGGGTTCACTAATGTGGTCAGTTGAGCCCTGGGGGAGGCAGACGGAGGCAAATCCCAGTGGCCCTGGTGAAAAAAAAACAAGGACAGGAAGGTGGTTTGGCAGGTTCCAGCATCCATCCATCCATGCGTTCAACAAGTATTGATCAGGCATGCACTTGGTGCCAAGCGCTGCTCTAGGGGCTAGTGTCAGGGAGCGGACCTACCCCAGCCTGGACCAGCCAGGAAGGCTCCTGGGAAGAGTCGAAGTCCTCAGGGATGAGGAGAAATTTGCCTGGGAAGCCGGGTTGGGAGGAGGCTTCCAAAGAGAAGGGGACCAGGTACAAGGCACTGTTGCGGTACTTCAAGAAGACCTGCAAACAGGTTAACGCAGCTACAGAGGGGGCTGTGATGGGGCAGGGCCTGGGCTGGGCGGCCAAGGTGGGAAGAGGCCTGACCTTGCAGGGCTGAGGAGAGGGGTCTTCATCCCGAAGGCCCCCAACTGTCCCAGCACTCACTGTTCCTCAGTGGGGTGCCCTTAGGATCCTTGGGTCCCGTGGTGTGGAGAAACTCTCACATCCCTCCTGCCGGCCTCATCGCTGCCTCGTGGGCATTTGGCCTTAACTGGCCTCCCTCCAGTTTGCACGTCCTCCTTGTCGACAGTCTGTGTCCTGACTGAATCCAAGGTCAGGCAAGAGAGAGGGGACAGCACGGGGGTTTGGAAACTGGGTTTGAGTGAGGGGACTTGGTCGCCCCCACCTTCCATGCCCGCAACACACACACACACACACACACACACACACACACACACACACACACACACACACACACACACACACACACACACACACACACACACACACACACACACACACACACACACACACACACCAGCCGTCAGTAGCACTTCTCACCACTTGACATCATGTTACTCATTTATCTGCTAAGCATCACGAGGGAAGGGCCATTGTCTGCCTGGTTTACCATCTGTTGGGCTGCACCTGCAGGCCTGTGAGCCTTGTAGTTTCCCAGCCTTGAGACCAAAGAAAGAGCCCAGAGACAGCGACAGAGAAATCAGTGGTTTACTGGATGGAGAATATTGGACATAAACGGTTCTGGAGCGACAGCTCACCACGTGCAGCCAACGGCAGGCAGGACATGGCATCTTCTCCAGCTACTCAGGGGAGAAGGAGGCTGCCCTTTATAGGGGGAAACTGACGTCAGGTGGGCTCATCAATAACCAGGGACTAATGAAGCCCTACAATGAAGAGGGTTGGGTGGTCATGTGAGTGAAGCAGGGGCTGGCCGAGCAGGGGATGGACACAGAGCAAGAGAACAGCCATCTTGAGGGGCCTGAGCCACATGCCACCCCTACAGACCCCACACGACCCTTGCAATCCCGGTCCACCCCACTTCCCCGATATCCCTGGGGTCAGGCCGGGGTGCGCCGCAACCAAACACCACAAGTGCAATCTAGACACCAGCAGCTAAGGAGCATCACGAGTAAGCCAGGTGCTTATCGGGTCAATTTTTCATGAAAGTCCAGCGGAGGACCACCACGGCAATCAGCAGTCAGACTCACCTCGCAGTGAGGCCACCACCGTCGCCCAGTCTGAGAACAGATTCCCTCCACGCAGACTAGGGTCGAAGCGGAAGATGTTCAACAGGCACAAGACAGGGCATATCATGACCGTCAAGCAAAGTACGAACAGTAACAGCCCTGACACAGCGCCACCCTGCCTGTGGCTTCTGTCCTGCCTGCAGGACCGCACCGCCCATCCGCCCGCGGTCCCCACAGCCGGCGCTGCATACTGAAGAGGTGGTTAAACAACAGGCCACAGGGGTAATACGATGGTGCCTTTCTCCAGCAGGGGCCCAGGGTAATTACCTTAGCGGCCTTAGGTGGGGCCGGGGAGAAGACAGGGGAAACCCGTAAGCCCCTCTCTAGTCCTAGTCTCCACCAAGCGGCGAGCACAAACCACCGGGACTTACCTGCCAGTCCCAGGCCACTTTATAACTGTTCCCCGGGGGCAGACCCTGCGCCAAGGCCAAGAGTGAGTTGTCGTCCTGACAGGCGGTTGGCAACGGTCCTTTGGTCCCTCGGTATCAACTGCTGAGCTAGTGTCGACCAGTTGCCTCTAGGTGAACACGGCGTAGGCGCTGAGACGATGCCGCTGGGACGCTCAGGGACATTTCGCGGGGCTCCAGTCGGCCTCCTGGTGCGCGTGCCGAGAGCAAGCTCCCCTCTGGCTCGTTCAAGCGGTCCCTTCCTGGCCCAGCAGCGGTGGGCTAGCCAGGCAGGTGGAAGATCGAGCGTATGGCACTGTATCAGCCCGTCCCTGGACTGCATGGGCCTTGGTGGCTGTCCATGTCCGCGGGGTCCTGTAGGCCACGCACAGCTGCTCTAGACCCTGAAGAGTGGTTGTGATGCTGGATGACCGGGCCAGCTCCCACCTGTGGAAACGCGCTGTAGACGGCGTGCAGCTGTGGTCCCATCCCCCCATATCGTTGCTCGGCCCCCTCCCGTAGCTGGGACCAGAAACCCAAGGGTTCTCTTATTATTTTACCACTGCCACAGACCCTAACCAAACCCCTCTGGGTAACTGGCCACGTCCGATTCACAGGCTGTCCCTGAGTTAATATCCCTAAAGCCTGTGTCTGTAAGTGCGTAGGGGCGCTGTTTCGGGGGTAGGCTGGTCTTACCCGTCCAGATGACACCCACGTATCTGACGGATAATCCAGGTCCTTGTGTTTCCTCCGTATTCACCAGCCATCCCCGTGCAGCCAGATGAACCCCGAGGGTGGAGCTGCTACTGCTCAACTGGAAAGAGCCTCTGAGTTGAACAGGGCATCCTCAATGTACGGACGAGAAAGGCAGCTCTGGTGGGGGCCAGCGCCACAGGGCCCCGCGTGCTAGTGGACGGCCACCTCGGGATCACCCCCCGCAACTTTCCGTGCCCCGTCCTGACTTCCCGACAGCTCGGCGCCCACGGGAGTTACCTCGGCCTCCAGGTTGGCCGGCCAACCGTTGGGCCGCACCCGCGGGCCTGTGAGCCTTGTGACTGCCCGGCCTTGAGCCTGATGCATCAACGGTCACTGGACAGGGGACCTTACACGTCCGAAGCAAAGGGTCCTGGGGCGACACCCCGCCAAAGCAAAGAGTCCTGGGGCGACACCGCGCCATGCGCAGCAACTGTCGAGCAGAACATGGCGGCGCTTTTCACCTCTGCGTGGGTGGGGAGGGAGGCTGCCATTTATACCGGGAACCGCCGTCACGTGGGCTCATCAGTTACCAGGGAAACCAGCAGCTTGGGCACGCCCCTCACGGCCCTCAGGTTAATGAGCATCACGAGGGCAGGTGTTTCCCTTTAATAAAGTAGCAGGTGGAGCCGCTCTGGGCTAAGGATTAGGACAATCACTAGCTGGGGGCTGGGGGGGCAGGTATCGTCACGTGAGCAGGTGCAGGTGAAGCAGGGGCTGGTCGAGCAGGGGACGTACAGAGGGCAAGAGAACAGCCACGTTGAGTGGCCTGACCATACACCATCATATCCCCAAAGCCCAGTGGCCTGACACATCGTAGAGACTGCCGTAACCAAGGGCCCAAAACTAGTGGCTTGAAGCAACAGAATTTGGGGATGAAATGGTACAGCCTCTATGGGAAATAGTATGGCGGTTCCTGAAAAAATTAAGCATAGAATTCCCACAGGATCCAGCAATTCTACTTCTGGGAATATACCAGGGACTCCAGCAGGTATTTGTACACCTATGTTCACAGCAGCATTACTCACAATGGCCAAAAAGTGGAAACAGCCCAAATGTTCACTGACAGATGAATGGATCAACAAAATGTGTTCTATCCTTACAATGGAATATCATTCGGCCTTAAAAGGGAAGGAAATTCTGACACAGGATACAACCTCAATGAAACTTGAAGACATTATGCTAAGTGACAGACGCCAGACACAAGAGGACAAATACTGTATGATTCCACTTATATGAGATTCTTAGTGCAGTTAAATTTAGAGACAGAAAGTAGAATAGTGGTTGCCGGGGTCTGGAGGGAGGGGGGACAGGGGAATTATGGTTTAATGAGTACAGAGTTTCAGTTTGGCCAGATGAAAAACACTTCTGGACATGGATGGTGGTGATGATTACACAAGAATGTAAATGTATTTAATGCCACTAAACTATATACTTAAAAGTGGTGGAAATGGTAAATTTTATGTTATGAGTATTTTACCACAATAAACATAATGTCACAAAAAGACTTCGAGAAATGTATTGTCTCATATAGTTCTGGAAGCTAAAAGTCTGAAATCACCTTCTTTTTTTAAGATTTTTTTTTATTGCAGTATAGGTGATTTACTATGTTGTGTTAATTTCTGCTTTACAGCAAAGTGATTCAGTCATGCATATATACATTCTTTTTTTAAATATTCTTTTCCATTATGGTTTATCATAGGATACTGAATATAGTTCTCTGTGCTATACAGTAGGACCTTGTTGTTTATCCATTCTCTGTATAATAGTTTGCATCTGCGAATCCCAAACTCTCAATCCTTCCCTCCCCCATCCTCCCCACCCTTGGCATCTACAAGTCTGTTCTCTATGTCCGTGAGTCTTTCTATTTCACAGGTAAGCTCATTTGTGTCCTATTTTAGATTCCACATATAAGTGATATATGGTATTTGTCTTTCTCTTTCTGACTTCACTTGGTATGATAATCTCTAATTGCATCCATGTTGCTGCACATGGCATTGTTTCAGGGTTTTTTATGGCTGAGTAATATTCCATTGCATATATGTACCACATCTTCTTTATCCATTCATCTGTCAATGGACATTTAGGTTGCTTCCATGCCTTGGCTATTGTGAATAGTGCTGCTATGAACATAGGGGTGCATGTATCTTTTTGGATTAGAGGTTTTTTTTTAACATCTTTTTTGGAGTATAATTGCTTTACAATGGTGTGTTAGTTTCTGCTTTACAACAAAGTGAATCAGTTATACATATACATATGTTCCCATATCTCTTCCCTCTTGCATCTCCCTCCCTCCCACCCTCCCTATCCCACCCCTCTAGGTGGTCACAAAGCTCCGAGCTGATAGAGTTTTGTTCGGATATATGCCCAGGAATGGGATTGATGAGTCATATGGTAACTCTATTTTTAGTTGAAATCACCTTATTGATGTTACAAAGAGTACAGGCCTTGGTGTCCCCAAACACAGTTTGATCCTTAGATACAAAGGAGCCAGAGCTACAAGGAGCCTCGGAGGCCACCAAGCAGAGAACTCGTCCCCTCTTTCAGCATGACACTCCTTTCTCATGACAATTATTGTGTGACAGCCCTTTCCTGAAATAAAATTGAAACTATAACTCACCTATGTACATACTTTCAGAATAAATTCATAATAAAATGGCCTAACTATTATATATAAGAATAAATAAAATAAAATGTGTAATAATATGTATTTCAATAGATAAAGGTTTGAACGCAGTTATACCAGAATGATGTAAACAAGGAGTTAGGTATTAGTGCTTCTTATAGTGGACAAGTTTGGATAAGAAGTTAATATTGAACTGAATGTGTGTTTGACGTTTTCATATGCCCATGAAGAATCTTCTTGAACATAATACAGCCAGACATGCGGATTGGCCCAGAGATGATTTATTGGTGATGCAAACACTCCAGGCAACATTGCCTCAGGTGCCATGATTCTTTCCAAAATGGGGAGGAAAGCTTGGTCAAGTTCCCACCCGAGGGTAGGGAGCTGGGGTATTTATACACTCATTCCTGTTAGCTATTGGATGAGGGCTGCTCCTAGTAGGTGTTAATTCCCCAGAACACCAGCTGCCCCGTGGCACACAAGCATGCAGATGCTGGCAGCTGGAAGTGGCCCTCACACACCACCGTTTCAGGTTCTAAGGGGTATGGGAAAACACATAGCATCTGCTACCATCCAGGGGCAGATAAAAGACATCCAGGGTGAAGGCTGGGGAGAGGGGGCAGCTGGCAGCAGGAAGTGGCAGGAGGCCCCCAGGAGAAGCGGGTGGGGGGGGATGCATTTGCTGAGGCTCGATGATGGTGGACCCCTAGGAGGATGCCCACAGAGTCCACCGCCCGGCTCCCAGGAGTCCTTGGGCTGCAGTCCTGTCTCCATGAGCCCTGCTCACCCCCGGGTCCCATTCTCCTCGTGAAGCCTTGTCACAGCTTGGACTCCCCAAGCCTGGCCATGGAGCCTAGGTTCCTTAATTTCTTGCTTGCGCTGGCAGCCTTAGGATGACCCCCGCCCCATTACTGAGTAACTGGCAAGTCTCTCTGCTTCATACAACCACAGAGCCTATATCTAGGGTCAGCATTTCCAATGATGAGGAGGAGGAGGGTGAATATTTCTAGAGCCCACACATTGTTTATCTGTTGTTCTCATCCCTTTCTGCCAATTAATCTTACGCTAATACTCAAAACAACCTAGATAGATAGTGTTATTAACTTCATGTTACAGACGAGGTGACGGAGGCACAGAGAGGTTAAGTGACTTGCCCAAAGGCACACAGTAAGTGGTGGAGCCTAGAAAGAAACCTGGGTGATGTGGATCAAAAGCCCATCTCAGAGGGAGATGCAAGAGGGAAGAGATATGGGGATATATGTATATGAATAGCTGATTCACTTTGTTATACAGCAGAAACTAACACACCACTGTAAAGCAATTACACTCCAATAAAGATGTTAAAAATAAAAAAAGCCTATCTGAGGTGTACTGCCTCTAACCATTAGTCTACGGAGCCTCTCCATTAAGTAAAGTGACTTCCTGGCCCTGAACCTTGACCTTTTGTCACTGAGGGATGCCTTTGCTTCACTGTTCCTCTCAGGCTCTGCCCCTGTGTTAGATGGAATTTAAGTCTAGGTTGGAGTTAAGAGCGGCCTTTTGGGGTTATGCAGGCCTGGGGTCAAGTCCCAGGCTGTGTGATCTTCAGAGTCGGCTGCCCCTCTCTGTGCTTCCGAGGCCTTTAGTGGGGTTGAACGGGATAATGCATGGGAATACTTGCAGAGAGCAAGCTCTCCTTGGCACACATGGTTATTATGGGTTTCAGGCTTTGGACAGGGTCTGTCCTGAATATGGGGGTCCAGCTGAACCCCGCCTCTAGAGTTAACCCAGCTGCAGTACCTGGGACCAAGTCTGGCCCGAGGGAGGGAGGGGAGGGGGCACTGTCCCCAGTACTGCGTTGGCCTCCTTGCCAACGGGTGGGATGGGGGCTCAGCCCTTGAGCCGAGGCTGCAGAAGATCTCTGGGCAGGGCGACAGTCCCCGATGCGTGGAAGAGAGCGGGACAGGGGCACCGTATCATCACGGCTCGCCCGGATCTCTGCAGGAGCCTCCCAACCGGCCTCCCTGCTTCCCCCTTGGTCCCGCCGTCTCTGCTCTGTGCCACAGCCAGAGCGCTCCTACTAAACCCAAAGACAGACCATGTCTCGCCTCCTTTAAACTCTCCGTGGCTCCCGCCCCCCGAGAAGAGTCAGAGCTTCCCAGAGTCTGTGGAGTCCTAAATGCCGACCGTACGCCCTCTCTGACCCCCTCCCCATCTCTTACTTAACCCTCCTTGCTGTGTCTCCATCACTCAGCCGCACTCCAGCCTATGACCTTCAAGCCTATCCTTCCTCCGCCTGGAGAGTTCTCATGGGTCATTCAGGCCTGAGCTCAAATGTCACCTCCTCAGAGTTCTCTGACCGCGAGCGACCCCATCGCTCTGCATCCTTGTATCCTGCTTCCTTGTCCTTAGCCCTTCCCACCTCCTGACATTATATTCAAACTTCACCTGTTCGTTTATGCTCTGTCTCTCTCCTAGAAGGTGAGCTCTGTGTGCGTGGGACTCTGCTTTGTTCACTGCTGTGAACTCAGGCCTTGAACAGGGCCTGGCATTTGTTGAATAAGTTAGTGAAAATAGAGACTGACAGGGAGATGGAGGGGGAATGATGGACGGGTGGATGGGAGAAAGGAAGGATGGATGGATTAATGGGTGGAAGGACTGATGCAAGGATGGATGGATGGGAGGGATGGGTGGGTAGATGGATGGAGGGATGGAGGGAGGGAGGGAGGAAGGGAGAGATGGAGGGAGGAAGGGAGGGTGGGAGGGAGGGAGGGAGAGAGGGAGGGAGGGATGGAGGGAGGGAGGGATGGATGGAGGGAGGGATGGATGGAGGGATGGAGGGAAGGATGGATGGAGGGAGGGAGGGAGGGAGGGAGGAAGGGAGGGTGGGAGGGAGGGAGGGAGAGAGGGAGGGAGGGAGGGAGGGAGGGATGGATGGAGGGAGGGATGGATGGAGGGATGGAGGGAAGGATGGATGGATGGAGGGAGGGAGGGAGGGAGGGAGGGAGGAAGGAAGGGTGGGAGGGAGGGAGGGAGAGAGGGAGGGAGGGAGGGAGGGAGGGATGGATGGAGGGAGGGAGGGAGGGATGGATGGGTTAATGGGAGGATAGGAGGAAGAATTGAAAGAATGGGTAGAAAGATGGGTGGGTAGAAGGAGGGATGGATAAATCAATGGACAGAAGAAAACACAGAAATATGGAAGGAAGGCTGGAAGGATGGATGGATGAACGGACTGACAGATGGAGACACAGGCAGACAGACACAAAATCAGGGCCGGATGCGCGTGTGGTTCTGCCCGATAAGGACCAGAGCTTCGAGAGGGAGCAGAGCTCACAGCCGTCCCTTGGGGCTCTCGGAACCCTCAAGGCCCAGCCTCCTTCCTCCTGCCCCTCCCCTGGGCTCCACCTGGGGCCCAGCCCCCTCAGAAAGGGACATGGAGCAACATGGCAGGTGGGGGACCGGCCCCAGGCTTTATTGAGCAGATTCTGGGGAAGGGCGGCCAGACAGGCCCTCACCCCGGCCCTGGAGCCGCCTCTTCTTGCCCTTGCTGCCCCCCAGGGCGGGCCTGGGCCACTGGGGCCTGGGCGCCCTTCAGCTGCTGAGGAAGCAGCCGCGCTTGTGCCACTTCTGGTCGCGGATGCGGCGCACGGACTGCAGCTGCGGCTGGCTGGCGTCCCACTCGTTCCAGTGGCGGTACTCGCCCCGCTCAAACACGTACTGGCGGCCGCGGTAGCCGGGGAACTCGTAGCCAACCCACCTGCGGGGAGACCAAGGTCGGGGTGACGAGGGCCAGTGTCCAATCTCTCGCCTCCAAGCGAGGCCGAGTCTTTTAAAACCAGCGTTTGCTCGTGCTCTCCACCTGCCTAAGTCCCTCCCTGGCTCCCCAGTGCCCTCGGGATGAACTCAAACTCCTAGTCCTGCCCACAAGATTCTCACGTAGCATCTCCAGCCGCATGTCTCATTCCTTCTTTATACCCCACACTCCAGCCTGTCTCATTCGATTCGCCCTGAACTTGCATGTCTCTGAGCCTTTACACATGCTGTTCCTCCTGCCTGGAATGCTTGTCCTTGCCTCAACCTTATTTCATCTCCTCTTTCATTAGTATCCTTTACATACCAATTCAGATATCTCCTCCTCCAGAAAGCCCTTCCTGACACCCCCAGGCTGAATCGAGTGCCTCCTCAGGACCCTGAGAGCCCCTGTACATCCCCCATCACAATTCTGATCACAACGAATTGTGCATACTATTTCCTTGTCTGTCTCCCCTATAAGACTGTGAAATTCTCGAGGGAGGAACTGTATAGTTCTTGTTGCCCCCATACCCTGACCATAGGTGATAACTTAGTAAAAAGTTGTTGAATACATTATTATCAGGTGGAGGTGGCACCTTTCAAGGCCCAACCCCAGATCACAAGCCTGCAAGTGAGATACAGTCACCTGGACAAAGGCATGGTGATCCTAAGATTGCATTCACAGAGATATCAAGCCCAGAAGGAGGGAGGTGATGAGTCTACTCTCCTATGTACTACTCAAGCCACACTTACATACAGGCTGGGTTCCCTGGTAAGAAGGACGGTGAAAAGGAAAAAAAAATATCTGAGTTCAAGGGCCTAGGGATGTTGAGAAAAGGAGTGAAGACTTTGACGGAGACAGGTAAGGGGGACAGATTTCACGTGGTTAAAAAAAAAAAAAAAAGAGAGGAAACTGTCTATAAGTCAAGGCTTCCTGGATATCCAATGGTGCAGGAATGCGAGCAATTGGAGATTCGCATCATGGGGGATTTTGAATGGGGCTTTGAGCAAGGTTGGTGTAGATGCACGAACTTGAGTGAAGGACCTCCAGACCTGAAGGAGCAGGAAACGTCAGCCGTGTAGGAAATTGTGAGCAAAGATTCTGTGTGGAGCCAGAGGCGTGCTAACTGGAGGACAGGGCAGGGGCAAGAGCGGGGTCAGGTCCCTTACGTCCCGTTGATGGCCCGGACGCTCGCCACACGGTCCTGGAAGCCGTGAGCCCAGAGGCTGGGCACGTCATCATCCACTATCTCCATCTTGCGGCCGCCGAAAGCCGGGTTCTCAAAGAGATGCAGCTTGTGATCTGGACCGTCCTGGGGGCAAGACCACGGGGTGAACCGGAGGCTCCCATGCCCAGAGCAGGGGGCAGGGAGGCTCCGGGAAAGAATTAAGGCAAATGACGCCCACCCCCAGAGCTGGTCTCCTTAGGAATTTTAGAGTCAGAGAGCCGTGAAACCAAGAGGGGCCTTTCAGGTCTGGTTCAAAGCTCTGTCATTTAGCAGATAGGGACACCGAGGCACAGAGAGGGTGGCAGGAGATCAGAATTATTCACGGAGAATGCCAGCCAAGCCCTCGGCTGAGCTGGCGAAAGGAGCTTGCCTCACGAGCTCCAGGCGTGTCCTGCTTCTAGGCGCTATACTCACAATTTGCAGAGGCCGGAGGGACAGGAGGCTGTCACCGCGGTGGCTGTTGGACCACGCGTCCCAGCGAGGGTAATCTCCCTTCTCCAGGACATACTGCTCCCCGCGGAAGGCCCTGCGCTCAAATGCCAGCCACCTGCGGGAGGAAAGAGGCCTGGGTCGCCTCTGCTGCCCTGGGGGAGGACCCAAGACTAGTGAGGGGGGTGCCCAAGAGCTGCTGACTTTTGACCCTGCACCTTCCGTCCAGCACTACTGCTGATCCCTGGTCCTGGTATTGAGGGAGCTGCTAGAACATACTGGGAGTTGAGACTCCGAGTCAGAAAACCATCCTGGGTAAGAGTATCGATCATCTATTTTATGCGCAGCCTCCGTGTAGGCTGCTCAGACACTTTTTATTTATTTAATTTAATTGTTTGTTTGTTTGTTTTGGCTGCATTGGGTCTTCGTTGCTGCACGCAGGCTTTTCTCTAGTTGCGGTGAGCAGGGGCTACTCTTCACTGCGGTGCGCAGGCTTCCCATTGCGGTGGCTTCTCTTGTTGCGGAGCAAGGGCTCTAGGAGCGCGGGCTCCATAGTTGTGGCTCGCAGGCCCTAGAGAGCAGGCTCGGTAGTTGTGGCGCACGGGCTTAGTTGCTCCGTGGCATGTGGGATCTTCCCGGACCAGAGATCAAACCCGTGTCCCCTGCATTGGCAGGCGGATTCTTAACCACTGCGCCACCAGGGAAGTCTCTCAGAAACGTTTTAAATGCAATGCCTGGCACACGGTAAGTATTCCAGAGACATCTCCTCCTTCTCCTCTTCTCCTCCTTCTCTTCCTCCTCCTCCTGCTCCTCCCCCGCCTCCTCTCATTTTTCTTCTTCTTACTATTATATTGTGAGTGCTATTGTGACTATTATTTGTCATTATTTATGTGCATCCTTCATTTTCACAAAAACTCTCTCTCAAGTATGTACCCTTATTATCCCATTTGACAGATGAGAAAATAGAGGCCAAGAGGGTGAAGCACCTTGCCCAGGATCACCCAAGTGGGTAGTACCAGAGCCTGGACTTTCCACCTGAAGAATTCAGGGTCCAGTTGGGACTCCTGCTTGCCATGCGGACGTGGAAAGGACACGTGACCACTTTGGCCTCAGTTTCTTCATCTGTCAAGAGGGATTCAGTGATATAAAGCACATTAGAATTTAGATATTATCATCATTATTAAAACTATTAAATCCCACTAGTAGGCACTGAGCTAGGGGCCGGGTGTCTTCCTCTGTTCTCTCTCCACAGCGCCCTGCAGCTGACCTCAGAGATGGAGAGTTAGAAAGATTCCAAGAAAATCACAGTTCAATGCTCTTATCTTACAGGTGGGAAAACTGAGGCCAGAGATGGGAAGGGAGTTGCCTAAGGCCCCACAGCAGATCTAGAGCTTGATCCTGGACCTCCCGACTTCCGGAGGGCTCAGGGCTGTGAGGAGGGGCTGGGGGTGCAGGTACTCACGGCCCCGACTCCACTTGGATGGAGCCCACCTTCTCCAGCAGGCTTTCTGTCAGGTTGGGGCACTCAGCCGAGAGCTCGCACCGCTTGCCCTGGAAGTTTTCCATTTCGTACACGATCACCTGGAAGGGCAGCTTCCTGAGCATCCCACCGGGGCAGGGTTCCCAGCCCCAGCCTGTGTCCTGCCAGGTCCTCTTTAGGGCCTTGGAGGGAGGTACTGCCATCCGCTCGTACAGGCCTGAAGCCAGCGCCGCCACAGGGCTGCCCTGCCCCCTGGTGGCCATGGAGGGGAACACCTCCAGGAACCCCCATTAATCCAGGGATTGCAATTCTGGTATCTGGCCGGAGGCAGTGCAAAATCAAGTAAAGCAAAATGACCAAAATAACCAGAGGAATAACTGTAGGGAAATGAAGCCGCTGTGGTTAGGAGGGACTGTGGGCCCCCTTCTAAGCTTTTCGAGAGAAGCCAGAAATCTGTAATTTCCTTAATGTGAAATTTCTCCATTTAAAAAGTCTTGTGCAGGACAAATAAAACTCCAGTTTGCAACAGTTGAACTTCACCTGTCCCTACACCCCAGAGAAAGTGGTTGCAAAGGCAGAGGAAGTTTTTGCCTCTTTCACCCGCCTAGAAGCACAAACTGTCTTTGTAGCAGGTCCCTGGGGAACATTGGCTCTGGTCCCTTTATACAAGGGTCAAGGGCGGCTCAGAAAGCCTCCTGGGCTGCACAGCAAGTTACGTGGAGGCATGGATTCAATAAGACAGCTGGCTCTTTTCTCCGGAGCACTGGCGTGGTCAGGGGAAAGCCAAATGTCAAAAGGAGCCAGGGAGGGCCGGCAGTGATACGCTCTTCTCCGGTGGGCGGCTGCCTCTGGGCAGCCCTCCCCACGGGGAAGCTGGGAGTCCACAGGGCAAAGGCTGATTCACCCACGACTCAAGCCCAGAGCCAGGCAGGCCTCTTTGCTGCTCTTCCCCTCCCGGTGTGCACCTTTCTGGTTAAAGCCCCCAGTTATCTCCTTAGTCAATCCATTCCTGGACCCCATCTCAAAGCCCCCGGGATAGCTTAGAAAGGACAGAGCCGGGACTTCCCTGGCGGTCCAGTGGTTAAGACTCCGCGCTTCCAATGCAGGGGGCGCGGGTTCGATCCCTGGTCAAGGAACTAAGATCCCACATGCCACGCAGCACGGCCAAAAACTAAAAAAAAAAAAAAAAAAAAAAAAAAAAAGACAGAGCCAACAAATCCCAGCTCTCAGATTCCTCCGTTAGCTGGCCATGGTAATGGCACATGCATTGAGCTCTCACACTGAGAAGTGTGGGTACCATCCCCATTTTAAAGATGGGGCTGTTGAGGCCCAGAGAGGACCGGGGATTGGACCAAGGTCAGGCAGGAGAGTCAGTGCCGTGTCTCCCGAAACCCGCATTGAGACTGGCAGGGTGCGCGTGACCAGTTCCATTTTGCAGACAAGGACACAGAAGAGGAAAGACGGGGCAGAGCCATGAAGTGAATTTATCGCAGGCCGGGGAGATGTCCTCGTGGTCCAAGCTGGCCGGAAGGGCTGTGGCTCCTTTCTGGAGAGAGGCTGCCCGGCCAGGAGGCTGACCCCGAGGACCAAGAGCAGCCCCGGGCCCAGAGCCCCCGGGACCCCGTCCCTGCCCGGTACCTTGTAGCCGCCCCCGAGGCCTCCGTGGCTCTTGCCGGCGGCAGCCTGCTCCGGCGCGCTGTGTTGCTCCGCCATCGCCCCAGGAACACCTGTGGCTTCCGTCAAAGGCAAAAGAGTCACCAGGTGCACCCGGGCAAAACCAGGTGTTGACGTGATTGGAGTCGAGGCTGAGCTACGGAACTTGACTGCCTCTGAGATGTGGTCATTGCTCACAACCTACCTGGGGTCATTCAGTCATTCAGCAAACACCCCCTTAGTATCTACCATGGACCACAGGGACCGGGACAGTCAGGGGGATCAGGATCCCCATTTTACAGAGCGCAATCCCGAGGCCCAGTCAGGTGGGGCTGGGACTGGGCTCCAAAGCGCGTGCCCTTCCCCCACGCCCGGAGCTCTGTGCGGACACAGCACCTCCAGACCCTGCTCAGAGGGTGGGCGTTGCCGGGGTTTCCTCTACAGGAATCTCTCCCGCCTCTGCACCCCAAAGCAGTATAGTCTTTTGTTCACTGACTCCTTCACTTGCCAGAGGTTCCGTGAGAACCCAGTTGGTGCCTGACCCTGTGCTGGGTGATGGAGAGGAAGAGACCACAGACTGGTGGGAGATGGACAGACAGACAGACATCTAGAGAAAGCATGATGCCGGACCAGGTCCTGGCACACCGGCTCCAGTCCAGTTTCTCTGCATTCACTTATTCATTTCATACGCATTTATGGAGCACTTACTTTGCTCCAGCCACTTAAAGAGACACAGACACAAACAGACAGACAGACGGCTCCCCTTCATCCCTAGGGACTGTGACACACACCACTGGGACTGCATCAGTCGCGTGGAAGGATTCTTTTGATTCTGCACACACAGACACACAGGACTGTTCTCCTGCTCATCAGCACGTGCACAGGTGCACACGCACACGCACACACACGCACACACACAAGCTCCCGTGGTCATTGTACACGGTCACTCCCCACCTGTTGCACAAACACAGCCCCTCTCTCTCTCTTGCACACACACATGCCCATTTCAGACGTCCACAGTGGCCCAGAAGGCACCTCAGCCACACCCCACGTTCCTGGAAGTAGATGAGCTGCGTGGCCCATATACTCAGGACACAGGCCCAGGGAGGCGTAGCCTGCGGGCTGTCTGTCTGCCTGTGTCCAGCCTCAGCAGGAAACAGGGCCTGGTCCAGCTCATGGGAGGTCCAGCTCACAGAGGATTCTCAGCAGATGTGGCAGCCCCCCAGTTTGCCCACTCCCCTTCCTCAGCGGTGCTCAGTCTTTGTGGGCCCCTGCCCTAAGCTCACAGCCGAGGGCTCGACCCTGCCCACGCCCTCAGACACCAGCTGGCTTGGTGGCTGTCCTGCGTCCTCCCTCTCGGCTCCAGCCCTCACGTGGATCCCTGGTTGGTGCAGGGGGCCAGCTGTGCATGCCCCCCGGAGACCACCAAGGTCTGGGCCTGTCTCTCTCTCTCCCCACATACCCAGAATGAACCTGTTGCAGTCGCCTTGAGAAGAACAGAGGGGCCGATGCCGTCTGCAGACTCAGTCCGCTTCTGCAGGGACCGTCCTATTTATGGGTGTTTTCTGACAGCCCAGCACATCCTGGCTTGCTGAGGCAGCGCCCTGTCCACCTGATTCTGTGCGGGCCACTTCACCCCAATAGCAGGCCCAGGGAGGCCCCCATGCCTCTGTGTCCTCATCCGTGGCCTCTGATGACTTCCTGGGGGCAGACGGACCGCATCAGCTTTGTGGGAAGCCCGGCAGCACCAGGCAGGGGGCATCGGGGTGTAAAGATCTCAGTGTCCTCAACTTCCTTCCTTTGGTTTCTCAGCTCCACCATCTTCCTATTGGGGTGCATGACATCCTTGGAATGGCTCCAGTTCTTAAAGTGAGGGGTCCCAGAATCTCTCAATTTTCCCACGTGCCATGTGGCCTGAATTTTAAGTCAGATCACCCTGAACATACCCTCTAAGTTGGGTGTAAATCCATCCAAACATTTCCACAAGATGTGGTAACAGACCCAACAAAGATTCATTTTCGTTACACAGAAGATTTGTTATACAAAGATTCATTTTCGTTATACATTTCGTTATCCATTGACGAATAACAGTGACCATTTGTTGAAGACCTACTATGTGCACGGCACCGGGCCAGCTCCATGAGCAGTATGTTCAATCCTCACGCAGCCCTCTTTAGGGGAGGAATTATGATCTCCACTTTATAGAGGGGGAAACAGTTCAGAGATGTGGAGTCACTCACCCAGGGTCACACAGCAGAGACGAGGAGAAGGGGTTGGCGTCCTCCAGGGCCCAGCTCTTAGGCTAAATAGAAATAAAGATGATCATGATAGTCTCTTTATTTATGACCCCCCCAAAAAAAGATCCATGCATTTTGTGTGTGTGCCTAACAAAGTATAATTTTGCCTGTGATAGCTACAAAATTTCCTGGCTTTTCAAAAGTTTGCCTTAAGCTACTTTGCTTTTATGAAAGGCCTACATTAGTACCTGTTTTTTTAATGGAAAGAAATCCAGAGAATTTTTGCTTTTACAAAAAAAAGGGTGAAAAGCAAAAATCACGTTGTGTTCATTTTATAACGAGTCATGACAGCGGCGAGGTGAGCCCCAAGCAGCGAGTGGTGCAACCAAGTGCCTTCCGTGGGAACCACGCTCCGTAGTATCTCAGCATCAGGCGGCCAGAGCTTTGAACTGTGTCTGAGAGCATCTGTGTTTTATCTCCATTTCCTCTGTGCATCTGTCAGCAAGATGTGTCCCCAGGTAATTGCTTCTTCAATTTATGCCATTGCAGCTTAGGAAAGGTTTCAGAGGAACGCTCTACTTTCGGATAGTGGAGGGGAACCTGTATTTAATGATTGCTGAATGAATAAAATAATGAGGGCAAAGGGGTAAATTGTTAGCCAGGAGGATTTTCTTTGGTTGTTGTTCGTTTTTAGCCGACATTCTCAAGTCAGCATAAAACCCAACCTCCTTGCATCCCTGGAGATGTGCGTGACAGCTGGGCTCTGGAAACAGGTGGACTTGTGTGACCTTGGGTGAGTGAATGAAGGTCAGAATCACAGTCTCCTCATGTGTAAATGGAGAAGCTTCTCTCTCTCCTCGAGCCACTGAGAGATCACGAAAGCAAAACACTCAGCACAGCGTTACCTTCTAGCTTTTCATCACTGAGGATCCTGCCTACTGTTGACAGTTCAAACCAAGAGGCTGCTTTCTTCTGGCGCTCATGGAAAGCAGAGCTGGTCTCAACCCCTTAACCTGGGATGCAGCCGCCACCTGCTGGGGATATAAGGGGGAAGACAGAGGTGCGACAGCCTATCAGGCCTGACTCCCCAACCCCCATCAGTTCCTTTAGGATCCTGAAGACCTACTATGTGCCCAGATTTCCTGGCCCACGTTTCTTTAACCTAGAGTTCTCAATCTTGGCCCCATTGCCATCTGGGGCCGGATCGTTCTGTGCGATGGGGTGTGAGGGCTGTCCTGCACAGTGTACGACGCTGAGCAGCATCCCCGGCCTCCACCCACTAGATGCCAGTAGCATCTCCCTCCCGTCCCTGTAATAACTAAAACAGCGTCTCCTGTCATTGCCAGATGTCGTGCGGGGGACACAAACCACCCAGCTGAGAGCCACTGCCTTTAACTTTTGCCCACTATTATCGCTGTCACCACCCCCATTCTGGAGAACCGTGGGGGTTCAGAGATACCCCACAGCCAGGAGGAGGCAGGATGAGGACCCAACCCCACGTCGTCGAATGGAGATCCTGCTTTGCCTCCACTGGCCCCCCCTTCCCAGGACCCCTGCTGCGCGATCCCGCTGTCTGGCCCCCAGCTCGGCATGGCGGAGAGACTGACTCAGCTGGGGACAGGCATGCATGCATGGCGGAGTCCATTCATTCACACACCGACACGCTGACGTCTCCAGTGCAGCTCGCGTCAAAGCTTTATTTGCCGTTTTCCGAGTCTGAATGCAACGTCTTTGTACATGCAAAGGTCATCTTGTTTTAGGGCAGTCGGCCAGATTCGCAACTGCTCTGCTGTGCGTATGAAACCTCTTTACAGTTACAAAATAGAAAAGCACTGGTAGACATCCAATACTCCGTGAGGTCCGGGAAGCCCCGTTTGTTTTGGTGTTAAAAATATAGGTTTTTCTAGATGAATTCTCAGTCACACGGTTAGAGATCATTTCTGGGACTGGATAAAGTGCCGGTAGACCACCTTCTGTTCAGAGCTCCTGGAGCCTGTGAATTCATAAGGCAACTGCAAGGACACCAATTGGCAGGATACTTCAGCTTTCTTGCGCACAGGACTCGAGTTCCCTTTCGATCGTGACTCAAATATCCGAGGAAGGGACCCAGAAGAAAGGTTAGGAAAATACATAGCGTACGTATAGATATATATTTCCACTCCCCCCTCCATCTTACAAAGCATTTTGAGGATTGTAATCACCTGGGAAGTGCAGGACTTGTAGGATGTTGGTATGATTTAGGAAACGACACAGTACAAAATATCTTCAGTAACACAACACATGACTTTTATGAGCCCCGTATTTACAGGATCTATAAGGCTATGTGGAATGAGATCATTCTTTAGACAACGGCATCACTTTTTTTTTTTTTTTTTCGCAGGCGTGACGCCACCGGAGATTGTTAAAACAGTGCCAGGCTGATTCACGGGAGGAGGTGGTGCGGTGCCAGGTGTGAGGGTGTCTGTTGAAGGAGATTCTGGGAGGACAACAGGGTGTGGCTGAGAGGTTACCTTGCTGGAAAATCTCAGGCTGACTTTCCAGGAACCTGGCTTTCTGGCACCCTCCCTGCAGGAACCAACCTAGACAAAAGAAAGAAATCTCTAGAGGGGTGATGGGGGCCAAAGGAGATACAGACCAAGACTCAGCACATTCATGCCTACTGGTTTTCTACACGGTTCTATGTTTCCAGACCCTCGACTTGCCCAGAATTCCAACAGGGTAACTCCTGGCAGCTTCCCAGCACAGGGCTCAGATCCATCACTCCCTAAGGGGGTGGGGCCCAAGGTGGACCCCCTTCCAGATGTGGGGCAGGTCCGCTCTCCCTTAAGTGGCTCCCTCCCACCCCATGGAATCACCATGCCATGGGGCTTCTTTTTTGCTTTCCTGTTTTATCACATCTTGGAGGAGGAAAGGCACAGTTGGAGGTTATAGAAGGATTCTCCATTACTGTAGTGACTCGCCACGGCATAAATTGGAGGGGGCTCAATTCCCGGTGGATAGAGTTTTTCTCCCACCTCCCTGCAGACCTCACCCTGAAATGCTAGTTTGCACAAAAACAACCATCATCTAGCTTCCTGTGTTAGAGGGACAGGGCTGTGTGGGAGGGACCACAGGGATGGAGGAGGAGAGACGGAGCGGCCGGCTTGAGAGTCCTCTCCTTGGGTGGGATGCTGTCTTCCACGCAGGCCCACGTCACCTTTAAGCAAGCTTTTTGTTTTGGAGGTGATCCAACGACATGTCTGTGGGTTTTTAGCTTTGTAATGACACCTAGCTCCTGGGGCAGTCTGGGGGTATCGTGATGAAAAATGTAAATGGACAAGGCAGCTGTCAGCGCCAGGTGGGAGCAGCTGAGGTCTCCTTCAGGGAAACCGTGCCTAAGGTTTTTCCAAATCCCCTGCACAGCCTCTAAGGTTGAAGACCTCAGGCTCACCTCTACTCCGATACCTAGAGTTGGCCTCACTTCTTCCTGGGAAGCACAAGGGAAAACACATGTGTCTGAAAGCACATGACTTTGCTTGTCCCCTGCAAAACCTCCCCATCCGATCGTCCTTTCCCCGAATCCCAGACAACATGAGGCCGGCAGGGAAGCATCACTCAAAGCCCCCAACATTCTAAACTCCCCTGGAGTTTAGCGAGGCTTCTCTTCCACTGGAGTTTCTCTGGTGGTACTGAGAGATTCTCCACAACACTGATTGTTGAGGCCTCGCGCCATGTAATTTTACAGGCCAGAGGCTTCTTCTGTTACATTAGGCAAGAGACCATGAAGAAGGGGATCTACTGGAGGGGAAAAAGATATGGACTTATCCAAAGACCAGCTCTCAAAATGCTGATGTGCAAAGGGGGTGTGTGGGGGGGGGGGATGGAGGAGGAGAGAGAGAGTGTGTGTGTGAGAGAGAGAGAGAGTATACTTTAAAAAATCACCTATCTATCCATCTTATTTTTGATGCATTCTGTATAAAACTCTCCTTTAAAGAAAGCCAAAGGCCCAGGGGAGGAGGGCTGGATGAGGGCGGGTGACCTGATCGTATACAAATGATTAAGGCATATTAAGTTAGTTTAAAAGCAGACAGATTTCCAAAGGTGGCTCCAGGCAAACTCAAGAAACTAGCATACAACCCCTTGCTTATCCCCCAAGAGCCCACCTGATTTAGAAAGAAGAGAAATAAATAACCCATTTGCCTGGCTATCTGCAAAGGCTCTAAGCATCGGTGGTTGCAAACTTCGTCGTCCCGATCATAGCAGGAGCCAGGGCTTACGGGAGCCTGCACTGAGAAGGCTGCTCCTGACCCACTGTGACCGTCTGCTCAGTGGCGAAGCGATGAGGCTGCTGCAGTCAGTTTCAAGGGGGGGGGGACTTTGTGTGTCCTCATCACCAAGGAATTAAATGGGTTTTTTATTTCCAACCCAGGTGTGGGAGGTTAGGTAGAAGACCTCCAGGTCAATCTTGTGTTCAAGTGTTTTCCTTTCCTGTTGGGTACACACGGGATGAAACGTGACTAATTCAAAACTGAGAGTTCTGCATGGTGAGGATTACTATGCTGACCGAACAGAGCAAGTCACTTCCTACTGCCTAAGATGGTACCAAGGGGCCTTCCCACCTTGAGAAAGGCAAAGAAAGACAGCAGCCGAGAAAAGATATCAGGGTCAAAGGACACTGGGAGTGTCTTTTAAAGAGGACCTATTGACCTGGACACTACAGCAAAACTGAAATAAAACATGAACTGGATCTTTGAAGAGTAAGAAAGAAAAATCAACTGAAGCAGTTCCTGAAAGGATTAAATCCACAAATGGCCAGAGAGAACGGACTGACCACAAGCTCAGGGAATGAAGAGAATACCAACTATCATCAAGCAGGACCAAATCTCCAGGCACACATGCATGAGGTTTCCAGATGCACAAGGCTGCCCGGGTGACGGGCTCCAACAACCGCCCATCCAGTAGCCAAAGCTCAGCCAACAGGACTCGGGGAGGGAGGGCCTCTCACCCCCACCTCTGTCACTGTCCATGGTGCTGAACCGCAACCCCGCTCGGGCCCGGGTGCTTGTCTTAACCTGCAGAGACAGGATGGGTCTCCATCCTGCCATACCCACGAGAGGAAAGAGGTGGTCAAGGGAGATAAGGGAGGAAGAAGAGCCGAGGAAACAAACAGAGAGACTGAAGGACGGGCGGCCAGGGAGAAGGGGAGCGGGTTTTGACACCATTTGCAAAGAACGGATTTATTAGGAGAGACTTTCCCCTCTTGGGAAGTCCACTGCTGAGCAAAGGTCCACTAAGAAGCTCAGCCCCAGTGCCCCTCAGCAACCACAGGCTTCCCTGTGGACTGCCCAAGCATCTCTCTCACACGTGGGCATCTCCCGGGCAAGGTTGGCACATAGTATATGGCAACTCCAGACATGGCGGTGGGCCGGCTATCCCTGGGATGACTGCTGGGGCCTTGAGCTCAAGAGGTGGAGGAGGCTGGTGTGGAGGATTTCCAAAAAAAAAAAAAAAAAAGGACAGAGTAGCCATGACTGGAGACCCCAGAGGTCTTGGAGATTCCTGGGAATGAGCTTAGAGTTGCCAAGAAAAAAAGAGGCAAGGCAAGCCTACACTTGGTTACCTAGCGTCTAGCAAGTCTGTCCAGAGTTCCTGGGCTGGGGGTCGGGGGGACTCCCCTCCAGAGAAGGGCTTTCAGCAAGACCCTCCCTTCCTGCATTTGGACCTAGAAAAAGCACCTGGTGAGGAAGAATTGGGGGGAGGTTGGGTAGGAAGAAGAGGTGAGAAGAAACAAAAAGGACCCCTCATTCATCGTTTGTCCTGAGACCAACTGGGAATGGATCTTTTATGCCAGCAGCTCAGGTGTTCAGAAAGGGACTTTGGAGAAAAAGCCTCTCGGGTGGGTCTGATGTTTGGGAGGGAAAGGCACTGCCATTTGGGCTGCAGTTCTTTGAACCTTGAGGCCAAGGGACAAAGGTCACCCTACAGAAATCAGAGCTCGAATGAATAGGAACCAGGAAAGTGTACACCAGGGTGACAATTAGAATTTTTAAAAAGCCTGGGGTAGGGATAAGATAACCTGAGATGATTGGATACTTCAAGCAAACTATTCACACGCCTCTCCTCCTGTTCTTTAACATAAAAACATATATACATATCAAATTTCAAAGAAAGTTGGCTGGATTATTGCTTTCTCGCCTTCTAAAGCAAACAAAACGTGATGTACAATGGAACAGGCAAGCTCTGCACACAGCCCCACTGGGAGGATAAATACACTTGAAAGAATGAGGGTGGGTGTGTTTAAAGATCAGAACCGCTGATTCTTCGAGAGGGAGAAGGAATTCGCCAAAGGAGCGACCAAAGCCCCCAACCCGGTGGTACTGCTGGGACCACAGTTACGGCAGGAAATGTATGGTTTCATCTTCCTTGGAAATGTCCTTCCAAAAAAAGACCAGACCTGGGTGGGGTTCGGGGGGAAGAGCCGCTTTCGCGACTCAGAACCCAGGGGAGACGGTCCAGCCTTACAACCATGTTCCTGGAGCTGCCGCAGGGGTTTAAAATGGGGAGAAATGCACATTTTTACATTCGACAAAACCAAACAAAACCACCAGCATGGACGTTTCTGGGCCGCCTGGCTTCTTTCGCAGCCTGAAGTGCTGTCTGGGGAGACAGAGCACGTGCTCGTGGAGGGTGAGCCTTCCTGGCCCGATCCGTCCGGGAGAGCCTGTGGTGAGCGGGGTGGGGGGGGGGCATTGGGCAGCCTTCTCCACCCGACCGACAGACAGACCGGCCGGAAGGGCCCAGGTGTGTGCAGGAAGCAGCAGCAGCAGCAGGCCCTCGTCTTCGGGTGCTGACAGTTAAGGCTTGTTCATTAGACGTGGCAGTGCCCCCTGTCTGGAGAGGAAGGGACAGTCCTGGGGTCAGCAGGGGGGACAAGAGACACCATTTCTCCCCATCATCGAGCCCTAAACACTTTTCTGGTGCTCCCCAAGACGGCCACCCCACAAGCTACAGGCCAAGAAAGACGACTTTTTTTTTTTTTTTTTTTTTTTGAGGGGTGGGATGGGGAAGGTGGCGGACGGCTGGATATGGTGGAATGAACGTGAAATTTAGGGTCAGGTCAGGGTGCCAGCATTGGTGTCCTCAAGTGGATGGCCGGAAGCTTCACTGAGGTATCGTGGGTGCAGCACTGAGCACCAAATAAACACAGGCTCTGATCCCTTATCCGAAATCCTAGAGCATGGATTTATTGGGGAATTTAGAAATTTTGAGTTCATGAGATACATATATGCAGACATATATATGCTTATATGTAAATGTTATGTAACATATAATACATACATACATTATGCGACACCCCCATAATGAAGCACATAATATGCTTGCGGTATTATGTATGGATATTCATATAAAATGGGGAAAACAGAGTCTAAATAGTATTTTATCCATGCAGGTCAGGTTTTGTCACTGAATAAGGGATGGAGGTGCTTTGTTTTGCGAGCTTTCTGGATTTCAGGTTTGTGGACAAGGGGTGGTGGGTCTCCTGAGCTGCTCAGAGCAGAGCTGACTCTGACGGAGCAAGAGCCATGTGTTCCTCTCCCAGGGACTTCCGGTCCATTCTCAGGGAGTCCTCTGGACCGCTCGGCAACACGGGCGCTGCTACCCCATTTTACAGATGGGCAAACTAAAGTTCAAGAAGTTAAATCACCAGGGCGTATCTAATCGTTCGATTTTTTAATTTCTTTTTTTTTTCAAATTAAGTTTTAATTATACAGGTTGTATAGGAATGTAGAAATCGGGGACATTTCAGATTAAGCTGTCTTGCCCGTTCAATTTATAAAGGGGGCCTGAGATACAGTGAGAAGGGCTGGCCAAGGGCATGAGACCAGAGTCCATGCCCTTTCCACCCACCCCAGGCCGTCCAACTGTGTTTTTTTCCCCCTAAGAAGCAGCAGATCATTGCCACCCTCTTTACGGGAACCCAAAACACCCTCAACCATGTTTTCCCTTCTCTTTTCCAGGGTACAGCATCCCAAGTCTCTGAGCCTTTTCCTCCCGGCCCAAGTTCCCTGCTCCTCAGATCGCGGGCTCTGTCCAGGTCTCCCCTCCAGAGCCCCTCATACCTGCTCAAGCTTGATTTTCATACAAGCTTTGCCTCTTCTTGGATTTCAGCTCCTTTAGCCACTGCGGAGAGGGCTCTTCCGATCTGAAACCGCAAAGGCAGTGCGAGTCAAGTGTGAGCCTGACCGAGGACTCCCTGAGGGACCCAATTCTCCTGCCGCCATGTGGGTGGGGGCTGAGCCACACTCGCAGGCAGCAAAGATGCCCATGTCGACATGATTGAAACAGGAATTAACCGAAGTGCTCCAAAATGAAGAGTGTTAGATAAATCACGGTGCATCCATTCTGTGAAATAATCTGCAGCAGAGAGTCATGCTTCCATAAAATTATTTCTCTCCATCCATTTGCCACCCCAATATCCATCCATCCTTCCAGCTCTCTACCCAGGTTCCTGCCCGTAAGGGTTAATTCTGTGTGTCAACTTGGCTAGGCCACAGCGCCCAGCTGTTTGGTCAAACATTACACTAGCTATTTCTATGAAGGTATTTTACTTTATTTTTTAGATGAGATTCATATTTAAACCGGTTGTCTCTGAACAAAGCAGATTACCCTCCGTAACATGGGTGGGCCTCATCCAATCAGTTGAAGGCCTTAATTGAAAAAGACCAAGCTCCCCAGAAGAAGAGGGAATTCTGCCAAGATACTGCCTTTGGGACCTGAACTGCAACACCAGCTCCTCACCAGGTCTGCAACCTGCCTGTCTACCCTGCAGAATTTGGACTTGTCAGCGTCCACAATTGTGAAAACCAATTCCTTAAAATAAGTCCTTCTCTCTCTCTCTCTCCCTGTGTATACATACTATTGTTATGTTTCTTTGGAGAACCCTGACTAAAACAATGCCTGTAAGACACAGATAGATAGATAGACAGACAGACATATAGACAGACAGACAGATAGATAGATCTTATGTTTACAGAATAATAACAATAATTATTTGGGGGAGGTACGATTTGTTTTAACTTTGTTTAAAAACTGAAGAACACACATCCAGAAATCACTCAGATCACAGGCGTACAGCTCAATGAATTTTCTCAAAGTGAATACACTTGAGTCATCACCAACCGAATGATAACATTTTCGAGTGTCTTATTTTTTACTTTCTTCTTTACGTATTTTTCTCTGTTTCTCAGAATGGCTTGTAATGAGAACACATCAGTTTAACAAAAACAATGAAGTCAAACAAAAACATCCGAAAATTTTTTAAAGAAAAAGAAATCATACTTATGAAGACTTTATTGGCTATGGGAGAATCGTCACATGAAACATGTAACCGGAAAAGAAGCTATATATATTTTATGTTGTAATCTCGACTACATTTAAAAAGAATGGAAGGAGAAAGGCCCAAAGGTCACTGTGGTAGTCTTCTGGCGGGGTGGTGGTGGGGGCGGGGTATCACAACATGGGTGATTTTCTTTCCTGCTTTACATTCATTTTATATTTTCTACAATTTCTAAGGTGAGCATGTACTACTTTTATAATCAAACACATGTACACACAAGACCTTACTTCTGCTGATCTCAGAGAAAGCTCCTGACTCCACAGTCCTGGAGGGCTCAGGGACATTGCTGACCTGGCCGGGGGTGGGGTGGGGTCTGCGAGGGAGGAGAGGGCCCCCTGGGCAGACAGGGGTCTGAGTACCCCAAGCAAGGCTTGCCTGATGGTGGAGGCTCAAAACCAGGCCTCCTGGTCTGGGGGTCCCTCCAGCCCTGGAGAAACACTGGTGCCCTCAGCTGACTCTAGAGCAATTCTGGCAGCCGCAGAGCAAGAGAGGTACCATCTCTGCCTCAGCCTGTCTCTCTCTCTCATCCTCTTGCTTTCCTGCTTCCCATGGCCTACTCTGTGCTCCAATAACATGCACAGCCTACAGCACCCAGTTCTACCAGGCCTCCGGACCTTTGCACATGCTGTGGCTTCAGCCGCCTCTTTTGTCTGTCATGACCCAGCTCGGGCCTCCCCTCCTCTTGGAAGCCTTTTCCACACCCTTCCTCCTCAAGTCTGGGTTCTGAACTCTTCTCCTGCCTTCCTCTATCACCGGGGTCAGATATTAAGTATTTTTGACTTTGCAGGTTATAGGGTGTCTGTGTCAATGTGTCAGGTCTGCAGTTGCATCAGGAAAGCAGCCGCAGACAATCCTTAAATGATGGCTGTGTGCCAATAAAACTTTATTTACAAACACAGACAGTGGGCTGAATTTGACCTGTGGGCTATAGTTGGCCAACCCCTGCTCTATCATAGCTCTTATATTACAATGACAGTATCATGAATAATCCCTAACTTTTATGTGTTAGCAACACTCTCACCTCTCATCCTTCTCCATGCTGGAGGGCAGCACGCGACTGCCCAGCACCCCAGGCTGGAAGGGGGACTTGGGGGTCTTGGGCTGGGGGGCCCAGCTGGGGGTATCGCTGGGACTGTCCATCTCTGGCCTCTTGTGCAGCTGAGCCTGGGAAGAGAAGACAGGGGTGGAGTCTGTAGCCCACCCTTGGTCTAGGGAAGGGTCCCATCCTACGGCACTGCTACCGCATGGTGACAGCAGGGCTCCCAGCATCTGAACAGACCCAGGGAGCAGACTCAGGGGTGCGGGAGGTGCCGCCTGACCGTGGAGGCCAAGAAAAATCAGCGGTCAGGCTTGTAGTCCAAGAGGCCACCCTTGACCACTGGGATCAAACAACCGTGAAAAAAATCCACACAATCACATTATCTTTGGCTGAAAAGCCACCATGTGTGGTGTCCTCACCACAGGACGCTCCATCTCCTTTAGTTTCCTGAGAACCCCGAGATGGGGACAAGAGATGCATCTTACAGCTGAGGTCCAGCTCTTTTAAGCTCTTTGCTCCTGTGAATATGAATTAAGTGAGGTTTCTGATTATCAGATTTGCACAGGGAAAAGGCAGGGTGGGTGCCCACCATTTCTGGGGGCACGCAGGGAACGGGATGACTTGGAATGCTGTGCCCAGGATTTCTCTGGGGGCTGGGGGGGTATGACGGTGGCAAGTGACATCTGTCTCCAAGTCAGTGCTGGCAGGGACCCCAGAAATAGTGGTCATCACCATCATCAGACTGGCAGCTTCTGTGCACTGGGCATCCAGCGTCTGGACTCCACCAGGTGTAAGTTATATGACACACGTTTCCAGGGTGGAGACTGGCTTTCTCTATTTTAAAGAGGAGTAGCCTAAAGGTCAAAGGTTGAACAGTTGGCCCGAAGTCACATGGTTTTCAATAACTAGGATTCGTCCTAGGTCTGCCCAATTCCAACTCCAGGGCTCTTTCGAGAAAAAGCCCGGCAGCCTCCCTCGGGCCTCTGCTCCCTCCTGTAAGCAGGACCTTTCTCTGCCCCCTGTGTTAGGCTGCCCTGTAAGGCAGCCTTTGTTCCGATGCTTCAAAAAAGGAGTCAGAAAACCTCTGGCCCAGGACAGTTGCTGCAAGACATTCATGTCTTGAAGGCCTGTAAAATGAATTACAGGGGCAAGTATGAATCCGCTGTTTATCAACTTTTTATTCTTGCCAGAAATGACATGAAGTGCAAAGCTGCCATCTACTGAAGGAGGGGTAAGTTCACAGCCCCTAACAGGAGGCTCCCTGGCCACACAGAGTGTGGGGTCGAGAAATTCCACAAACAACCTAGGCTTCTTTGTCTTGATTTCTTCTTCAGTAAAATGGGAGTAAAGAGCTACCTTTTTTAGGGTTGCTGGGGACATAAAGCGAGTTTGCAAGCACATGGTGCCCGGGGATAAAAGAGGCCCCTCTCTCGCTTGCATTAAGTACCGCTGCCTCCCAGGACCTGTGAGATGCTCGGTGGAGCTGAGGGTGGGGAGACAGCCCGGTCCTGCCCTCAGGACTCCACTGTCCAACTGGGATTGCCGTGCTATTTAAGACAGATTGATGCGGTTCCAATGCTGACTTCTCACATTGTTTGGAATCAAAATAATCATTTTCATGTGCCTCCCACCCCTAGCACACCAGATTCCTCAAGAACAGAAGCTTGGGCTAGTTCACTCCTGTTTCCCAGACATCCAGCACTGGGCCTGATGCCTAAGGTGGACTTTTAACCCCCTTTACAGATGAGCACACGGAGGCTTAGCTGGAAGACTAAGCTCAGCAGCAGGTGTGGGGGCTAGAGAAAGAAAGTGGAGGTTCAGAAACACAGGGTTACTGGAGAAATCCAAATAAATCAGTAGTATTGTTCATAGCACCGGGCCAAGGCCGATGTCCTGGTCTTGATAATGTACCATGGCCATGGGATGCTTTAGCACTGGGGGAAGCTGGGTGACGAGGGGTACACAGGAAGTCTCTCATACTAGTTTTGCAACTTCTCATGAATCTTCAACTGTTTCAAAAATTAGACAGAGAGGGAGGAAGACAGGAAGGGAGGAAGGGAGGGATGCAAGGAAGGAGATAGGGAAGGAAGGAGGGTGGAGGGTGAGAAACATGGGCCTGTCTGATTTGCTGCCACAGGTAAGCATAGCTCTGGGCATGAAGTCTGGTACCTTCAGCGCTGCTGGGTCCATGCCTGGAAACACGGGCATCCTCTGGGGTCGGCTGGTGGGCGTCCTCTCAGCTCTGGGTGTCTTCTCCTCCTCATCTGACCCTTCCTTCCTGGGGGATTTCTCCTCTGTTGCAAAGAAAAAGGGTACTGAAGTCACTGGCAGCCTCTATTCTGAGATTTTGCTTCTCCTTAAAACTCTTCCATGGCTCTCCATCTACAGATCAAGCCTAACTCCTTAGCAAGGAATCACAACTCTCCACAAACTGGCCCTGCCTTTCTTGCGTGATTCCTGCTATTTCTGGCTTGGGAAACACTGAACCACTTAGAGAGATGACCTGCCCCTGCCCCCGCCACACCCACAGAATGTTCTCTCCACACCTCTGCCCCTTTGATCCTGTTGATATTTCCATCTGGAATACCCTTCCCTGGCTAATTCCTATCTGTTCTTTAGGATTCAGCTCAAGGTTTAAGGTGGAACGTGGCCAAAGAAGTCCTTAGAGGAAAATGTATAGCCTTAAATAATTTATTAGAAACCCAAAAAGACTGACAATAAATGATCTGATCTTTCAACTTGAGAATCTAGAAAAAGACCAGCAAACAAACCTGAAGAGAGGATAAGGGTGAATTTAATAAGGATAACAGCATAAGTAGTGAAATCCTATTAAGTTGTCTCAGTTCCTTGCAACCTGTGGAATCCCAATTAATATATCATCCTCAAAAAAATGTTTTACCTACTTTCTAATAAGCTTGGTGTAATAAGAAACCACAGTTTCCTGTT